>NC_134474.1:8065148-8105148 GCF_964194025.1 Convolutriloba macropyga | reverse complement strand
TGTTTTGAAGAGCGATTTTGATATTGAACGGTTTCTGACTAGGATCAAGTTTTATGCACCCCAAAGGTCTCTTGACGGTTTGTACTAAACGTTCTACTAAGCCTGTGGGGCGATGGTCATTGGCTGGTGCGTATATTAGTTTGATGTTAAAGCGCCTACATAATTGTTGTGTTTTATTACCTTTTAGGCATCTGGCTTGGTCTAGTCTTATGTTTCTAGGTACGCCGTATTGAGTTATATATTTGTTCAAAAACTTTTCTACGTTTGGGACGTTTGCGATTGCGACTAATTTGAGAGTTGGAAATTTTGAGAAACGCTCAATGCAGGCTAGGAAATAAACTTCTCTCCCTTGTCCGTCAAATATGGGTCCGCCGAAGTCTAATTGTATTTCTTCGTTTGGTTCGGAGCACGGTGGAACTGGTTTTCCAATCGGATTTCATTATTACACTTTTTAGGTTCTTACCGAATTCGGTACAGGGTCCACACGTTTTGAATTTTTTGATTAAATCTCGATTGATGAATGGCCACCATAATCTTTGTCCCAGTTCAGTCATGCCCCATGCTCCAGGATGTTTTGAGTGGAGTACGTCGATTACTGATTCTTTGAGGATGTTTGGTATTGCTAACTTGTTATCAAACAGTATGCAGCCGTTGTTGACGCTTAAGTTGTTCCATTTTGCGTATATCTGTTTGCTAAGTTGTTTGCATCGGGCTTGGTCGTTGTTGATGATGCAGTCTCTGATCTCCCGTAGTACCGTATTTCTGTTGATCATTGCTGCGATTAGCTGTTAATTTTAATACGCTCTCTAGTTTTTTTTAGAGTTAGTAGTCCGCTGCGGTGATAGGATGTTGTTCGTCCTGTTTTGGTGTGAGGCTCAGACAATTCCTCATTGAGAATGATGTTTTCTGTGCTGGTGATTTGGCGGTGGCGCTATTTGGGTTGTTAATTGTGTGTTCCATTTGGTTTGTTAGATTTAAGTTAGGCTGCTTAAGTATAGCTATGTTAATTGGCAAATGCGCTTGTGTTATCGTTTGCTGTGTGTCTTGTGTGTTGTTGGTGACGTCATTATTCGTTTTGTTTATTTGTGGTTGAAATGTCTTGTGACTGCTGCGTAGGTTGTAATTCGTTTTCTTTAGTAAGTTGTTTGTACTCGTGCTGTGTTTGTCGATGTTGTCTTTAATTTGTGTGGAATCGTTCGACGATTCTACCTTTGTTTTTCTAGGCCTGCCTCTATGTCGTTTTGTTTGGTAGTTCAGTGGGTGGTTGGAATCGTGGGACGATTGCATTGTATTTTTTTTTAGTAATATTGGATTTGTTGTGCATTGTTTTAGTATTGTGTCGTGTATTGAAATTGCTTTGTTTCTTTGGTCTGCCTCTTTTACGTAATATAAGAAATGATTCTTTGATTACGTCTATTTGTGCTATTATAAAATTTTCTTCGTATGTGTTGGGGGTTTTGCAGGTTCGGATGGGTTTCGAGACATATAGTCTGCTAGTCCCATTTTTGTTCCTGGTATGTGTTCTTTATTAAAAATGAATGGGATTAGTCTGCCATACCATCTTGTTAAGCGGCTTTGGTGAATTTTACTGGAGCGTTCTTTGGGGATTGATAGGAGGGCCCTATCATCTGTTTGCACCGTGAAGTGTTGGCCTAATAAGTAATGTTTAAAGTGTTCTAATGCCCATACTACACCTAATAACTCTAGTTGGTGTATGCTGCATTTTTCTTCCACTTCATTCAAAAATCTTGAAGCGGATAATATTGTCTCCCATCCGTCGAAAGTTTCTTGTTCTAGGACTGCCCGTAGGCCTGATCCTGATGCGTCTTTTTTAACTCTGGTTTTTCTTTTCGTGTCGTAGTGTGTATTTTCTGTTAAGTTACGTATGCAATTCTTTATGTTTTCAAATTTTTTTTGGTGATGTTTTGTCCATGCATATTTCGTATCTTTTTGTAGCAGGTTTCTAAATTCACGACATAGGGGTGCTAGGTCCGGTATGAATTTCGTTAGGTGATGGAGGCTTTCTAAGAATGATTTTAGTTGTTTGTTGGATGTAGGTGGTTTCAGATTAAGTATAGCCTGTGTCTTGGAGATGATTGGTTTAATACCTTTTTTGTCTGTTTCGTAGCCGAGCCCCTTTATCTTATTTTTTGCGAAGTGGCATTTATTGAGGTTAATTGCCAGGTTTTCTTTAATCTGTCTAAGCATTTGAATAATTTGTTTTTGTGGTTTTTTTATGCCGCCTCCGGTAACTATGCTAATGTCATCTAAAAAACTGAATGTATTTGTTAGGTTGTATAAGGTTTTTGTCTATTGCTTTTTGGAATTCTGCTGGCATGTCCGTAAGTCCGTAAAATCCATTATTGAATCGGTATGTTCCTGTGGCTTGACCGACTATGATATTGAAATTGCATTGTTTTGCTGTGTCTTCATCGAGTGGTATCTGGCTGTACGTGTAGCGTAAATCTATTGTTGAGAATAGGACTTCTCCTTCGTCGGACGATTGAGTGATAGTTTTTGCAATTTTGTCCATAAGGCAGTCGATGTTATGCATTTGGTATTTGTTCTTGTGGATCGCTTTGTTGATTGTTTTCGAGTCCATTGCTATTTTTATTGATTTATCCTTTTTCACTGTGATGACTGTTGTTGAAATAAAAAATTCGTCGCTGCATTTTTCTAATCTGTTTTTGTGTCCACTGTTCTGTAGATTTTTAAATTCTTCTTCGACTTGTTTTTCGACATGTAGGGGTACGCGTCTTCCTTTTTGGTGGACCGGAGTGTAGTTTGACTTAAATTGTGATTTTACCTTACGATGTATGGAGCGTCCTATCCTTGTTGTTAGATTTTTGTATTTAATTGCTATTTCATCCTTGATTGTGGGGGTTTGGAGTGTGTTTATTGAATTGATGCTCTTAACTGTACATGTTGGTGAGTCGTGCTGTGTTAGTTGAATTCCCAGTGGTTTGAACAGGTTCCTTCCTATGATCACTCGATGTTCGACGATGGGACGACTATGATGTCCACACGTCCTGCTTTCCAGTCGTTGCACTCGACGTCGCAGTAAAGTGTCCCTAGGTTCTTTATGGCGGTGTCCGTTTAGCTCTTCATTTTTCCTGGATTTGTTGTTCTGCTCCACCCTGTGTTGCTGTCTCCGGCCTCTATGTCTTTCGCCATTTGTTCCGTAACGATACTAGTGGAGCTCCCTGAGACAACCATTACTCAGAATTTGCTGTGACCGTACTGTATGTGTAGCTTGGATGGTGTTGTGGAATCGTCTGGTGTTTCCATCATGTTTACTGAGTAATCGTCTGCGCAGTCGTCGTATGTCGATTGGGTGTCCCGGATATGTGTGATCATATTTATGCCTTGTGATGGTTGGTCTAGGCTTTTGGTTGTCAATCTCGTTCACCCATGTACTGGATTGTGGTCTGTTCAGGTTCGATCTGCAAACCTTCGCGAAGTGGTTCTGTTTGTTGCATCGACGGCATGTTTGACCTATTGCTTGGCATTTTGTTCGATGGTTCGCGTCCCGGGGTTGGCCGCAATTTCTGCAGTTGTGTGTTGGTGTTCTGTTGTTGTTGCTGATCGTTGATCTGCCAATTTCTCTGGTTGTTCCTCTGTATGTTGATAGGGGTCTATTTGAACCGCGGTAACGTGAACTGGAAATTTCCATGACTTGTTCGTCTCGTACGATGAATGGGTTGGTCGGTGTGTCCGATGGCTGTCTTGCCTGGATGGCTAATTGGCTTCTAATGCTTAATTCGATGCTTACTGCTACTTCTAGAGCTTTTTCCGGATTGAGGTTTGTTTTCAAGAGTTCTTTTTGTATTTCTTGATCTATCATTTTTGGGGTAAATATGTCCTTTAGTAGTTCGTCTTCTAGGTCCGCTATTTGGCAGTGTTCGGCTAGTGACCTGAGTGCGGAGTGAAATTGTTCCATCGTTTCACCTCTGGGTTGTTTACTTGTCAAAAGTAGATATCTATCGAAGGTTACATTTCTTGGACGGATGAACGTTTGTTCTAATTCTTCCCACAGCTCCATTGTGGTTTTTGCTTCTACGTTTGTGTGGGGGAACTTTCTTGCGTGCATTTGTCGTCCTTCGATTCCGAGGCTGAGGTAGATCAATGATCTGGCTTTTCTGTCTGCCATGTCCCATGGCTTATCGCCGCATAAGACTCCTATTCGATCGATTTGGTTGCATTCGTTCTTCCATTTGGCTATCGCCTGGTTGTACCTTGTCATTCGTTCTCGTTTCATTGTTTGCGTTGGATTTTGGACGGGTTGTTCCTCTACTGGTTCTAGGGGGTATATGACTGTTGTCGGTCTCTCTTGGAGTAGTTCCTCCAGTTCGATGTTAGTCTTGGCAACGAGGGCCATTTTGAGCTGGCTCCTCCATTTCTCCCATGAGATTGGTGGGTTACTGCTGGGTTTGTCCCAGAAGGGTTCAAGTGCTAGCGCCGTGCGTCCTATTTCATCTGACTGCGCCATGTTGTACTCGTTATATTGATCGCTAGTTGAAACGTCCTAATGTAAAAGCTTTAGCTTTATAAAAGAGATTCGGTGAAAACTGTTAATTACTCTTGTTAAGACAGACTGCAGTTAGTCAGATCGCTGCCAATGTATTGGCCGAGCTCAAGGTTGCAAGGACCTGTCACTGATATAGTCAATCATGGCACGATTGAGTGATGTGAGAAACAAAAGGTTATATATGTACTGCTTTTCATTTAGTAATAATTTACTGCACTAATGATGGTAAGACTAGTGGATGGATTTCACAGGGTACCACAATAATAATAATAATAATAATAATAATAATAATAATAATAATAATAATAATAATAATAATAATAATAATAATAATAATAATAATAATAATAATAATGATAATAATAATTATAATAATAATAATAATAATAATAATAATAATAATAATAATAAGAATAATAATAATAATAATATTAATAATAATAATAATAACAATATTAATAATAATAATAATAATAATAATAATAATAATAATAATAATAATAATAATAATAATAATAATAATAATAATAATAATAATAATAGTTGTGATACTCCGCTTTGAGTTGCAATCAATAAACACAAGTACCACCTATAAACACTTTAAACTCATATGTTATATAATAACCAGTTGTTAATATTAGAAGTAGTGTGGGCATCAGAAAACTTCAAATACTACTTATAAATACTACCAGTTGTTAATATTAGAAGTAGTGTGGGCATCAGAAAACTTCAAATACTACTTATATGGGGCGCACTTTACACTCCAAATGGACCAACAAGCACTTGTAAGCGCACTTAAAGAAAACAGAGAAAATAAAACGTATCAAAGCCGTCAAATAAAATGGGTAGATAGACTTCTTCCATTCCATTTTTCGCATGAACACATCCCAGGCAAAAACAGGGGATTTGTTGATTATCTAAGCAGAAATCCTACAGCCTTGGCAGCACCCTCTCAGACAAAGACAAAAACTTTTTCATCAAAACTATAGAAGAAATTAAACAAGCTTTGCTACGTAATAATTCAAACGAACGGTTCAAACTTTGCAAAAACATGCAATACAGTGACGTCATTAATACAAGTCACACACGCACAAATAAGACAACTGCTTTTCGCCAATTACCACGTTCAATACAGTCGCTCCCCACGCTGCATAATTTCAATTCTCAAAACAAACGTATAAATTCCAACACTAAATTAGTCGCAATTACAACACGCGCAAATTGATCAAAAGAAACTTTCAAAGTCCCAATCAAGAAAAGATACGGAGCCCAGACAGAAAAGAGCAATCCATATGGATTAACCAATCCCAAAAAACCCTAATTCAGTAGATACGCAAACAGATACCCACCTACAGCAAATAAAGATGATTAGCTCCCTTAGATTTAGCCAGACATGATGCATTATTCTCTGATTACGACGAAATCCGCACCCCGCTATATCGCGAAAAATTTAACCGGGTTTTCAACGAATAGTTTATAGCTCAAGTTTCAAAAAAGGAACTGAGTGCCATCATCGGATTCGTTAAAAATTCCGAGTGGGAGAAATCGAAAGCTATTAACTCCCTCTATTATCGCATAAGAAGAGATTTATCAGTTTCTCCAACCGGATGCTTGATTAATGACAACAAAATTGTTATAACGAATTAGCTAGAAAGAGACAATACGCAACAAACGTCCCGGCCAGGCAGGAATGCTCGCTCTCGCCGAACTCCAATATACACTCGAACACCGTAGTCCAGGCTCAAGCGTCCCGCCATTGTACAGAGAAAGTTAAAAACCTCAAACCACTAATCCCTAAGTTACAATTAGAAAAACTACCCCCACTATCTGAACCAAGCGAAGAAGTCCAAATGGACTTTGCGGGACCAATACCTTTCAAAGATAACAATCAATCAAACTATATTCTAATTACAATAGATAGATTATCTAGATATCCGCACGCAGAATCATTCAACAATTGTGATACAAAAACTGCTATAGACTACTTAGATAGTTAATGTTAAGTACATGGTATACCTAGGTCATTCCGATGTGATCAGGCTCAATCATTCATGGCCAGAGAATTTGAAAAACACTGCAAAACAAAAATATTAAAATAATACTAGCTCTAGCTACTAGACCATAGAGGTACAGAAATGGCGGAGAGACTAATCCAAACAATAAAGTGCAGACGATCCGTACTGGACATTGACTCCAACTGGTCTCAAGCAACACTGAGCGAAAGACTAGCTAACATAATAGAAAACATCAGACTGATTCCTAACGCAACTACTCAATTAAGCCCGTTTGAAGCACACTTCGGTAGAAAAGCAAACACCAAAATTTGTAATATAGTCACTAAACCGTCACACAAAAATCTATCATACAATAAATTACGTTCGAATTGTTTAGATACAAAGATCCTGAAGCACGACGTGCTCACCAACGAAGAGATGTGGCGTTAGGACGGCCTTTCAGAGGACAACCTCTCAAAACGATGGTTTTCTGGAAGGTTGCGGGCATATTTGTTAAGCCGTAAAAGCCATTGTTAAAACGATATGTTCATGTTGCTTTCCCGCCTAGTATGGGTAAATTAAAGTGTTCTGGATATTGGTGACCAAGGGGATGTGACAATAAGCGTATTTAAGATCGATTTTGCAAAAGTAGAACTGGCCGGTATCTTGTTTCCTTTCGGAGATACATGTTGCACTTTCATCTATTAGTTGGTCAGTGCTTTGCATTTGATTTTTGTCTTTGTGTATCGTGTCGTTGAGTTTCTCTGAGTCAAGTGCAATTTTTACACCTTTATCGTGTTTTACTGTTATCGCGACCGGGCTTATAAAATATTCATCCGAACGTTTTCTAATATTATTATTTGTTTGTCTTGTATAACTTTTTTTGAGTTCATTTTCAACCTATTCTAATGGGTTTAATAGTACTCTTCGTCCGTTTTTTTATTGAATTGGGGTGAAGTTTTCTTTCATGGTTGGCTTGGCCATGTGGTTTTTTGATTTTCCTAAGCGTGTACATTATCTTGGATATTTCTTAAGTATCCATTTCATTATGTTTGATTCTGTTGTGATGTCAATGATGTGAAGTAGTTTCTTACCTGAATTTTTGCTAGCTGTGAGGGTTATCTCGAGTTTTCGAAGGATGTCTCTACCCATGATTTTGTGAGTTTTGTTCTCCAACAGGAGGTAGCATTAAATGATCCTGAATTTAGATCCAGCTGGAGTGTGCCTTCAATGTTCATCTCTTTGTTGTTGAAACACATTATTTTTTCAGCATTGTTGTATGGTATTATATTCGCTTTGTTGACGTGTAGAAGCAGGTCATTCGCCGTTGAGAAGTTCATGAATGTTCTGTGGGAACCAGTATCGGCCAACCAGACAATTTATTTGTTGTTAGTTACGGTGTCCACCCAGAATTCTCCGGATCCGTCGCTTATTAAGGAGTTTGTCTCCTCATGGAATTTTTTTGCTTGTATGAGGTTAACATTGGACGGACCAATTTTCTGTGAGCTCCTGTGTGTAAAGGGCCGCTTCTGCGTCGACTTCATCTGCTTGATCTGATTCTCTCTCTTTCGGATTTTTGGGTTACGTCCTGATCCGTTTCGTCTTTAAAATGTCGGACTCTCCGTGTTTGGTTGTTGTTTGCTCTTGGAATGAAGCTATGTGAATATATGTTTTGTGTGTTGGATCTACTTTGTAGGGGCTGCCTTCTGTGCTCTGGCATGGGTGCTTTGCACATGGATGCGAAGCTCCCTTGTTTCTTGCTTATTTTGCATATTGTGTTCTTGGCTGGGCAGTTTTGCAGGTGGTTGGGTATGAAGGGGTTGCCGCATTTCCAACATGGCTCTTTTTTTCCCGTCTGGGGTGTGGATAGAAGTGGTTGTGACTCAACAGTTGACTTGGCTCCAGCTGGAGCTGCTATTTTCTCTCAGTATTTCTTGTTGATTCGCCTGTCCGCGTTCTCAGTTAATGGCATATTTCAGGACCTGCGGAAGTGACCTGACTTCTTAAAGGAGGTCCATTTGGACCGTCGTAATATTCATAGTGCTCATAAAGTAATACTTGATTATATCCTCCTCCAGGTGTTCGAATATGCAATAAGAGCCCATCTCTCGAAGTCTACTATAGAAAGTCTCTAGGCTTTTTATTCGGTTGTTGCGGTGAGAGTGAGTTCATGTACTCACTCGTTTGTCGTGCTTCTGTCAATTTTTGTGTATGGATTTCTCTGGTGAAAATTAAGACAGGCCTCTGCTTCGAGGGATAAGTATATTAAACTTTCAACCTTCATGTCAGCTTCGTCCAACGGTATTCTGTCTACTGTCGGGCTTCGGTTATCTTGCATTAATTTTCCCATTCCACAGGTCGTTTTTTCATGCGTTGTTCCCGCTCGCGTGCCTTGTCGTTTGTTTCATTCTTGAATTCGTCTTCGAGAGTTGGCATAGTCGGATAAAATAGTTCCGTTCTTGCTGGCTTTAGCCGCAGCAGCTTATCGACTTCCAGGTTATGTTGGACCATCACTGCCATCTTGAACGTTGCTATCCAGGTTTGTCACTATGTAGGTGGACTTGCGCCGGTTTCCCAAAAGATATTAACTCCGATTAGAGATCTGCTCGACTGCGCCTTGTGATGAATCGTTTTTCCGTGCTCCGTATGGATAAAGAATTGTTTTGTTTTTGCTATGTGTTTTCTCTAGATGGAGATTCCAATTGGATTTGTACCTCACGTTCTACTCTTGGTCGAGGACTTTATATGGAGAGAGTAAGGGACTTCATCTGCTTGATCTGATTCTCTCTCTTTCGGATTTTTGGGTTACGTCCTGATCCGTTTCGTCTTTAAAATGTCGGACTCTCCGTGTTTGGTTGTTGTTTGCTCTTGGAATGAAGCTATGTGAATATATGTTTTGTGTGTTGGATCTATTTGTAGGGGCTGCCTTCTGTGCTCTGGCATGGGTGCTTTGCACATGGATGCGAAGCTCCCTTGTTTCTTGCTTATTTTGCATATTGTGTTCTTGGCTGGGCAGTTTTGCAGGTGGTTGGGTATGAAGGGGTTGCCGCATTTCCAACATGGCTCTTTTTTTCCCGTCTGGGGTGTGGATAGAAGTGGTTGTGACTCGACAGTTGACTTGGCTCCAGCTGGAGCTGCTATTTTCTCTCAGTATTTCATGTTGATTCGCCTGTCCGCGTTCTCAGTTAATGGCATATTTCAGGACCTGCGGAAGTGACCTGACTTCTTAAAGGAGGTCCATTTGGACCGTCGTAATATTCATAGTGCTCATAAAGTAATACTTGATTATATCCTCCTCCAGGTGTTCGAATATGCAATAAGAGCCCATCTCTCGAAGTCTACTATAGAAAGTCTCTAGGCTTTTTATTCGGTTGTTGCGGTGAGAGTGAGTTCATGTACTCACTCGTTTGTCGTGCTTCTGTCAATTTTTGTGTATGGATTTCTCTGGTGAAAATTAAGACAGGCCTCTGCTTCGAGGGATAAGTATATTAAACTTTCAACCTTCATGTCAGCTTCGTCCAACGGTATTCTGTCTACTGTCGGGCTTCGGTTATCTTGCATTAATTTTCCCATTCCACAGGTCGTTTTTTCATGCGTTGTTCCCGCTCGCGTGCCTTGTCGTTTGTTTCATTCTTGAATTCGTCTTCGAGAGTTGGCATAGTCGGATAAAATAGTTCCGTTCTTGCTGGCTTTAGCCGCAGCAGCTTATCGACTTCCAGGTTATGTTGGACCATCACTGCCATCTTGAACGTTGCTATCCAGGTTTGTCACTATGTAGGTGGACTTGCGCCGGTTTCCCAAAAGATATTAACTCCAATTAAAGATCTGCTCGACTGCGCCTTGTGATGAATCGTTTTTCCGTGCTCAGTATGGATAAAGAATTGTTTTGTTTTTGCTATGTGTTTTCTCTAGATGGAGATTCCAATTGGATTTGTACCTCACGTTCTACTCTTGGTCGAGGACTTTATATGGGGAGAGTAAGGGACTCACTCGATATGATTGCTCAATGTTGGCGTTTAAGAGAACAACTTTTAAAATTGAATTAAATCCACGAAAATGTTTAACCAGTTTCTAAGTTCACAGTTTATGGTCTGCGAAATAACATCTCTTAGCAGACTAACCAGACAAGTATCAGTCTAATGAAATAGGACCATGGCAACAACTGTTAACACAAGATGAATCTTTTTACAACTGATTATTTTATAGCATATGAGGTAAATTGTTCATAGATAATACTTGTAGTTCTTGGTTACAACTTCAAGCTGAGTTTCTCAATAATGACGAAAACAATAATGACAACAATAATAATAATACTAGTAATAACAATAATAATAACAATAACAATAATAATGATAATAATAATAATAATAATAATAATGATAATAATAATAATAATAATAATAATAATAATAATAATAATAATAATAATAACATTAATCATAAAAATAATAATAATAATAATAATAATAATAATAATAATAATAATAAAAATACTAATAATAAAAATAATAATAATAATAATAATAATAATAATAATAATAATAATAATAATAATAATAATAATAATAATAATAATAATAATAATAATAATAATAATAATAGTAATAATAGTAAAAATAATAATAAAAATAATAGTAATAATAATAATAATAATAATAATAATAATAATAATAATAATAATAATAATAATAATAATAATAATAATATTAATAATAATAATAATAACAATAATAATAATAATAATAATAATAGTAATAATAATAATAATAAAAATAATAATAATAATAATAATAATAATAATATTAATAATAATAATAATAATAATAATAATAATAATAATAAAAATAATAATAATAATAATAATAACAATAATAATAATAATAATAATAATAGTAATAAAAATAATAACAATAATAATTGTGGTGGAGGAAGTACGCAACCAAGTATAGCATCTACTATTATACACAGGATTAAACTACATTATTAGTATTATCATTTCATATGGAATGCAGTACCGTTGTGTTAGAACTCTGTTACATTTAAGCAGTAAACTTACTTGCTCTTACAGGTACTGTCTGTCGCGTAAGTTTATGCTCACGTTGCGAGACAAAAGCCAAGCGCTTTTTGCCAAATTTAATATTGGTAACAGTCTGAATTGACTCTTCGCAACTTATATTTTGACCGCTAACGTTTACTATACAACATGGCGCAGTCGGCACTCCCACGTTCACCAATAGGCGTAGCCCTATTTTTTTATGAAACAGGAGCCGAACCCGCAAAAACATGGGAAAATGGTCAACAACAACAAAACTAGCCATTTCGGAGAAAAAGAACATACAGGTAGAAAAATTACTGCAACCAAAAGCAACCGCAGAAGAATTAGATTATCCACAAGAACCAATCTACAAATCAGCACTTCCACACGAAACAACAGCAGAAAGGACACAACGCGAACAGAGAAACATAAAAAGAAAAGTAGATTGGAAAAATCAATGCCAAGCAATTGAGGACCAAGGTCCAATGATAGACAGTTCAAATTGGGACGAAGTCGACAAAAAAGTAAACGCTTAATGTATCTCTCACTCGGAACAGAAGGAACAAACATATTTCATCAACGCAACCCACATACAGAACTATCAAAATGTACAACAGATGCACTAGTAATTCAACAGGACACATTCAAAGAAATCAGAAACGAAACATTCGACAGATTCCAATTTTGCACACAACCCAGGCGGATCACTAGAACAATTCCATTCAAGAACAAATAAAAAAGCAGCACTATGCAACTAGGAAGTCCTAGAAGACAGTTTGATTAAAAGCATCTCTATACAGGTAATGCCAAACCCGCAGATCCAAATTGATCTACTCTCAGAAGACAGAGACCCGGAAAAAATCAACAACGGATAAGCAACACTCACGCACAAAGTCCAAGTGGATCAGGCATCAATCTAATACAAAGACCAAGACAACAAACACCAAGAAGAAGCATACTTCCCAAACCACCAAATAACAACAAGATACCAGGTTGCTGGAAATGTGAGTACAAATTCATCAAAGGACACCTCGACAACTGTCCAGCAAAAAACTCAACATGTAACATCTGTAAAAAAGTAGGACACTGTGCAAAAGTGTGCAGATCCGACATACCACCCAGAAGATCGGAAATACAAAACACACAAAGAAACAACCAAAACTACAACACCAGAAGTCAACAACCAAACAGCACACAGCAACAAGCAAACAAAAGACGAGTTTGTAACATACAGTCAATCTCAGAAAACGGGTCTTTCCAGGAGGAGGAAGAAGCAGAGACACAAACAATCGATCCCGAAAGCACATGCTACATCAGAGAAATGATGGAAGATTGGAGTTCCATAAACTTTATACGATCACTAAACTTTACTACAGTCAACAATAAAGATTTAAACAAAAAACCAACAATGAGAATTTTCGATACAAACAAGAAGCAAGAATGAGGACATCAACGAGCTGGTAGACACAGGCAGTCCACAATCATTCATCTCGCGGCGTACCGCAAAATATATAACAAAGAAACTAGGCAACAAAATATTCAAACAAGATAAGAACATCGGGGAGTTCAGATGCTTCAATAACAACAAGATAAAGGTGGACTACTCAATCCAACGGGATCTAGTAACTGGCAACACAACAGCACACATCTGCCAAACACTTGTTGTCCCGCAAAACACAGTAAGCCTTCTAGGCAGAGACACCCTCCGAAAACTCGGGATCAAATTAGCCCACACAACACCAGGTGAGAAAATACATAATATACAACCAATACAAAACAACATCGCGAAATGGATATTTGAAAAATACCCTCACTTGTGCACCAGAATTGGAAAATCAAAAGACCACATAGCAAAATCCACATTCCACAACACGTTCCACCCCACAGATCATAAAGGAAGACGGATACAACTCCACCTAATAGATAAAGTAGAAAGAGAATTAAACAAACTCTTAGAAGATAAACAAATAAAAAAAAGACAAATGCTCTGACGATTATTTTATTAGTCCAGTGGTAATCACAGTAAAATACGACAAATCCAACAAAATAGCATTAGATTCAGAAAAACTAAATGACGCTATCCATAAAAAAATACCAGATGCAAAGCATAGACCATCTTATGGATACGACAGCATGTAAAATCAGCGAACTTTAAAAAAAAACAGGAACACTGTATTTTTCAAAAGGTAGACCTAAATTACGCATATAGTCAAGTCTCCTTACACGAAGACACACAAAAACACTGTAACTCCAACATACTTGGAGGAAATGCTACAGGAACATATAGATTTATAAATGGCTTTTATGGATTAACAGATATGCCAGCAACATTCCAAAAAATAATGGACTTTACACTACCAAACATCAATTCAGCACACACTTTTTTAGACTATATAATAATCATAACTAAAGGATCACTCATAAACCACGAAAAAGAACTAGACAAAGTACTCGCTCGATTAGATAAAGAAAACCTGGCAATAAGTCTAGACAAATGCGAATTCGCGGTCACGGAAACAACATGGTTAGGATACAAAATAAATCCAGATGGAATAATACCGACGAAACAAAAAACCAAAACCATTATAAAAATGGACCCACCAAAAAACACTAAAACAACTCAGATCGCTAATGGAAAGTATACATTACCTACAAAAGTTACCCCAACCTATCAAAAATATCAAACCAACTTAGACCATTACTCTTACACAAAGAAAAAATAAAAAAAAACAGGAAACTAGACTGGAACGAAGAACACACAAAACCTTTCAATTAAAAAAAGCGTCATCAGACAAATAATAGAAAACAAACACTTCGATACAAACCGAACGACAAGGGTAAGCTGCGACGCAAGCACGGAAGGATTAGGAGCTTGTCTTGAACAAAAATTTGACAATGGATGGCATCACATTGCGTATGCGAGCAGATTTTAAAAACCAATGAACAAAAAAATAGCTTAAACGAATTAGAGCTAATCAGTAGTTTGGTCACTAGAACACTTCAAATACTACTTATACGGATCACGCTTCATACTCCAAACGGATCACCAAACCCTACTATCAGCACTGTAAGACAATAGGGGAAATAAAGCATATCAAAGCAGACTAACAAGATGGGTAGATAGACTTTTATCTTTTAATTTTTCAGTAGAACATATCGCTGGAAAAAAATATGGGGTTCGCAGACTACTTCAGTAGACTTCCCACCTCAGCAGCGATGCCAATATCAAAAGAAGACGAAAATTTTTGTCATTAACTCAATCGACTCATTCAAATTTATGCTAAAGAGAGCAGACAAAATTTCATCGAAGAGGATCGCAGCAATTATTCCAGCACAAAATGACGTAATACAGACAAGTGAACAAAAACAAACAAAGCAACACGCTTTTACCCAATTTCGTAGCACAAAACAGTCGTTCTCTATTAGTCCATTTATCCTAAACGTTTGTATAAGAAATAAACCCAACATAAACACATTCGAACAAAAAAGTACTAGAAGATTCCGTGGCCCAAATAAGAAAAACGTGTCATCCATAGACAGCACAGACACCCCATCAGATAATCACCAAATTACTAACTCAAACCCCCAGACTATTAACTCAAACACACCCCCCTAAAGCCATTACCATCGTCACCCAAACAGACTGCAACTCAAATCTAGGACATGGACTCAAACCACTAAACCCTCACATTGTGAAAGGTCCTTTTAACAAAATTACCATCGAAAATTCACCAAACTACTTACTTACACAAAGTATTTTACACAAAGTACTTGGAGAAGCATTTATAGCCGAAGCAATCAAAAATGACTCTAACAGCAACAAAATCAGCAGACTTATAGAGCTGCAAAATTGGGTCGCGATAAAAAAAATTTCTCGAAGTAATTGTACAGCATCCGAAAAGATCTTTCAGTAAATCCAAATGGATGCATTCTTTATGACGGCAAATTATAAATTCCTACTCAGTTACGAAAGACGGTTATTGATTCAGTACACAAACACCATCCAGGCCAAGCTGGAAAGATTTATTTAGCCCAATTAATTTGGTATCCCCAGATCCACCGATATATAGTTGCGTTAGCGCAAAAATAAAAACAGTGCACAAAAACAGGTAAAAACTTAAAACCTATCACTCCCAAAAACAAACGCGCATCACTACAAACATTGTCAGAAGTAAACGAAGAAATGGGTTCCGCAGGAACCATAACGAATAACAATAAAGACACATATATACTAGTAACAAAAGACAGATACTCCAGATACTCCCATGCGGAAACATTTAAAAATTGTGCCACAGATACAGCCATAAGCTACCTAAAAGAATAAATAAACTTTCACGGACTACCAAGATCAGTAAATTGTGATCAGGCACATGCACTCAAAGCAAAAAATTTGAAGTCTTTTGCAAAGATAACAACATATGACTAAAAATAGATCCAACAGGAGACCACAGAGATAAAGGAATGGTCGAAAGACTAATACAAATAATAAAAAGAAGACTAGCAGCAAAAAACGTAGACACCAATTGGTCATAAGAAACACTAGCCAGCAAAATATTAGCAATAATAGAAAAGATAAAACACAACAACAAAAATCAGACAATTCGAAGCACACTTCGGCAGAAAACCAAACACACAAACAAGCAACATAGTCAGACACCCTGACAAGAAAAACCTGACCTGAAAAAACATAAAGAAATTCTAGTTAGACAAGAAGATCCTCAAACGCCCAATGCTCGACCAACAATCAATGTGGAACTTCTCGGACTCGGAACTAAATCTGGACATACAATACAATACGCCAGAAAACTAAGATGCGGAATTGGACGCAATTCCCCTAGCAAGGCAAAGACAGCAAATAAGTAAGCAAATATCACCGATTAAGATAACACCCGATAATTTAAGTAAAACATTCGGAGATAAGACCTCCGTACTAATTAATAAAAGAAAACAAGTAGCCAGAAAAACAATTATGAGAAGAGCACCAGAACCAAGGGGGACATTAAAACCATTATGAAAAATAATTCCAGATGGAACCATAACTGATTACACACCAACCACAATTTCAATCAACACACCTAACAAAACTAACACACGAATCCGAAAAAGCGGTTTAGCTATAGCAGAAGAAACATACCAAAAACCTACACTCACAATCACCACAAATACAAGAACCCAAACAACGACTAATGCATTTCATCGCATGTAAGACAGTGCGCGAATTGAAAACATTGAAAATAATTCCAGTCTACTCTTGAATTGTTTATTACTAGAGGGATAGCTTTTATTCCGGAATGTTTTCATTTAAATAATAATAGTAATGCTAATAAAAATAATACTAAAAATAATAAAATTAATAATAAAAATAATAATAATAATAATAATAATAATAATAATAATAATAATAATAATAATAATGATAATAATAATAATAATAATAATAATAATAATAATAATGATAATAATAATAATAATATTAATAATTATAAGAAAAACATTGACAAAACTAAAATAATAATAATAATAATAATAATAATAATAATAATAATAAAAATAATAATAATAATAATAGTAATAATATTAATAATAATAATAATAATAATAATAATAATAAGAGTAAAAAAAGGATTAATAGTACTAACAATAATAATAACAAAAAAAATAATGTTAATATAAATAATAATAATAATAATAATAATAATAATAATAATAATAATAATAATTATAATAATAATAATAATAATAATAAAAATAATACTAATAATAATAATAATAATAATAATAATAATAATAATAATAATAATAATAATAATAATAATAATAATAATAATAAGAATAACAATAATAATAATATTAATAATAATAATAATAATAATAATAATAATAATAATAATAATAATAATAATAATAATAATAATAATAATAATAATAAAACTAATAAAAATATTAATAATAATAATAATAATAATAATAATAATAATAATAATAATAATAATAATAATAATAAAAGTAGTAATAGTACTAAAATTAATAAAAACAATAAAAATAATATTAAAAATAATAATACTAATAATGATAATAATAATAACTGTTAAGGCTTATTCAAAAGAATTGAAGTCAAGTTGTTAAATTCTCTTTTCAACGAGGGATTCGGTTAACATTCCATTATCATATCATAACAATTCAGTTCAGATCAGCTTCACTAAATTTTTACAAAGTAGAGAGAGTCAGACGGTACCAGTAAGTACCTGTCAAATCAGTTCACAATTTAAGTTCACAACTAAGTTCAATAACACACTAAAGTTAATATGAGCAACAGACTGAGTAGGATGAGAGTCGATCACATAAGTTTAATCTGAGTTTTAGTAATGCAATTAGTGATGGGATCCTTGGGGATCAGTGACTCCCTCACCACACACCCCCGTCGACGTGAAATTTTAACGAAGTTAAAATTCATCGGGGTTATATAAATCGCTGGGGTGAAGGCTGGAATTGGAGCTTTTAGCGGGCGAAATTGAAAGAGGGGCATGCTCTTCGTCAGTGTTCGCCGGTGGAATGTCCATTGTCATTTCGTCTCCGATGGTGGAGGGGGTCCGTCGTTGTCCTGGTTTTCGTCCTGCGTTCCAGTGTTCTGCGTGTTTTCGGATGAATCCAGAAACACAACCTCGATTTATTTGATTGGAGGTTGCACGGGAAAGTCTTCGGTCGAGCTATCCCCGAGGATTATCACTTCTTCGTGTCCTGGTCTCTTCCACATTTTGTCTACAATCTTGTCGTTTTTTGGGGAAGACTTCATGGTGCCTTTAGGGGGAGAATAGGAGCAGGAGGGTTGGCTAGGTGAATTTTGGAGGTGGCTGTTACTAGTGGTTTCGTTTGTTCGTTCGTTTGCGTCTTGCATAAAATAATTGGGGTTTGACGACGTTATGATTTCTATGTGTGGAGTCCCTGGGGAGTCCGACTCGATGTTCATTATTTTCACCGTCGGTGAAAATTTTAGTTTGTGTTTGTTGTAGCTCATATTGTCCGATGAGCTTGAGTAAAGTTGTTTTCGTTTGTTTACTTCCTTTTCTTTCGATTGTTGTAGCGCAGCCGCTTTCGATTTCTGCTCGAACTCGGAGGGTTTCGTCAGGCGTGCCTTTGCATCCTTAAGCCACTGTGGTCTTTTATGCATCCCCGGGGATTTTGGCTTTACTTGACGTATTTGGGTTTTTTGTGCTTGTCTAGGTTGTTGTTGTGTGGGCGCAGTTCGGGGGCGTTTCTGGGCGCGCTGATTCTTCCTCACCATTGCTACTACTTCTGCGTGTCCCATCGGTTTTGTATTGATAATGCTTTCGGGTGGTGGAATTGGTGCCTGTTGTAGGGGTGAAGACCTTGATTGTTTGGCTCTGGCCTCTTGTTGTCTGGCTTGTTCAGCTTTTTCTTCTAAACAGAATTTTCTTATTTTTTCTTGGTTCCGTTTTTATTCGCCGGCTGTTTCACATGCTACCATATGTATTAGGCGTGGTTTTGAGTCTGGTTTCCGAGGTATATTTTCTGTTGCAATTGCTAGGTCGTTTTTTCTTATTACTGTATTCTTTCGATTATCAGTATCTAGTGTTATGGTGTGGGGGAGTAGTTCGTTATCGTACCATCTTGTATTATATTCCATTGTGGTTTTAGGGTTCTCCTGGGTTCAGGTGCTTTTCGTGCTGTTGTTTTACGTGCAATGTTTTTTCTATTGTATATTATGGTAGACGTTTTATCACCGAATGTTATTTGAAGTTTGCCGGGATTAGTCTTACAAGGAACGCGCGTGTGGCTAAGCAGTGGCGCGTTCTCTGAATCATCAGTGTCACTTGCGTGGGGAGTAAGCTGCAACTTTGCTTTGTATTCAATGTTTAATTCTGGCTCTGAGTCGTTATCCCAGTCCCACATGATTTCCCTGGGGAGCGCTGGGTGTCGGAGCGTCGCTTGATCTGAAGCAAATTTGTTTATTTGTTTGTATGATAGATCTTTGTTTGACGGTTTGGTTATTATGTTTGATAATTCCGTATTTGGGGGTCTACCAAAATGTGCTTCGAATGGTTTAATTTTGGTTGTCGCGCTTGGAATAAGTCTTATTGATTCTATTATCTTTGCTACTATTGCTGCTAGGTCGAAAAGATGACCATAAAGGGTCATGTTCCATGACGTCGATTCTCCGTTTTATTGTTTGTATTAGCCTTTCTACCATACCGGTTGCTCTATGGTCTCCCACGGGTTTGATGTTTTGTTTTTTACAGAATTAGTTTGATGTTTTTGTTTTTACAGAATATTTCGAATTCTCTAACTTTAAATGCTTGTGCTTGGTCACAGCGAAGGGACCTAGGGATTCCGTGGAATCGGCAGTATTCTTCTAGGTAATTTAGAGCCGTTTGAGTGTCGCAATCTTTGAATACGTGGGCGTGGGGGTATCTAGTTAATCGATCCACTCATACTAATATATAATAGTTTTGTTTGTGTTCCCTAAAAGGAATTGCTCCCGCAAAGTCTATTTGAACCTCTTCGTTCGGTTCTGTTAGTTTAGGTAGGATCCCTAGGGATTGATTTGAAATTAGCGGTTTTAAGTTTTTACCTTTTTTAATACAATCTGTACACGATCGCGCTTTTGCAGTGACGTCCGTGTGAATTCGAGGGAACTAAACTAGGTCCGCCAAGCGCAGCCTTCCTGTTTGTCCCGGGTGCGTTTGATGTAGTGCATTAATGACTAGCTGTTTCAGGGCAGCGGGAACCAGTAGACGATTATCATACAATACACATCCGGATGGTGTGAGCGAATAAAAATAACGGCTGACCCGCTTCAGCGTTTCCCAGTCTTTTTCTTGGATTAGTTTGATAATCGGGGCCACGATTTTGTCCTTTTGAGTGGCTTCTGCCAGGAATTCCTCGCCGATTATATTGCATAAGTTTTTACGATATTGCGGCATATCCACAGTGTTAATTAGGGGGAAGATTTGGTCTGCTGGTTTTGGTCTTAGGGCTGATCTACCTAGGCCTTTGTTTGATTCTTCGTCCGTTTGAGTAGCAATTGTATTTTGGGTGGGGTTCCTTTTCGTAATTCGTTTGTCTGGGGCTCAGTTACGTTTAATAATCTTTTGTTCAAATGTGTTGTGTTTTGGCCGATTCCTTGTTGTTACTTGTACGATATTATATCCCTGGGGAAGGTTTTCAGAATTTTTAATTGGTAGGGTGTAATTGATGGAATAATTGGAATTAGAGTTTGATGATGATCCCTGGAGATTAATTGTTGAAGTAAAAAGAAGAATTTGTTTGTTTTCGATAGTCTGTTTTGAGTTAATGTATTTTAATTTCGATTCAATAGAAGAAGAAAGAAGAAGCAACTGTAAATCAATTGGATTAAGGCAAAAAGCGCTGTCGCTATTTTCCGCTTGCGTACTATTATTTGCTGTTAAGTATTCTGTCTGGTATTTGTCTCACATTGTTCGCGTAGCCGAAATGTGGTTAATCGAATTTTGTGTTAGCATGAATTTATTGTTTATTAAGTTGATAATATATTGTGTATCATCCGTTGATGGTGGGGGTTTATGTTTTGGGTGGCGACTAAGGCAATCTGCAAAGCCCATGTTTTTCCCCGGGATATGTTCGAGGTTAAAATTAAACGGTAGTAGTCTGTCTACCCATCTAGTTAGTCTACTCTGACATGTTCTATTCCCGCGGTTTTCAATAAGAGCTCTAAGTAATGCCCGATGGTCCGTTTGTAGTGTAAATTATGTGCCATACAGATAGTGTTTAAAATGTTCGAGGGACCACACTACGGCCAGTAGTTCTAGTTCGTTTGAACTGTATCTAGATTCGTGGTTATTTAGGAATCTGCTTGCGAAAGCGATTGTGTGCCACTCATTATTGTGTTTTTGTTCAATGCTGGCACCAAGTCCTTTCGCACTGGCGTCGCATTTTACTCGTGTTTGTTTTGTAGTGTCAAAATGTTTGTTTTCGATTATTTAGTGTATTTGTTCTTTTATATTATTGAACGCCGAGCTATGTTCCTCTTTCCAGTCGAGTTTATTGTTTTTTCCCTCGGCATTTTTCTTTAGTAGCGGTCGGATTTGTTCCGAAAGTTCCGCGAGGTTCGGGACAAATTTAGTTAGGTGATGGACGCTCCCTAGGAACGACCGTAATTGTTTTAGTGTATTTGGGTTATCGAGTTTCGTTATGGCTTCTGTTTTTGTGATTGAGGGCGTTATTCCGCTTGGAGTTATTGTAAAACCTAGCCATTCTATGGTTGTTTTAGCGTATTCGCTTCTTTGTAAAATGATTGCGAGGCCTTCGTGATTTAATTTTTTGAGTATTTTGTCTAATTCTTTTTCGTGTTCGTTGATTGAGCCTTTGGTGATAACCAAAATATCATCCAAGAAGGCGAATTTTGAGGATATACCTTCCAGTGTTTTGTCAATCGTCTTTTGGAAAGCTTCGGGCATGTCAGTTAGTCCGTAGAAACCATTTAGGAATCTATATGTTCCTGTTGCCCTACCTCCAAGAATTCTAAAGTTACAGTGTTTTGATATTGAGTTGTCAAGTGGTATTTGACTGTAAGCATACTTGAGGTCTATTTTTTAAAACCAAAATGTCCCTGGAGAATTTTTCCTTTGAGTAATATATAATGCTACGGCGTCGACTAGGTGGTCGATGCTTTGCATTTGGTATTTGTTTTTGTGGATTGCCTTGCTTATTTTTTTCGAATCCAGTGCGATTTGTACTGATTTGTCCTTCTTTACTGTTATACCGACTGGGATATCAAATAAGTCTTCGGGGCATTTTTCAAGTTTTGTAATTTGTTTGTCCTGTATTAGTTTGTCAAGTTCCATTTCGAATTTTCAAGTAAGTGGAGTGGAACTCTGCGTCCTTTTTGTTGTATTGGGGTGTAATTTTGTTTGAAAATTGACTTTGCGACGTGGTTTTACGATTTTGAAAGTCTTGTGCAGAGGTGGGGTTATTTATTATATATCCATTTAATGATGTTCTTTTCCGTTTCAATTGAATTAATAGTATTTATTTTATTACCTGGGGATTTACATGGTTGTTGTTGGAGGGTAATTCCCAGTTTCTGCAATACGTCTCTTCCCATCAGGTTGTTAGTTTTGTGGCCTACCACGAGGATTCAACAATGTTGTGCCCTCCATGATCCGGAATATAGGGTCAGGTCTAATTCCCCTTCAATCTTTATGTTGTTGTTGTTGAAACATTTGTATTTTGTTTGACTTGTGTATGGCTGAAGTGGAATCTTGGGGTCGTGTACCATGATTTTGTTTCCTTGGTCTTTGTACACGAATGTCCTTGGGGATCCTGTGTCCGCCAGCCATTGTATTGTTAATTTGTTTGCCGTAGTTGTTTCAACCCAGATTTCTTTGGGTAGGGCTGTAGTTAATTTTGCATTTTTGACTTCTGAGAAGATTTCAGGGGCAGTGTGGTTAATATCTGCCCAGTCATCTGAGAGATCCTTTATGTACAATGCCGACTCTGGATCGACTGATTCGATTTATTCGTCCTCTCGTTCTTGTTCTTTTATTAGTTGTTCCTGGATTTGGCGAACTTTGAGTTCGCTGTTTTGTCCCTGGGGACGTTGGTACGGTCCTCTTTGGGTTCGTTTTCGGGCTTGTAATGGGGGAATTTTAGATCTACACATTTTTGCGAAATGTCCGGTTTTCTTGCAGATATTGCATATCGCTTGTTTTGTCGGGCATTGGTTCATATGACCAGCTGAGAAAATTCCACCGTATCTCCAGCACTGTTCGTTTGTTTTGTTTGTTTGTTGGCTTTGTTATTGTTGTTGGGGACGTGTTGCAGGGCGTGTGTTTTTAATGTCGTAAATTTGATTATTCCAGTTGGGGGCCGATGAGCGGAGAATTTCTATTTGATTCTCCTGGCCTCTTTCTCGAGATAACGCAAAATTCAGGACTTGTGCTGGTGTTCGCACCTCTGACAGCAATTCCATTTGTATCGCCGTATTGTTCATTTTAGCGATAAAAACAGTCCTTTATTAAATCTTCTTCCACGTTCCCCAGGGGTTCCTTTGGGCCGAGTTCTCGCAATCTGCTGAAGAATGTCTCCAGATTTTCGTTTGGATTTTGTTGGACAGTGATCAATTGAAATCTGTCAAAAGTTAGATTGCGCGGACGAGTGAAGGTGAGGCCTAGCTCGTACACGAGTTCGTTTGTGGAACACTGATCTATCATGGTATGGGGATTTCTCTGGTGGAATATCCGAGTCGCCACTGTACCTAGGGACAAGTATGTTAAACTTTTGACTTCTAAGTCGGCTTCATCCCGGTATACCCGTCGATCATCGCTCCTCTGTTTCTGATTTGTTTGCACTCGTTCTCCCAGTCGACTTTGCGTCGTTGATTTCTTATCTCTCTTTTTATCTCCTCTTCTTCGTTTGCGTTATCCACCCGTTCTTCGAATGTTGGCATACTGGGGTAGAAGAGGTCGTTTACTGTAGGTTTTAACCTGCGGAGTAAGTCCACGTGCATATTTTCTTTGGCCATCACTGCCATTTTAAACGTGGAAAACCAAGTTTGCCATTCGTTTGTTGGATTGGCTCCGCTCTCCCAGAATAGGGTACACCAATTGGTGATTTCCTTGTTGACTGCGCCATGTTAAGGCTTATTCAAAACAATTGAAGTCAAGTCGTTAAATTCTCTTTTCACCGAGGGATTCGGTTAAAATTCCAATATCATATCATAACAATTCAGTTCAGATCAGCTTCACTAAGTTTTTACAAAGTAGAGAGAGTCAGACGGTACCAGTAAGTACCTGTCAAATCAGTTCATAATTTAAGCTCACAACTAAGTTCAATAACACACTAAAGATAATTTGAGCAACAGACTGAGTCGGATGAGAGTCGATCACATAAGTTTAATCTGAGTTTTAGTAATGCAATAAGTGATGGGATCCCTGGGGATCAGTGACTCCCTCACCACAATAATAATAATAATAATAATAATAATAATAATAATAATAATAATAATAATAATAATAATATTAGTAATAATAAAAATAATAATAGTAATAATAATAATAATATTAATAATAATATTAATAATAATAATAATAATAATAATAATAATAATAATAATAGTAATAATAATAATAATAACAATAATGATAATAATAATAATAATAATAATAATAATAATAATAATAATAATAATATTAATAATAAAAAAAATAATAACAATAATAATAAAAATAATAATAATGATAATAATAATAATTTTAACAATAAAAATAATAATAACAGTAATAATAATAATATTAATAATAATAATAATAATAATAATAATAATAATAATAATAATAATAAAAATAATAATAATAACAATAATAATAATAATAATAATAAAATTAATAATAATAATAATAATAATAATAATAATAATAATAACAACAATAATAATAATAATAATAATAATAATAATAATAATAATAATAATAATAATAATAATAATAATAATAATACTAATCATAATAATAATTATAAGAATAAAAACAATAATTAATATGCTGATCCCTGGGGAAAAACACTGGCGGTTAAATATTCTGTTTTGAGGTTTCTCGGTTTACGTTAACTGAACTTAAACTCGTTTCCTTTTCTTGTCACGCGCACTTTTTCTAAAGCGGCGAGCGTTAGACTGAATTTAATTTAGTTACCAGACAATACCTGCTAACTAAAGAAGCAGATAATGTTCCGAAGAACTGAAGTATAAATGAACAAAAGCAGCGAATGATATTTACAAAGTTTTAAGAGCGTTTATAATAGTAGGTTCAGATGATTAGTTGTGATCCCTAGGAATTGAGTTTCTGTCAATGTATATCTGCTTTGTGCTCCTTCTGGAATGCCTCCTTAACACCACCACCCCCCCCCCCCGCTGGGAAAAATTTTGGGACCAAAATTCTGATCGATTATAGAAGTCTCTCGGGTTGATGTCCGAGATGGAACTTGGTGGTCCTCCTTCGTGCTCTTCAGTTTTGTTGGTGGCCAGGGGGTCGTTTGATGGGGTTGTCGTTCTGGTCTTGTTTGCGGGCTAAATTGTGCTTCCAGATGCGCTCTACCTTTTTGTCGAATCGTGGGGTCGATTTGGCTTTACTTGGTCTGAGAACTGTAGTTGGATCTGATGGGGAGCTCATGAAGTGATTGGCATCTGAGGATGCTGTTATTTTGAAGGTTGGTCCCGAGGGAGATTCACAAATGTTGAATGTTCTCGTCGTTGACGACGCTTGTACTTTGTTGGGCGTTGTTTTGATGAATGATTTGTTCTCTGATGAGCTGGAGTACAGGAGTTTTCTTTTCTCCGATTTGGCTTGTTGACTGTGTTTCAGAGCAGCTTCTTTTGACTTTTGTGCAAACCTGTTTGCCCTGCTGTTGTCTGCCTTTTTGCTTCTTCCTCTTGGATGGGGCTTTGATCTCGTTTGTTTGGTCTGTTTCTTTTGGTTGAATTTTGCAATTTTGAGCACTTCTGATTGGCCCAGGGCTTCTCGGTTCACTGTGTTCGGGCGACTAGTCTGGATTAGGGCGGCTCTTGCGGCTTGACCTTCTAAACAGAATCGTCATAATTTACGATGGTTACTGTGATATTCATTAACCGTTTTGCATGCAACCATGTGTATTATTCGTGTTTTGTTAATGGTGTTCGTTTCTGGTGGTGTGGGAATCGTTTGCGTTACGATTGCATAATCGCTATTTCCAATGACCTTGTTTTTTCTATTATTTGTGACGAGTGTGATAGTATGAGGTGAATAGTTAGTAATCGTTTCATCTTGCATGAAGTGCCATTGTGGTTTTAGCGATCCTCGTGTTGCAGGATTAATATTACGTGCTATAGTTTTTCTAACTATATATTTCTTGTTATAAATGATCGTAGATGTTTTTTCATCGAACGTTATTTGTAGTAAACCTACCAGGAACCAGCTTGGGGCTAAGCAGCGGCGCGTTCTCTGAATCTGATGTGTCCGGCGATAGTGCCCGCTTTGTGGTGGCTCCTCATCCTTGTTCTGGATATCAAATTCAGGCTCTGGATCTTGTTCGAGATGCCACATGGCTTCCCTGGGGAGCACTGGTTGTTTCAGTTTCGTCTGGTCTCAAACGAAGGTGCGCATTTTGTTTTACGTTAACCTTGTTTTGTTTGGTTTTAATATGATATTCGATAGCTCTGTATTTGTCGGCCTTCCAAAGTGTGCCTCGAATGGTTTTATTTTTTTGATTGAATTAGGAATGAGTCTTATTGATTGGATTTTTTTTTGTTACGATTTGGGCTAGGTCGGCGTTAGACTATAATGGGTCTGATTGCATTAATGCTATTTAACGTTTAATCGTCTGGATGAGACGTTCTACCATCGCTGTTGCTCTGTGATCCCCAGCCGGGGCCAGTATCAGTTTATTATTTTTATCTTTACAATACAGCTCGAATTCCCGCTCTTTTAAAGCTTGTGCTCGGTCGCATCTTATAGAGCGTGGTATACCGTGAAAATTACACTACTCTTCTAGGCATTTAAGCGCCTTTTCCGTATCACAATTTTTATGCACTTGTGCGTGGGGGTAACGTGTCAGACGGTCCACTGTGACTAATATATAGTAGTCATCTTTATGTTCACGGAATGTTAAGGGACCAGCGAAAACCATTTGGATTTCTTCATTAGGTTCTTTTATTGTAGGTAGTTCTCCTAATTGTGGTTTGTTTGGAATGGCTTTTAAATTTTTACCGTTCTTAATGCAGTTCGGGCATGCCTTAAACGTCTCATCTCGGTGAATGCCTGGAAACCAGATGAGGTCTGCAAATCGGAGAATTCCTAATTGTCCAGGATGGGTCTGGTGGAATCAATAACAAGTTTTTATGTAACTTGGGGACCTCTAGTCGATTGTCATACAGTATGCATCCAGAGGGAATGAACAATAAATTAATTTTCAGGGAGTAGAATTAAGGCCTAACTGTTTTCGGAATATTCCAATCACGATCCCTACTTAGTTGATAATTGGGGCTAGTTGTTTGTCTTTCTGAGTAGCTTCCGCTAAAAATTCTTCCCCAAATACTTGGCAAAAGTTCTTTCGATACTGGGGCAAATTTTTTTCACTTCCCAGGGGATAGATTGTAGTGTTTCGATCATCCCTTATTGGAGCTCTGCCCAAGCTTTTGATAGACGTTCCCACGGTTTCAGTGCTGATAGATGTAAAAGTTTTTCAAGCGCTGGCCATTTTTGGCTTGTTTGGGGCTCTTTTTTCGTTTTCGAATTGTTTGCAGGTATGTTTCAACATTTGGTTTTCTTCTGGTCGTTACAAATTGTTTTTTGAAATTTTGAATATGGATTGGGGATTGATGAAGTGATTGAGTTAGGCTTAGAAGTTGGGGTATGTGAATTTGGGGGATTAGAATTTGAATGTACTGAATAATTTTAGATGATTTATAATTTGGTAAAAGAAATTTGTTAGAAAGATGGAAATTTGAAGATTTGATAGAAGATTTGTTAGTTGACGTGTTAAGTGATTTGGAATGTATTGAATTATTTTGAGTAGGAGATTTTTAAGTTGAAATGTTAGCAAGCGACTGATTGTTTTCACGAGTTTGGCAAAAAATGTTCGTTTTCTGTGCTGTAAGCGCTTTACTATGTGTGACTTCATTGCGTGTTTGGTATTTGTCTACGTTCACTTTTTCGATTGTGTCATTTAGCAGAATAGTGTTTATTATGAATTGTGTGTCGTCGCTCGAGGGTGGGGGAGAGGGTTGTAAAGCATTTCTACTAAGGTAGTCTGCGAACCCCATGTCCTTTCCTGGGATATGTTTAATTGTAAAATTAAATGGGAGTAGTCTATCGACCCATCTTGTAAACTCGACTTTGGTAGGCTTTATTGCCTCTGTTTTCCTTTAAAGCTGAAAGAAGAGCATGGTGATCTTTTAATAGCTTGAATTCCTGCCCGTGTAGATAATGTTCAAAGTGTTTAACTGCCCATACGACGGCTAGGAGCTCTAGTCCGTTTGTACTTTATCGGTTCTCGTAATTATTTAGAAATCTGCTTGCGAAGGCTATTGTGTGCCATATATTTTCATGTTTTTGCTCAAAAATGGCACCGAGAACTTCGTTGCTAGCGTCGCATTTGATATGTGTTTCTTTTGTTGCATCGAAATGTTTGTTTTCGACAATTTGTTTTCTTTTTTTTGTATAATGTTGTCAAAAGTTTTTGAATGTGTTTCATTCCAGTTTAGACAGTTGTTTTTGTTATGTTGTTTTTTCAGTAGCGGTCTTAGTGGTTCCGTTAATTCTGCTAGCTTCGGAATGATTTTTATGAGGTGATGTATGCTCTCCATAAATCATCGTAGTTGTTTTAATGTTTTAGGATGTTCTAATTTCATTATGGCTTCTGTTTTTGTGAATAACGGGGTAGTTCCCAGGGGAGTTATTTTAAAGCCTAACCATTCGATTGTGTTTTTGGGGAATTGCAAGGTTTATTGCAAGGTTTTCTTGGTCCAATTTGTCTAATATTTTATCTAGTTCATTCTCATGTCTAGTCAATGATCGCTTGGTAATTACCAGGATATCGTCCAAGAAAGCAAATTTTGAGGTTATACCTTCTATTGTCTTGTCGATTGTTTTTTGAAATGTTACTGGCGTGTCCGTAAGTCCGTAAAAACCGTTTATGAACCCATATTTTCCTGTAGCGCGGCCTCTGAGGATGCTACAACTGCAATGTTTGGCTATTGATTCATCTAGAGGGATCTAGTTGTAGGCATATTTTAGGTCAATTTTGCGAGAACCAATACATCCCTGGGGATAATTTTCTTTCTGAAATAAATAATGCTACTGCATCGCTTATATGATCGATGCTTTGCATTTGGTATTTGCTCATATGTATTGCTTTGTTGAGTTTCTTCGAGTCTAGAGCAAGTTTTACTGATTTGAGTTTTTTTACCGTTATGACAACCGGGCTTATAAAAACGTCGTCAGAGCACTTTTCTATTTGCACCATTTGTTTCTCATTGATTAATCTGTCTAGTTCTTGTTCTACCCTTTCTAGTAAATGCAATGGGACTCTTCTTCCTTTTTGTTGATTAGGATTGCGGTTTTTTAGGAAAAGTGATTTTACTATGTGATTTTTGGATCTGCATAGTTGTGTGCATAGATTGGGATTTTTAAATATCCATTTATTACTTTATTCTTGATTCGAAATTTGCCTACCTTGTTGTTTTGTTTGATGTAGGCTGATTCCCAGTTTTGGTAGTACGTCGCGTCCTATCAGGTTTGTCGTGTTTTGTTCCACTATAAAAATTGGGCATATGTTTGCTCACCAACTTCCGGACGTGATATCTATATGAATTAAACCTTTGATTTTTATTTATTTGTTAATGAAGCATCTGTAGCGTTTGTTTTTGTTATATTTTTTCATTTTTGCGTCGTGAAATTGTTTACCGCTGTCGGGTTGATGAAACTGCGGGGCGATCCTGTAACTGCAAGCCAATCGATCTTTTCCGAATTGTTGCAGGTTGTTTATATCCAGATTTCATCATTTTCCTTCTTGTTTAAAAAAATATTTCTTACTGGGATAAATATTCTTGGTTGTACCAAGTTTATCTTTGCCCAGTCTTCTGTGAGTTCTTTTAGGTAGAACGTGGATTCGGGGTCTATTGATTTCGATTCGTCGTCTACGTTTGTCTGGCTTACGTCTTGACTTTGTTCTGTAACGTCTCGCACACGTCTTATTTGATTACTCCCTGGGGATTGGTTGTATGTTTGTTGAGGGGCTCGCTGAGGTGGTCGTGGCCTTGGTCTTTCTGGCATTTTTCGATTAACGTAGCTTTTCAAAATTTCCAATCTTTTTCAAGATGTTAAATTTTGCTTGTTTTGCTTGGCAGCTGTTGTTATGTCCTTGGGTGAATGGAGCTCCCCATCACCAACATGGTTGTACTTCTTGAGATGATTTTTGTTGTGGCACGCTTGTTTGTGGACGCATCTGTGGACGACTTTTCTGTTGTGTTGTTACGTTTACTTGGTTGCAATTGGATGGGTTAGATCGTAAAACCTCTCTTTGACTTTCTTGACCTCTCTCTCAGGAGAGGGCAAAATTCAAGACTTGAGCAGGTGTGCGAACCTAGGAGAGCAGCTCCATCTGGATTGCTGTGTTATTCATTTTTGCAATAAAGAAGTCCTTTATAAAATCTTCTTCGACGCACCCTAGGGCTGTTTTGGAGCCGAGTTTGCGTAGTCTGCTGAAGAATGTCTTGAGATTCTCGTTTGAGTTTTGTTGCACCGTGATCAGCTGGAAGCGATGAAATGTTATATTTCTGGGTCGTGTAAACGTTATTCCCACTTTGTAGATGAGCTCGTTTGTGGAACATCTATCAATGAGTGTATGTGGGTTTGGGTTGTGATAGATTTGGCTTGCTTCAGATCCGAGGGACAGATATACAAGGCTTTTGACCTTGATATCTGCTTCATCCCAGGAGTAGCGATCGATCATGGGTCCTCGTTCTACCCCATGATTCGGTCTGCTTCTGATCCGAGGGACATATATACAAGGCTTTTGAATTGATATCTGCTTCATCCCTGGTGTAGCGATCGATCATGGGTCCTCGTTCTAACCCATGATTCTACATTCGTTTTTCCAGTCTACGCGGCGCCTCTCATTACGTATCTCTCTTTTGTGAGTTTCTTCGTCTTTCGCTCCCTCTAATACTTCTTCATAGGATGGGACTGTGGGGTAAAAGAGGTCCGGGGCAGTGGGTTTTAGTCGTAGGAGTTGATCTACGTGTAAATTTTTCTACGCCTTGACTGCTAGTTTGAACGTAGACAGCCATGACGGCCATTCTTGAGGTGGTTTGGCGCCTGATTCCCAAAATAGGAGGACGCCAACTGGAGACTTTAGCAACTGCACCATGATATGCTGATCCCTGGGGAAACACACTGGCGGTTAAAAACTCTATTTCGAGGTTTCTCGATTTACGTTAACTGTACTTAAACTCGTTTTCTCTTCTTGTCAAGCACGCTTTTTCTTAAGCGGCGTGCGTTAGACTGAACTCAATTTATTTACCAGACATTACCTGCTAACTATAGAAACAGATAATGTTCCGAAGAACTTAAGTATATAAACAAATGCAACGAATGAAAAATATATCTAAATATAGTTTTAAGAGTTTTTATAATAGTCGTTTCAGATGCTTAGTTGCGATCCCTAGGGATTGAGTTGCTATCAATGTATATCTGCTTTGTGTTCCTTCTGGAATCCCTCCATAAAAACAATAGTAATAATAGTAATAAAAATAACAATAAAAGTAATAAAATTAATAATAATAATAATAATAATAATAATAATAATAATAATAATAATAATAATAATAATGATAATAATAATAATAATAATAATAATAATAATAATGATAATAATAATAATAACAATAATAAAAAATAATAATAATAATAATACTAGTAATAATAATAATAATAATAATAATAATAATAATAATCATAATAATAATAATAATATTAATAATAATAATAATAATAATAATAATAATAATAATAATAATAATAATAATAATAATAATAATAATAATAATAATAATATTAACAGTAATATAAATAATATTATTAATAATAATATAAGAATAATAATATTAATAATGATAATAATAATAATAATAATAATAATAATAATAATAATAATAATAATAATAATAATAAAAATAATAATAATAATATCATTAATAATAGAGACAACGGTTTCTGCGTAATCGCACCGGAACAGCATTAGGACGTAGGGATTTGTTCTCTGCTCCGTTTTCTCATTTTTCTTCCGCGTTTCAGACTTTTCTTGTTATGGTTAGAATTGCTCCTTTTTGTGACTATGGCCATTTTTTATGTCAGAATTTTGTACTTGGTACCAGCATTGCAACCAAAATTGATCAGGCTATGGTCAAATTGAAGCCAATGTTAAGTAAAAACGCAGACAGCTTCACTGAGGCAGGCAGTTAAACTCTAAATCATTGACGTATGAATCACACACGCCCTACTTCTCGGCTGCCACGCCATCATTTCACAACCCACAGAAGATTACAGAGCTTTTATCTGCAAATCTGTTTATCAGCTTCAATTTTTTTCTCAATTTTTGTTGGTAGGCATTGTTTTACTTTTTTCTCATGACTGATTTGGCTCCATCTGATTTGTTTTAAACATAGAGTTGTCGTGGATAACTCCTTTTGAAGTTTCAAGTTTCACTGTATTTGTATTCTTCTTTGATTGCCGCATTAGACAATTTTAGGCAAGATTTGGTTTACTCCTAATAATGGTTGCAATTGGATATCACTAAGTACTATTGTGCAGTATTTGAGGCGGTATTTTCTCAGTATAAGAATTACCCCGGAAGTTTACATCAGCTACCTTGTTGTTATCCGTGGCAATTGATTTATTTTTCAAGTGTTAACAATTACTTTCCTTACATGTTTCCCTATTTGAAGTCTCTTTGTATGAACACAGAATTGAGATTAGGTAGCAATGAGAGAAGTTCTATTGAAATGAGAGAAGTTCTATACTTCAAAGTTTTCGGTCCAGTTAAATTTTTGATCCCTAACAACAAAACAGTAAAGTACTTCAACTACGACACATAACAAATATCGTCTTTTCCTCCTAATTCAATGAATAAAGGGTTCCGAAAGAAGACTTTTTGAAAACCAGTACGAAGAGTTCTTTTTTTCCACTAGAAAAGATTGTGTCAAAACTTTTTATTTATCGTAATTCTGTAACCGGATAAGTTTTTCATTGTGAATGATAACATCAGATGGGAGGGGTTGAAGGGCGGAAGGGTGGAATGGTCCCAAATTCAGACTATTTAGCCAATGAGAAGCCATTCTTGTTAATGGCAATTACAACTAATTTCCTTTAAGTTATAGTTTCTCTGGAGCGAAAGCGGTTTCGCGAGAACAATTATAAAACCACTCGCATTTATTACCAGCCCAGGTCGAGAGGTCAGCGCCGTTTCAGTGCATTGTTTTGTAAAAATGCGCTAAGTGTGCTAAAATTTTGTATTAAATGAATTGAGTGTGCTGAATTGCGCTGATTTTTCTAATTTTTTTAGCGCAAAAATCTTACACAATATTGCGCTGAAAAGCGTTGAAATTTGTAAGAAGTGTACTCAAAATTTCAGCGCATTTCGTAAATTGATAAAGTGGATTTAAACGGTTTTGAAATCAATTCCTCGATTTCGAGGAGGAGTTTAAATTGCTCTTATTTTAACGATAGATTTTTTCTTAAATGATGCGCTGAAAAGCACTGAACTGCGATACAAATATGTAAGAAATCCGATGAATTTCCTGTTTTTTATAATGAAATCAAATTGATCGGAAGAGAATCAGGAAGTAATGGCTCAGTGGCTTTTGTGACGGCTACGCCACAGTAGAACAGGGTTTGAGTTTCAGTCAGCTCCATTTTAAAAAAGAATCAGTGATTTTCAGCGCTTTTTTTGCAGAGTTTCAGCGCGTTTCAGCACATTTCAGCGCATTTTTATGTAAAGTTTTGCTACTTTTCAGCGCAATTCTTACATAATCTTTCTCCACCAGGGAGGTTTAAGTGTCAATGAGTTCTATTAATGTGGAAAGAGCGTCAAGATGTTTTTTGAGCAAAACTATATGGCAAAAAAAAATTCAATCTTTTCGGATTATCGGATACCATATGAAGTTGAAGCATAATGTTGACGAAAACAGCAGCAGCAAAAAAGTTTAACAAACTTGTTGTATACCGTTTAATCAACAATATACGCTTTTTGGATAAGGTTATGGAGTTAAGTTAACTGCATTAGAATTTTCGAATCTTTTCCGTTGGTAACCCCCCCCCCCCCCGATTATTTAATGCATATTATTTGCACCAACCAGACGCAGTTCCATATTTTTAGAGGATGAATTACGGTGTAATGACACTTGCTCCGTAGCTGGGGTCGCAAACGGAAAAGATGCGAAGTTTTACATCCCCTCAAACTTGGATGCCATAAAGTATTCGAGGATGCCATACAAGAGCCAGAGAGACCAAAAGCCAAAAAGGGTGCTATTTGTGTTTCACCCTGTCTACTTTGTACGTGTATACCCGCGTTGAGAATTTCGTTGGATTCAACATAAGAATTGTCGGTTTTAGTCGGTTTTACTTTGCTAATAAAGATCAAAGCCTTAAAGTTTTTTTCGTCGCAGTGGTCTGTTTTCGTCGGTATTTAAATGTAAGAATCGTCGGTTTTTACCGTTCTAAAACTCTTACATAAATGTCAGTCACTGTCAGGATTCGAACTTTCGACCCCTAAATTACTATCCACCCTCTCGCGTCAATTTCGTCGCATTTTCTCAACGTGGGTACCAACCCCTCTATGGAATCCCTGAAACGCGAAAAAAAATGTATTGAAAACTTGGCAACCATGCAACGAAAATTTTGTGTGCCGTGTATGGAATCATATATGGCTCAAAGATATGTTTGACACAAAAGGTAAACACGGGTGCATTAAGCTGCTTAAATCTGAGCTCCTTCCAGGAATTATATTTCAGACTGACCAGGGACAAACTGAAGACAACCTCATGTCAGTAGCCGCATACTTCAATTTAGCGGGAGTACTGAGCGAAAATCAGGTTTCCGGTATTTTCGCTGAATATATTGACGTATTTTTAGCATTAGCTACTGGAGATTGGGACCTCCTTGTTGGCGAACGTCGGCAAGTTGCGGCTGACTCTATGGCGAATTGGATAATGCGACACCGTGAGAGGGAAGTTGATGTGCTTTTCCTTATTATCATTGTGAGTACTGCTTTGTTTAATCAGCCCCTTCCCCAAAAAAAAATTCGTTGAATTTCCAGGATCGAGGTGTCACCACCATTCAACGCAAAATTTTGTAAGATAAGCGATGGTTGCGGAATATTTTGTAAGATAAGCGGTGAATGCGCTAAAAAAAACCTTATTGCCTGGTAGCGGCGAAATTACATAATTTCGCCGTTGAATTTTGCATTGTAATTACATAAATTTACCGCTCCGGAAAAATTCTCCAAATTTTGTTAGATGAGCAGAGAATGCGATGAAAAAACATAAATTCGCTGCTAACAAAACGCTTCGAATTGCCTTTTTCTTCGAACATCTTTTTTGAAAATCTTTTAAGCGGTGAATTTAGGTAATTTTACCGCTAGATTAAGCGGTGAACTTACGAAAACAATCACATTTCACCAATAAAATTTCAAACTTCACCGCTAATCTTACAAACGTTCAACGCGTATTGTATGTTATACAAAAGGAGATTGAATTTGGTTTAAATTCAAAACAAACAGTAACCTCATTTCACCCCAAAGTTATGTACGAAATTTTTGGTGGAAAAAAACAACTTTTCACCGCTGATCTTACATTTTTTCCTGATTTTTTCTCTACCCGGGTTTTCATTAACAGAATAAAGTTTTACCCCACTAATTTGCACCCAAAACCATATATAGGGTGGGAAGAGTTTTTCAAATATCATATTGACTTTAACAATCAAACACGAAATACAGACAAGAAGAACTGGTAACATGCTTCGGAAGCACCAGTACTACAAAATTCAAATAGTACGAACTCAAACTCGAGCGTCTATTCCCCAGTTGGAAATTTTCCCAAAAAACAAGAAATTATTGTCTTCGGTCGGTCGTGTTACATTTGTACCAATTTATGATAAGTCATCTTGGTACTCTAAAGTTATGATTAAATTGTCGCTTCACACACATCTGAAATCCCGCTGTCTGGTTCGTCATCCTTTTCATGGCGTTTTTCTTAATCTGAATTGTGTCTTGAATTAAGTTATCTGATTCTTGTCCTTTTTAAACTAAATTCTACATGACTCGCATATTGCACTCTTTTATTGCGCTCTTATTTTGCACACATGTTTCGTAAAACTAAAGTACCCGTCATCTATGCTCTCGCCAAAAAAATTGAATTTTGGTCTACAATCGGATTTCGAGTGTAGTTCAATCTTCAACAATTGGTCTGCTAAAAATCGATTGATTTCGGAAAAACCCACACGAGAACGCTCCCCTTGTTGGGAACCATGCGGAACAATCTTGGAGTCGGCTAAGCTAGCGAAGGATAGGATTTTGATCAATTCACAAGAAGAAATACCCCGAATAACGTCTACGTAAAGATCGTAGAAAGTAGTCCAACTCAAAATTGAAGACATAAAAAACCTAGCTGTATAAAAACGGGCTGAATAACGTTTACAGAAAAAGCAATCTGATTCTAAATAGAGAAAAGTCATGAAGGCACACGAATTTTTTGCTTTCAAGATTAAAAACGAAAGATTGATGAAAAAAATATAGACGACGTCTGAAAATACTTATATCAAACAACGAAACTTTGCTTTTCATAGAAATTTGTTCATGGCTACAGAAACAAAACAGCTCTAAAATGAGCATATTGAAAAGTTCTAATGAGACCGAAAAAAAAATAATTGACTCGCAATGGCAACCAGGATAGCCATAAATAGTCCAAAACAGGCAAGGTTTTCATTGCAAAAGTTGTAGCCTAAGACAAACGCCAACAGCTACCCGAAAAAACTGTGAACAAGCGTCACACGTTTCGCTACACATCATGACAGGCATGCAAAACCTAATTCGGTTATCAGAAATTTTTGTTCAAATTTAACGAAAAGCATCCTAATGATGCAGTGGACAAAGTACAACGCAATTGCAGTTCATTTCCACCTTCTTTTCAGCAAAAAAACGTTGGCTTAAAGAAGACATTATATTGTCTCAAAATAGCTCCAATTGGACACCAGTTCATCGTACTTCCTGTCGGATGAAGAGAAACAGTAAAATGATTGCGTCATCAGGAACCGTTTCGGAAAAATCTTAAGATAACTCAAAGAGATTAGCTGGAAACAAAAGTACGCGAGTGAATAATAAGGACATATTTGAATCAGACAAGACTGCTACAAAAATCCGACAAAAAATAAGTTGAGATGACTCTCAGACCCAGGAAAACAATAAAAAAAATGTTTCAGATTATGACGATATTGATGATAATTGTGTTTTCACAGCATTGCTTAAATTAATTTGCCACAAAAGTTGATGCGGTGAATTTTTGTAAGAAATGGGTTAAGTGCTGTGAAGTATTTATCTTCACTGCATTCACCGCTATCACCGCATTTCTTACAAAAATTCGCCATGTAGCAAAATTGAAGACATGTAGGAGGCTCGAACCCCTGTGGGTAAGATTTTTTTTTGTAAGAATACCGAGAATGCAGTTAGAATAAATATTTCATCGCATTCACCTCGTTCACCGCAAAAAGATGTAAGAAATACAAGGTGAAAATTTTTTTTCACCACATTTCACCGCATTTCTTATGAAAATTCACCGCCAAACCTCGACTCGTTAATGCTTGGTTGTGGTTATTTTAAGTTTGATCCAAGGAGGTCTCGGTCTGTTTGGTTTGATTTAGAATCCAAACAGGAGCTTATACACATAGCACAAGGGTCTTCCCAGGCTTGTATTTGGGGGTCTTTCCCATTATAGCCCCCCCCATGAAATTATAGCACCCCACTATGGTATTTTTACCATGTATGGGGGCCTATAGGTTATCTGATCACTAAGCTGGGGGGGGGGGCTATAACGGGAAAGACCCGTATTTGGTGTAAATCAGAGTTTGTCTCTGCTCCAGCTGTTATAGAACCTGCCCAGTGCGGCCACACGTCAGTTGTTTTTTTGTGCGCTAATTGAACATGTTTGAGTACCTTGTCAACAATCTTGTCAAATTTATAAGAAGAGTCTTGCTTAATTATTACATCCAGGTTGTGGCTTTCTTGACTTCTTTCTGTGTGAACCTCTATCTGGTCTGCTGTTTCTTGTTTAACTCTGATTTTCGCGAGTTAAAAAACTACCCAATTTTTCTGGTCAACCTAATCGACCTTATCGTGACAGGACCTGGGTTTTTCTCACTTTTATTTTCCCAACAGTTCATTCGAATAAGTGATTACGGCAATATATCCCGCCAGGGCCACCTAGTGACTTGGGCAAATACTATACGAGATACTGTCAGACCTTTCGCACACGGGCTGTTCGTTCGGAACTTCAGTTGGTTCTGGTATATTTGTATTCCGGACCTTCTAACACAGCGTTTGAACATGTACTCAAACTGCCTTTGCGCTCTAACGCTTGCATACGAACGCTATGTTTTAACATGCAAACCATATGACAAGGACATTATTCTCACAGACAAGCGACGATATCGAACCTATATTGCTCTCACGGCTGTTATTGTTACAATGCTGGCCGTAGATGGATTTATACGTTACATAACTTATGACTTTGAGTGTGCCTTGGGATTTTCTTCGGGAGAAAGTTTCAACTCTAAGATGACCTTTTCACGTTTATTGTCAGAAGCTGTGGTGTGTACTATATTTGGCTTATTACCAGCTGTGTTATGCGGTTTCTATTACTATCAATCGGTTACTGTCCTCTTTTCGCGCAAGAAAAAGATTGGACGAAATTTAAATCTTATCTTCTGTTTTGCAATGGTCTGTTTAATTTGGTGGATATCGTTCTTGATTCGGTGCACATTTATTATTTACATGTCAATACTGGCTTCGCGCGAACTGCCGCGAGATCTTTATCGTTATCCCGTAATTAGAAACATGTATATGATATTTCTATACTACAATTTTTCGGCATTTTCGTCCGTATTCAACCCATTTCTGATGCTACTGGCTCAAACAGATTATCGGAAACCATTTCTCGACAAAATAAAACAAATTCGAAATAGGCTCCCGAAGCTTGTAAAATCCGATAGAGTCCAAGGTGAAAACACAGCTTGAACGAAAATTGAAATCTTTTTTTGAAACATTTTGAAATTCTCTTTAAACCTGATTGAAAACTTCTTATCTATTAGAATGGCCGATATCATACTGTCCATTTTTGATTTTTTTAGTACCACCTAGTAAGAAACCAAAAAAAAATCATAGATGATCACAGAAAAATAGGACACATAGCTTGTATCTTAAACTCGCGGTTAAAATTTGGACACTTTGCGAACGCGGGTTGCGCAATTCCCTCCAATTTTTTTGCTAAAATAGCCTGGTTCTGCTAAAGTAGCTATTTTTTGCAATACTGTTGCATTTTTAATCTATTAACATAGGAAAAACGAACAAGAGATACACAGATCGGGCATATTTGCACGCGAAGACTTGGGTATACCCCTGCGGCGTAACGCTGATCCGTGTACGATTACGAAGAACCATATACGTCCCAGTATGAAATTTATGTGGTGGGTATCCTGGGAAGCTGTGAAATTGGAAGCTACCATAGTTTAAACCTAATGTCAAATTTGCAATTAATTATAAAGCAACTTGCAAATTTTGTAAAATAATGCAGTAATTTTACAAAAATTTGCAAATAAGTCTGAATATTTGGGTCACTTATCGTTAGTAGTTGGCCATGTACGCTGATTT
>NC_134474.1:8021478-8064948 GCF_964194025.1 Convolutriloba macropyga | reverse complement strand
ATTAGAATTAGAATTAGAATTAGAATTAGAATTAGAATTAGAATTAGAATTAGAATTAGAATTAGAATTAGAATTAGAATTAGAATTAGAATTAGAATTAGAATTAGAATTAGAATTAGAATTAGAATTAGAATTAGAATTAGAATTAGAATTAGAATTAGAATTAGAAATTAGAATTAGAATTAGAATTAGAATTAGAATTAGAATTAGAATTAGAATTAGAATTAGAATTAGAATTAGAATTAGAATTAGAATTAGAATTAGAATTAGAATTAGAATTAGAATTAGAATTAGAATTAGAATTAGAATTAGAATTAGAATTAGAATTAGACTTAGATTAGAATTAGAATTAGAATTAGAATTAGAATTAGAATTAGAATTAGAATTAGAATTAGAATTAGAATTAGAATTAGAATTAGAATTAGAATTAGAATTAGAATTAGAATTAGAATTAGAATTAGAATTAGAATTAGATTTAGAATTAGAATTAGAATTAGAATTAGAATTAGAATTAGAATTAGAATTAGAATTAGAATTCAGAATCAGAATTAGAATTAGAATTAGAATTAGAATTAGAATTAGAGTTAGAATTAGAATTAGAATTAGAATTAGAATTAGAATTAGAATAAGAATTAGAATTAGAATTAGAATTAGAATTAGAATTAGAATTAAAATTAGAATTAGAATTAGAATTAGAATTAGAATTAGAATTAGAATTAGAATTAGAATTAGAATTAGGATTAGAATTAGAATTAGAATTAGAATTAGAATTAGAATTAGAATTAGAATTAGAATTAGAATTAGAATTAGAATTAGAATTAGAATTAAAATTAGAATTAGAATTAGAATTAGAATTAGAATTAGAATTAGAATTAGAATTAGAATTAGAATTAGAATTAGAATTAGAATTAGAATTAGAATTAGAATTAGAATTAGAATTAGAATTAGAATTAGAATTAGAATTAGAATTAGAATTAGAATTAGAATTAGAATTAGAATTAGAATTAGAATTAGAATTAGAATTAGAATTAGAATTAGAATTAGAATTAGAATTAGAATTAGAATTAGAATTAGAATTAGAATTAGAATTAGAATTAGAATTAGAATTAGAATTAGAACTAGAATTAGAATTAGAATTAGAATTAGAATTAGAATTAGAATTAGAATTAGAATTAGAATTAGAATTAGAATTAGAATTAGAATTAGAATTAGAATTAGAATTAGAATTAGAATTAGAATTAGAATTAGAATTAGAATTAGAATTAGAATTAGAATTAGAATTAGAATTAGAATTAGAATTAGAATTAGAATTAGAATTAGAATTAGAATTAGAATTAGAATTAGAATTAGAATTAGAATTAGAATTAGAATTAGAATTAGAATTAGAATTAGAATTAGAATTAGAATTAGAATTAGAATTAGAATTAGAATTAGAATTAGAATTAGAATTAGAATTAGAATTAGAATTAGAATTAGGAAATTAGAATTAGAATTAGAATTAGAATTAGAATTAGAATTAGAATTAGAATTAGAATTAGAATTAGAATTAGAATTAGAATTAGAATTAGAATTAGAATTAGGAATTAGAATTAGAATTAGAATTAGAATTAGAATTAGAATTAGAATTAGAATTAAAATTAGAATTAGAATTAGAATTAGAATTAGAATTAGAATTAGAATTAGAATTAGAATTAGAATTAGAATTAGAATTAGAATTAGAATTAGAATTAGAATTAGAATAGAATTAGAATTAGAATTAGAATTAGAATTAGAATTAGAATTAGAATTAGAATTAGAATTAGAATTAGAATTAGAATTAGAATTAAAGAATTAGAATTAGAATTAGAATTAGAATTAGAATTAGAATTAGAATTAGAATTAGAATTAGAGTTAGAATTAGAATTAGAATTAGAATTAGAAATTAGAATTAGAATTAGAATTAGAATTAGAATTAGAATTAGAATTAGAATTAGAATTAGAATTAGAACTAGAATTAGAATTAGAATTAGAATTAGAATAAATTAGAATTAGAAGAATTAGAATTAGAATTAGAATTAGAATTAGAATTAGAATTAGAATTAGAATTAGAATTAGAATTAGAATTAGAATTAGAATTAGAATTAGAATTAGAATTAGAATTAGAATTAGAATTAGAATTAGAATTAGAATTAGAATTAGAATTAGAATTAGAATTAGAATTAGAATTAGAATTAGAATTAGAATTAGAATTAGAATTAGAATTAGAATTAGAATTAGAATTAGAATTAGAATTAGAATTAGAATTAGAGTTAGAATTAGAATTAGAATTAGAATTAGAATTAGAATTAGAATTAGAATTAGAATTAGAATTAGAATTAGAATTAGAATTAGAATTAGAATTAGAATTAGAATTAGAATTAGAATTAGAATTAGAATTAGAATTAGAATTAGAATTAGAATTAGAATTAGAATTAGAATTAGAATTAGAATTAGAATTAGAATTAGAATTAGAATTAGAATTAGAATTAGGAATTAGAATCAGAATTAGAATTAGAATTAGAATTAGAATTAGAATTAGAATTAGAATTAGAATTAGAATTAGAATTAGAATTAGAATTAGAATTAGAATTAGAATTAGAATTAGAATTAGAATTAGAATTAGAATTGGAATTGGAATTAGAATTAGAAATAGAATTGGAATTAGAATCAGAATTAAAATTAGAATTAGAATTAGAATTAGAATTAGAATTAGAATTAGAATTAGAATTAGAATTAGAATTAGAATTAGAATTAGAATTAGAATTAGAATTAGAATTGGAATTAGAATCAGAATTATGATTAGAATTAGAATTAGAATTAGAATTAGAATTAGAATTGAATTAGAATTAGAATTAGAATTAGAATTAGAATTAGAATTAGAATTAGAATTAGAATTAGAATTAGAATTAGAATTAGAATTAGAATTAGAATTAGAATTAGAATTAGAATTAGAATTAGAATTAGAAATTAGAATTAGAATTAGAATTAGAATTAGAATTAGAATTAGAATTAGAATTAGAATTAGAATTAGAATTAGAATTAGAATTAGAATTAGAATTAGAATTAGAATTAGAATTAGAATTAGAATTAGAATTAGAATTAGAATTAGAATTAGAATTAGAATTAGAATTAGAATTAGAATTAGAATTAGAATTAGAATTAGAATTAGAATTAGAATTAGAATTAGAATTAGAATTAGAATTAGAATTAGAATTAGAATTAGAATTAGAATTAGAATTAGAATTAGAATTAGAATTAGAATTAGAATTAGAATTAGAATTAGAATTAGAATTAGAATTAGAATTAGAATTAGAATTAGAATTAGAATTAGAATTAGAATTAGAATTAGAATTAGAATTAGAGTTAGAATTAGAATTAGAATTAGAATTAGAATTAGAATCAGAATTAGAATTAGAATTAGAATTAGAATTAGAATTAGAATTAGAATTAGAATTAGAATTAGAATTAGAATTAGAATTAGAATTAGAATTAGAATTAGAATTAGAATTAGAATTAGAATTAGAATTAGAATTAGAATTAGAATTAGAATTAGAATTGGAATTGGAATTAGAATTAGAAATAGAATTGGAATTAGAATCAGAATTAAAATTAGAATTAGAATTAGAATTAGAATTAGAATTAGAATTAGAATTAGAATTAGAATTAGAATTAGAATTAGAATTGGAATTAGAATCAGAATTATGATTAGAATTAGAATTAGAATTAGAATTAGAATTAGAATTAGAATTAGAATTAGAATTAGAATTAGAATTAGAATTAGAATTAGAATTAGAATTAGAATTAGAATTAGAATTAGAATTAGAATTAGAATTAGAATTAGAATTAGAATTAGAATTAGAATTAGAATTAGAATTAAAATTAGAATTAGAATTAGAATTAGAATTAGAATTAGAATTAGAATTAGAATTAGAATTAGAATTAGAATTAGAATTAGAATTAGAATTAGAATTAGAATTAGAATTAGAATTAGAATTAGAATTAGAATTAGAATTAGAATTAGAATTAGAATTAGAATTAGAATTAGACTTAGAATTAGAATTAGAATTAGAATTAGAATTAGAATTAGAATTAGAATTAGAATTAGAATTAGAATTAGAATTAGAATTAGAATTAGAATTAGAATTAGAATTAGAATTAGAATTAGAATTAGAATCAGAATTAGAATTAAAATTAGAATTAGAATTAGAGTTAGAATTAGAATTAGAATTAAATTTAGAATTAGAATTAGAATTAGAATTAGAATTAGAAATAGAATTGGAATTAGAATCAGAATTATGATTAGAATTAGCATTAGAACTAGAGCTAAAGATAGAGCTAGGGCTAGAGCTAGAGCTAGAACATATTGAAGCAATACCTCTTAACTTAGTAGAAATTTCTTCCACACAATTACCACTTAATGTTTGATCTCCACATGTACACTTACTAACTTTATCTTTATGTTCTATTTTATAATGAAAAAGCAAAGTGTGTGGGGTTCCTGATCTATAGTTGCAATCGAAACATTTGATATGCATTATTTATAGGTAATCAATTTTTTTTAATTTATTTATAACTGATTATATATATAGTATAATCTATTATATCTAGCCAATCTTTTTTAATTGTATTATATTTATAGTTTTATATTTATATTTGTTTATTTATAAACTCTTATAACTAATCAAACTTTAATTTATAATATTTTTATATTTATAATTATTTATATTTATAATTATTTATAACTAGCTATACTTCCAATTAAACTTCTAGCATGATCTTTAGAGAAGGCAAACTTACGTAAAGTTTCCTTGCCCAGCTTATTAAGAGCATTAAATTTATATCTTTTATCTAAAATCTTTTCATTACCCAATCCAGTTTTTTTCTCCAATGAAATTTATAACGTCATCCCTAAATTTTTGGTTACTTTTATATAAATCTTTTATATCATCTTTACCCATTTTGTTTAAAGCTTCAGTCTCTTTATCAGTGTACTCTTCTTGTTCAAACTCTTGATATGAAGGCCCCAAGCATACTTAAATAATGTACCCGTTCTGTTTATCATATTACTTGCATGTGCTGTCACTTGTGCTGCAGTTCTTACTGTTGTATCAGTTTTAATGCAATTATATATCATAAGACATGTAGCCATAATTCCACTCACGGTTGATATTGTCTTTAAATCATCACCTTTAACTATTGCCTTTGTTAGAACATCATTCTGAAAATTAATACCTCTTGAAGTTAATTAATACCTAAGAAGTTTATTAAAAGATAATATATAGTTATCTTTACTAATAGTATTTCTGTCTGTAGCACTATTCATCAGTGGTTTAATATAAGCTATAAATTTATTTATCTCACTATTCTCTTATTCATCTTTTAAACTAAGAGCGTTAAAGTCAAGGAAACCAATTCTCGAGTCATATATCATAGTTCTATATCTTTCAATAATAATAAAAACTTCCTCTTTTTTATTATACTTAATCATACCATAACGAAGTGCATCATCTGTTCCATTGTACAATTATAATAACTTTTATTTAACTCTTGAATTATACCATGGAAGTCATGCTTGCACTCGTATGTTGTATTAAAATTCTTAAAAAGATCAGCTCCATTAAAAGTTGTTATATAAATAGTATCGCAGATCATTCTAGCCATAAAATCTATCTGATCTGGATTATGACACATTACAATCATTTGAATATTTTTCTTTATTCATCTGTAAAATAAAAAACTATATCTTTATTAAATTTATCACCCATATCATCGAGAACAATTACACTATTTTGGAATTTGAATATATTTTTCATTGTGATCGTATTTAACTCACCCATATCAAATCCAGCATATGGCTTTCCAGTCTTAGGATCAAACTAATCCCTTTCATCTTTACGTATTTTGATTATAGACCACTGGTCATCTGCTAAGCAGGTTCCCTGATTCTGTTCTTGATCTAAGAATAACTTTAAATATTGTTTAACAAAAAAGGCTTTCCTGTACCAGTAGCACCATAAACAATAGAATGTAATGGTGACTTTTCAATTTCAAATCTAACTAAACTTCTGTTCATAAACCCACCAAAGCTATCTTCTAGTTTTTTATATTTACTTCGTAAGTCATAATATATTAAAAAACAAACAACTGCTACTAACACGAGAATAAAAATTAAGGGATTGTTCACCATTTAGATATGTTGAATATAGTCTTATAATTAGACTTTTAATAATAAGATTTAGACTTATAATTAGACTTAGACTTAGAATTAAACGTATAATTAGACTTTTAGTTATACTCAAAGTTATACTTAGACTTATAAGTAGACTTGTGGGTCTTCGACCATCCGTAAACGGACTCCGTCCGTGGCACGCCAAAGCACCTTTAGTCTTGGTTCCCCAACAGCTTCACCGATGCTTCGCCATAACTAAACATCAATTTTTTTCATAAAAAATGCTTATCCTATGTTTTGAAGAAATCATTAACGATTTTGGTACTGATAATGAACCAATGAGTAATATCAGAATAAAAGATATAGGTAAAGATATAAGTCTAACCGCAAAAGAAATAATAATGAGAGACGCCAAACCAGAAATGATTAATGAGAATAACTTCAACATTATTGTTAATCTGCGTCCAACTGATGGCTTTCACCGGGTTCTGTTTATAAGCAGAAGAGCTGGTAGACATTTTTACTTTGATAGTTTTGATGTTGAGACTCCACCGTTATTCTTAGAAGAATATGTTGATCTAGCCTCTAATGAGAGAAGAAAACAGTATTAAGAATCTTATTGTGATGCATATTGTTTATGTTTGATCTAACTTATTGGTAGAAGATTTACAATAGAGGGTGCTTTGGACATTCTAGTTAATCAAGTCAAATGTCCCAATGAATATAAAAACAGCCAGTGTTTGGATTGTAAAGCTAAAGGTAAAGTTGGAGTTGAAGTTGAAGGTAATGGCGATGTTAATGGCAATGACAATGACAACAATGACAATGACAATGACAATGACAATGATAATGACAATGACATTGACAATGACAATGACACTGACAATGACAATGACAATGACAATGACAATGACAATGACAATGACAATGACAATGACAATGACAATGGTAATGACAATCAGGGAACCTGCCTCGCAGATGATGAGTTAATAATAATGACGATGATGATAAATATATTAGTATATTTAGTGAAAGGGACAAAGTCCTTGGTCTCCCTACCAAACAAAGAGATACTCTTAGTTCACAGTGTGGATATGGATGTGGAGGGGCCCCTTCCCCAAAGGCATCAAGGCGTGCTGTTCCAGTAAATAGTGAAGGGAATTTATTGATCGATGTTAATGGAAGTCTACAATCATGGATAACTGATAGTAACACAACAGTCTATGCCCCTTTCGCAGAAAACCTTAGTTGTATAATAGCAGTTCCTAGTGAGTGTGGTAAGACAGTCTTATTAAAGAATCTATTTATACCCGGCATAAAATTTGATAGATTATACATCATTGGTCCTACTGGTAATCAATATAATGATTTAGGGTATAAAGATATCGGTAAAGCCGCTTCGCAGATCGTGTTTATTAAGGATGTAATAGAATTATCCCACCCCAATAAACTACCAAAGATATAAATAAACTCATGAAATTTGATGATGTTATAGCTAAGGAATCAATTATCAATGAATACTTTTGTAGAGCCAGACATGAAAATTGCGATATGATACATCTTAAACAAAAAATATTCTCAGCAGATAGACAGAATAATAGAGAGAACTGTAATCTATTTATTTTCTTTGAACAAACAGGCAAAGCCATCACTGCTATATATTATGATCAATTTACTGGATCTCAATTTAGTTATAATGAATTTAGTAATAGATGTGAAAAGGTGTGGTCCAGAACTTATAATTACATTGTCATTGATAAATCTAAAATTAGACATGATTGTGGTAAACTAAGAATCAATTGGGATTGGAGAGTTTTGTAGTTTAATAAAGTATTTGAGTGAGTATAAGTATAGATGTTAGAGTAAGTGTAAGTGTAAGTCTAAATCTATGGCTATCAGTGAAACTGCTTTGCAGATGACTAAGTCTAAGTCTAAGTCTAAGTATAAATCTGAGTCTAAGTCTAAGTCTATAAGTCTAAGTATAATTCTAAGCATAAGTCTAAGTATAAGTTTATAACTAAATCAAATGCAAAGTAAAACTCAATACATCCCAATTAAAGTCTATAGGTATTCGATGCTCATCTTTAATAAGAAGTTCAATATAATCTATTCTATCCTTTTTTACATTTTGATATAAGATAGTAGACGGTATAATATTTATTAGATAGCCTGGTGGTTCTGTTAGAGTAAAAGTATATAGTATGTCTGTGCTATTTCCATTATCTTTAACACAAGATATAAGATTACAATGAATATTAATAGTACTAAAACCCATAATATCAACAATCTTTTGAGATGCATATTTACCATGATCATATACTTTTTTCTAAAACCTAGTAATTAAGCTATTGAGTTTTCTACATCAAAGTTAATTGCACCTTTTTTCATTTCCATTAAACATTTCATTGTATTCGTATCGGGTTCTATTATAACAATACTATTAGTTTCTTATTTATTAATTGTGCTATTTCAGTTAATTTATATGCACCTGGTGTAACAGCTGAAATCGGTGAAAGGGCTTCGCAGATGTTGCCTTCATACAAAAATTGATTATTGTTTCTATTCAAATTAAACACTGAGTTTTAAACAGACAATCTAATTAAACCTAATTTTGTTGTATTAAGTAAGGTTCATAAACGTTAAACTTTTCTGTTGGATTTGTCATTCTACAGTTAAGTGTGTGTTCTTCTTTAGTTTTAGTTAAAGCTTTATGTATCTTTTGTAGTTCGCATAAGATTAAATTGTCAGTCAATTTTCGACTTATAAAAAATGGAATTTGATTTGAATATAACTTATAAATTTAATAATGATATACACAAAAGTAAGATTATAAAATTTAAACCAAATAATCTGGCACCAATGAATACAGTTAATACTAACATTAATATCATTTCCAATAGAAAAGAGTATCATTTATATGTACATGATTTACATCTAGAGATGGAATTTGTTGTATCAGATAATGATGGTGGTGTATTGGCTAAAAATGCTAATATCAGATTAGTTAATTATGGTATGACGGCACTATTTAGTTCAATTAGGCTTGAAACTAGTGGTGGTAGGACAATTGAATAAATAGATCATTGCCATCCTAATTTATTAATGCATATGATAGTAACTAGTACTGGAGATGAATTTGAGAGGTGTTTTGTTAGAAATCAAGGTAATAGGGATAGCCAAATCAAAGGTGATCATGCTGCTGCAGAAAGAATTCATATGTTTTTGATGGTTAACATGTGTGATCTATTTCGTTTTGTGAATGAAGGATTTAAACTAATATTAAAAAATAACAATAATGATAGAGCTCTATTTAGAGTTGATGCTGATCCTGGCCGGGTGGCTAATGATGGTAATATAGAAATTAGAGATACATCAAGGTGTGTACCTAGTATTGATCCTAGTAATTATAATAGAATTTTTTAGCGGAAATGATTAAATATAATGAATAATTTTGACTTCAGTTATTATGAAAGAAAGACATTTTATAGGAATGTACCCAATGCTACTAACTTCTTAGTTGATCATGGTATGGAAAGTGGTATGGAAAGACCCCAATACATAATAATCTGTTATATAAAAAATAATGTTATTGATCAAACTCACGATGAAAGTACATTTGATAAATTGAATGTTACTGTATGTTATTGCAGGATTGGTAATGAACTTTGTCCCGGATAGAGCATAGAATGAATTTCAATTATGGTAGACTACTCTAAGTCAATATGGTGTAGATAAAACCATTAAAACAAAGACACATCTAGATAGTGTTGGGGGAATAACTAAAGATAAAATAACTAAAGACAGTTCAAGTTATTGTGATATTTGTAACACTAGATATGACAATAAAGAGAAACACATTGAATCAGATCAACATAAAAAAATGATAAAGAGAATAAATTAGTTGATGAAAAGTGGAGAGATAAAGTTGATGAGTTAGGATTTGATCATAACATGAAGCATAATCAAATAATAATATCCAGTAGTAATTATGAGGATCCCAGATTCTTGGAAGCATTGGTAAAAAATGTTTACAATGGTGTTTAATTGCTTATTTACATCCTGCTAAAGACCACCCCAATATGGTTAGTAATTATAAAAAAACCTGAATATATTAATGATATAAAATTACCAAAGATTCCACCTCCTTATGGATATAAAGATATACAGAAAATACAAGAGTTAAACAAAGATAAAGTATTATTTAATGTGTTTAATCTAAAATAAAAATAAAACTATTAATCCTGTATTAATCAATCATAATGATCCTAAAGGATGTAATATATTATAGTGGGATAATCATTATCTACTATGTAAAGATATGTCATTCTTATTAAGATCATCTAATCATAAAAGTTACCCATGTCTAAAATGTTGTGTGTCATTTAGAACTGAGGATGCATTAAATAAACATAAAGAGATGTGTAATGATACTGGAAGAAGAACATTCCATAATAATGAATATCTAAAGTTTGATAAGTTCCATTATAAGAACAGAAAACCAATTGCTATGTATTATGATTTCGAATGAACAATAAAAGATGAGAAACACTTACCTATTGCTGGTGGGTTATATATAATTGATTATCCTGATATATTAGAAGATGGGTATGAAAGTTATTGTGGTGAGGGTGTAGTTGATTGGTTTATAAGTAGGATGAGTTATTAAAAAATATTATTTAATGACATATTTAGTATAAAAATTCAATTGAAGGAATATAGTATTACTCTACCTACTAATATGTGTTATTATTGTAAAGATTATATGGATGGAGACATTGTTAGAGATCATGATCACCTAATTGATGACCTAAATGGTAAATTTAGAGGATATGCTCAAAATAAATGTAACCTCAAAGCTAAGATTAATTTTGTGCCAATATATGCATTTAAATCTACTAATTATAATAACCATCTACTTATAACTAAACTGGCAAAAAAGATTGCAGTAAAGGTGTTAACTAAAATTGACGAGAATTATATTTTTATTGATATGGGACATGCCAAAGCACTAGATATGTTTAGGTTCTTCCATTCACTCAGCTTGGATGCTCTAATTAAAACATTGAGTGATAGAGAATGTGTAAAATTACACAAACATGGATTAGAATGACGTAAAAGTATATTCCCTTATGAGTGGTTTTTATAGTATGGATAAGTTTAATAATACAGAACTACCACCTAAAGAAGCATTCTACTCTAAGTTGAAACAAAGTAGTATTACAGATGAGGAATATAAGCAAGGATTAGATAGTTGGAATAATACTGGACGTAAGACCATTGGAGACTACATGATGTTATATCTTTAAACAGATGTATTATTATCGGTGGATTTTTTTGAAAAGTTTAGAGACAACTTTTTAGAATATTATGAAATAGATTCTTGTTATACATATTCCACTCCTGTATTAACAAGATTATGTGGATTGAAATATAATAATAATAGACTTAAATATTATACAGAAAATACAGTTAACATCTATGACACAATACAACGTGGTATTAGATGTGGGTTTGCTTCAGTATTAGGCAATTGTCATGTAAATTGTATGAATAAACAGATAGCTCCTGAGTGTACAGGGAAAGAGTATTATTTAAAGTATTTAGACTTCAACGCATTGTATGCTTCTGCTATTGTTCAAGCTTTACCTACTGGTGAAATCAAAGTATGTGATAATCCAGTATACACTAGACCTAGCTCTAATACTGGCTATACTTATACCATTGATATAAAGTATAATGATGAGTTGAAACAGAAAACAAAGAAGTATCCATTCTTTCCAGAAAAGACTAAAGCAAACATTGATCAGCTCACAGGTTATCAAAATAAAAACAAAAAGAAAGGATGTAAACCAAATGAGAACTTGACGATAAAGTTAACAGATAAGTTGGACTATGTAATTGATGGAGAAATGTGATATTTGTATTTGTGTAATGGTTTAAGATTGGAAGATATTACAGTCAAGCAAAAGACGGAGTTTATTAAAAGCGAATGATGAAAGCCTTATATTGAGTTTATTATTCAGAAAAGAAAAGAAAGTAAAGCTAATGGAGATATATTTGGTGATGTATTATTTAAGTTAATGAATAATGCCTTCTATGGAAAAACAATAGAGGATGTATTTAATAGACAAGATGTAGAGTTAGTTAATGATGTAGGTAGATATATTAAAATAGTAAAGAATATTAGTTTTAAATATGCTGTAGAGTTTGATGATGACCTAGTTGCAGTACATAAAAAAGAAGTAATGTTAAGTTAGATAAGTTTGATATACTGGTTTTGATTTATTAGAGAAAGCTAAACTGTTTATGTATAAAGCTATATATGATTACTTCGAGAAAGAGTTAGAATGTAGTTATCATTATACAGATACTGATAGTATATTTATAAATATTGATGTTCCTTTAGATTGTGATATAGAAACTGAAATGAATAAAATAAGTGGTATATTACATAATAATGAGTTGGGTAAGATGAAAGATGAAATACCTAATCATACTATTATAGAAGCTTGTTTCCTTAAAGCTAAAGCAGATTGTTTTAATACAGTTAAAGGGGAAGAAGAAAAGAAGTTAAAAGGAATAACTAAAGCTACTATTTAAAACCAAATTAATATAGCAGATTTTACTAGTGCTATATATGGGGGTAAAGGTAAATATCTAACTAACTATACTATTGATAGTAGTAGGCATCATTCAGAAACTAAGGAACAATACAAGATAGCCATAGATCCATTTGATGATAAATGTATTAGAGATAGTAATGGTAAATTTAGATTCTATGAATGAAAAGAGAAAATAGATATAAATTTATTTTTATTATTATTGTTTTTTAGAGTAAAATATCAAGAAATAATAAGTTAAAGAAAAATATTAGTAAAATAAGCTTAATTTAAAAAATGAAAAAACTTGCAAATTTAAGCATGGGTGGAGTTGGCTCCACCGTGCGGAAGCAGCCATATACACATTACTCATTGTCATCAAAACGAGCAACAGTGGTCGTCAAAACCAGGCTGTCTGAAATGTGGGGAAAAAGGAAAGATTTTATGTTGAGTTAGGGTTGTTTATTTTTCGGATCTTTACAGTTTGTGCCCCCCCCCCCTCCAATATGTTTTGCTCCCGCCCACCCCAGTTATAGAGCACATGTCATTACCTAGTATATCTCTATGTAAAAATATTGCACGTGCGTCTGGGGGGTGCAAATAATATGCGCCCACTAAGCTGGGGGGGGCACAAACGGAAGAGATTCATTTCTTCAATGTGATTAGATTCCACTTTTATTCAATGTGAACCCGGACCTGAGTCGCAGAGCTTTTCAGCGCTGAACCAGCACATTTGAAGTGTAAAAACTTAATTCAGTTCTGAAGCATTGCATCTCCAGAATATTTCAGGTTTCTTTATTTGCAGCATTTCTTCATTATGAATAAATTGAAGTTACAGAGCTCGCCCCTGCTAAACTTATCCCGCATAGTCTGAAAAATACTCATACACCAAAATTAAGTCTGAGCGGAGTAATGTCATACTTTTGTAGCTTATAACTACTAATTACTATAGTATTTATATTTAAGCTGGCTTGAAGGCAATTACAACAAAGCCCATTTAGCTCAGTGGTTACGACTTGATACGCAAATTGAATAATACTAGTACCCACGCGGAAGTTCGAATTGCATGTAAGGCAAACCATTTTGGCGGGAGTTAAGCTGAACATATTGCTTTTCATGAAGTAAATTTTACTCAAAAATCAGACTGACCAGTGTAAATAGTGTCATGATCAGAGTACTGGCCATCCTAAAAAACACAATGTCTTTAGACTGATTCAGCGCTGATTTGCTCTGCCACCAAACTCCGGGAAGCATATACCAGAATCAGTCTTTTTTTACTATAATTAGACAATTCTAGACAATTTCTCATAAAACTGAGCATGAAATCGTGCTCTTTAAACACTAAATATTGCCAATAAAATTGCAAGCACAGGAAAAAATTTAGAGCAAATTAATATTTATAGAATATAACATAAGAAGCTGTATAACATAATTACACTGTACAAACACAGGCTAACACTCTTCTATGTTTCTTCAACAAGCAATGCTGTGTAAAAATTTGTTTTTCAACCCAGTACACTTTCACCTTCTCTAGTAGAGTTTTATACGTTTTTTTTGCATTTTCAATTTGATGTAGAGTGTCGTTTAATTAGCAGATAAACGCAAAGTAAGCTAAAAAAAGCAATCCGATTGAACTGCAATCCAAGCGTAATGCAATAGTCAAGTACCTTTTCAGATATAATACAATTCTAACCGTCACAATCAAGACAGAACTCAGTGTTTTAATTTATTATGTATGCCATTGCTCCGAAGAAACAAGAGACGGTTCATTAGAATCTAGTGATTTCAAACCCCAGCCGACTGCTGTCTATGCTCATGGCTCTCATCTGCTGTTGATTTTAACTGGGCCAGTTACCGGGGCGACGCCACCAAGCGAGAGCCCACTGGCCCACCTGGGTCAAATTTTGATTCCATCTCCAAATCCTGCGATTTACTTGACTTGTTCAAAATATGGCTAGCTTGCACATCGGCTTGATTGATCGCCATCCTTATAGTGGGCTAAGAAAACAATTATCTGTTTTTGTTTGACCATTAATGATAACGAAACAAGCATTTGTTTGCTCGCGCATGCTAACGGCAAAAATTTGCACCAGAAAATGTGATAGAGAAGAAAACAGAAGAATTTTACAATTACATCAGTAGTATCGTATACAGGAAGATCGGGGGGGGGGGGGCGATCCTTTGGAGATCCGTTCGGCAGAGGGGGATCACTGATCCCTTAGGGGAGAGCCTTCGAGATCCTTTCGGCAGAGGGGGATCACTGACACTTTAGGGGAGATCTTTTATGTTAACAAAGTGGTAATTGCGCTACATGTATCTGTCTGGCGGTTTATTGTTGGTGTATTTATTTCGCGAGTGTAAGGGAAGATCCTTCATGTTAGCGGTATTTTCGATACATGTATTTGTGTGAATATACTTTGGTTGGGAGCTCAAGAGGTCAATCCTAGGAGGTACGATTAGGATTCATTTTGCCAGAAGATTTTTTGTAGAAAAGGATGGCCAAAACGATAGCAACCATTGATCTAAAAAATATTCGTGAAATTTACCTGGAGATAAAGAACAATTATCCAAAGTACGGTGAAAGGTTTCTGTATTTTCTAGCTGCTTGCCAATACCTTGATCTTGATATTGATTTGGAGGCAACATTGAAGCTGAGACCGTATGGAGGTCTAATTGGAATTGATAATTCGTCGCTGGACAACTACTTCAAATCGTTCAAAATATGCAATACTTCATGCAATACTCCACGATGCATCGGGTTTTATAGCAGAGTACAGTCGTAAAGGCCCTGGATACTCCTATGTGTTACCTTGTCCAATTACGAACGAGTATTTGGGTCACATCACAGGATTGGCTTTCTTGTTTGTTTGTGAAGACGTTCAAATCAATTTGTTCACTTTGTTGGAATGCTGAAACAAGAAATAGTGACATTGGATTTTGAAGGTTTTTGTTACAAGAAAACTGGTTTTATAATAGAAGAGTTATCGCTTTGTTCAAATAATTATTCGGACACAATTCTTTTTCTTCGTCCAGTTTCCTACAACTCAATTTCCGCTAGTGACAGGAGATCTCATAAGTGGTTTACTAAATTTTTACATGGTTTCTCTTGGAACAGCGGTACTTATCCTTATTGGTTTCTATCACAAATTTTTGTCGCCATTAATCTTCGGTTTCTGTTAGGGAAATTTTATGCCAAAGGGAAAGAGAAAACAGAATCACTCCAAACTCTCTTGCAGAAAGAGGTTATAGATTTGGAAACTCTTCTATGTCCGAAAGTTGAAGATATTAAATCGCCAATTGATAATATTACTTGTGCTCTGCACTCTTTCTACCTACAGGAAAAGCAAAAGAGGAAACATTGTGCTAAAAGGAAAGCAAAGCTGTACTTCTATTGGATCTCTCTGCCATCCAATGAGCCGTCGAGTGGAGAAGGCAGCTCCGTCAGTTCTTCAAGTGAATTTATCTCCAAGTTTGACAGTATGCAGTGACAAAACGAATGAAAATCAGTTGACATTGACTTTTTTAAAAGAAGAGAATATAGAATTACAGGGACAGAATATTCTACGAAAACAACAGATTCTCTGCAACACTAAAGAAATTGAGACGCTGAAGAAATATCTTTCATTACTTGAATATTTTCAAATGTATCGTGCCGTTACAACAGAAAATGAGAAAACTGAAACTAACCCCTTTACCTACGCCCAAGTGGCCAGCACCAGTTCAAGTACCTCTGGACGATGACAATATCCCTGAAGAAATTAAAATGTTGGTCAGTAAAGGCAACGTAGAGTCTATTGTCTACTATGGAAGTGGTTACGGCATGCAGGCAAACTATAAAGTAACTTACAAAAAAGACGACAAAGACTCTAGATATACTACTTATGAATTATTTTGGATTGAAAGAGAGACTAACAAAAATGCAATTTAAACTAAAAAACTGAGTGTAAATTCGTTTTTGCAAATAACTTATTTTCAAATGAATGTCAGGGAAGACTAGATAGACTCCGCTAATGTAGGGGGTTTGAATGCTTTAGTTTTTGATGAGGAAAATCAAGAGAGGCGTTCGTGGAAGTTTTTTAATTCTCGGCTACCACGTTCTGAAGTTGTCTAATTTACTCAAATTTTGATAATACTTTTTCTTATCGTAGTGTCCTTAAACAAGCTTGTGTTTTCCCAACTTGATTGTGAGGAATCAACATTTTGGTTTTCATTGCTTTCGTGCACAGTTGGCTACGTTGCTCCAAACCCAAAGCTATGAAAAAAATAATTTCCACTAGCGATAGGCTTTTTATGGCTGTTTGTGATCGGTCGTGTTGTGGAAAAACAGAACTTATAATCCAAATGTTATTGAGAAACACTTTCTACCCAACCTTTAGTTCTATTTACTACTTCTATCAACACGAGCAGCCAAAGTTCAGCACAATAAAGCGTAAAGTGAAAATTTTTTTCACTAAGTTTTCTGGATTGGATTTCATTTCTCAGCTGGAAAATTGTCTGCTTGTGTTTGAAGATTCGTGTGAAGAAATTTTCAATGACAAAGAACTCTCAAAACTTGCAACTGCGGGACGCCATAGAAATATTGGTGAGATTTATGTTAAGCATAACTTGTTTCAACAGAGTAAATGGTCGCGAACGATTGATCTGAACACAATCCATATCATTTTGTTCAAATCACCTAGAGACATACAGCAGTTCACCTATGTCGGAAAACAGTTGAGCAATGCAAATTTTTTGAAGGAAATCTATGAACTTGCAACAAAAGAACCTTTTGGACACTTACTCATTGACTTAGATCCAAAAACATCAGACTCTTTGCGTTATTGTTCAAATATTGTACAACCAGGTCCAACAATTTTTTAACCACCGTCCTACAAAGTGGTTATCACTACTTCAACAGATGAGAGAGAAAGAGTTATGTATGCTAAAGCAAATGCTCGAGCTGCCCGAGAGCAATTTAAGAAAGTTCCTCAAACAAGCACCAAATAGCTTTATAAACTTTCTCTGTGAGTGTTTGCTCAATGTGATCAATGGCAACGTTCCAGTGAACAAGCAGTTACTTAAAAATCAGGAGAAATTATTTCAACAATTATTATCAAAGAAAACAAGTTTAGAGAAAAAGCGAAACGTTTTAGCCAAAAAGTCAGAACTCATTCGAGCGTTGGGATTGTCGTGCTATATTTACTTGAAGGCAGAATAATGCATGCCGAAGAGTTTGTTTTGATCCCTAAAAGAATGTTCATTTCAAAAAACCCAACCAAGAAAGAAATATTTGATAATCCAATGCATCAGCAAAAGCAACTCAGTTAGCACTCCTACAGAGGACTAATCCGAATTTTGAACAAAATAATGAGAAAAAGTACAAGATGCGGACACTAACACTGATAGGTCGATCAAGAGAACAAAGAGTAGCGGTGATGTAACAAGAGATGCAGACGATGCAAGAACCGAATCGTTTTTTAGTGATGACAGTGAAATAGAGCCAATAGTGAAAAAAAGGAGGGATTCAGCATTCGACTCAATAATGCTAGAACTGAAACTAGTGGATGAAAACAAAACTAAAAGAGCTGCAATTATCCTAAATAAATTTTCAATTCAAATAATGTTTCTATTAGTGAAGAGTCCAACATTCTGCACATTAACGATGAGCCTCAAGGAGTAGATGTTACAAGCTTTTTGTACAATTTACAAGAACCCACAAAAAAAATTGACTTGTCAAAGTATTCCAAAATCTTGAGTTAACTTGATATATCATCTGACTTGGTTTATAATACTCACGCAAAAAAATTTGTAGATCAGTTTTACAGTGAAGATGAAAAGGAAACTGCATCCAAACAACCGAAGCAAAAACAAAAAAAGAGCAAGAAGGAAGACGATCTGAACCAACGGAAAAACACGAAAAGCCAAGAGTCGCTGAAAGTAAGGAGAAGACAGCGGAAAGACTGGGATATCTATTGACGATGTGCGGAAACTTGACAAGCTCTATTTAAACGGTCCTGCGTCATTTGGAAGCGCAAAGAGATCGCAAAATTTGAGTAAATTATCAATGAAGAAAATTAAAATGTATCTGGAAACAAAACCATCTTTCAGCAAATACCGTTCACGTCGCCTCAGGTTTCCAAGGCTTAAAGTTGTTGTTAACGACATAAAAGAGATCTGGTCCGTAGATCTAGCATATGTTGATAAACTTGCAAAATACAACGGTGGTGTAAATAATCTGCTTGTAGCTGTTGACTGTTTGTCAAGATATCTCAGGGTTGAGCCACTGAAAACAAAATATGCCACAGAGACAGCACAGTTCTTCAAAAAGATTATTAAGCATAAACAACCTGAGAAAGTCTGGGTTGATAATGGTATAGAGTTCCTAGGTGCCTTCAAAGCCCTATGCACTGAACGCGGAATTCATTTATACAGTACGTTCAGTGAGAAAATGTCTGCTTTTGCGGAAAGAAATATACGCTCTTTGAAAAATATAATCTACAGATATTTAGAAGAAAAGTGGACTTATTCATATCTAGACAAATTGGATGCGTTTGTTGAAACAATCAATTCCAGAGTAAATCGAACGATAAATCCCTCTCCGAACAAAGTCACGAAGAAAGACGTTCCAAGGCTTGTGTCCTTGACTGCAAATACAGCAAATTCTTAAAAACCCAAATTCTATATTGGTGATTTTGGTGCGCATAGTGAAAAAAAAGGAGACTTTCGGGAAGGGCTACAAACAGTCGTTTACTGACAAGATATTTGAAATCGCATCTATCCCGACATTGCATCCTCCCACGTATTCTCTTATTGATGCGGATAAAGAAGTTATCCAGGGTAAATTCTATCAACCCGAACTTCAACTAGTACGAGAGTCTCCTCTAAAAATTGGGAAGTAAACGATTCGAAGACGAGTTTACGGTACTTGTTATTTCTAGCGCTTCGATCGAGATCTTTGATCAAAACACACTAGCTTCGTTCAGAAATTTTTTCAACAATGAAATTCAACTATCTGGCGACTGGAGGGTAGCTCTAAGCGAAATTATTTTCCGACCAAAATTCACCATGTAGTGAATGGAGATTTGATAGCATATAGTCTTAAGGGTTACGAGGACTCACAAAGAATCTCATCTGATGCCAATGTCATTTCTCGACCTAACCGTGGAGAAAAATTCTCTTGCATGACTGGAAACTTTGACACTCTTGCTCAACTTTTATTGACTATCAAGCGAACAGTTGGACTACCTAATTTTTCGTTTCGTGAAATCAAGAGTACTGGAAAATACGAATACTTTTTGGTATAAATGAGAGAATCACTTTTCCTATTGAAGAAATACCCAGTATTGTGGGTTTTACAGGAATTCCAGATGAACATGGTGTACATATTGGTTACAAAATGAACACAGCTACATCAAATAAATTAACGAAGAGCGATGAGACAAAAGCTTATTATGGAGAATTCCCTGCTGATATGTGCGCGGGAAAGCACTTAATATTCATTTACACAAACATTATCGAGTATCAATATGTTGGTGATGCTAAGGCGCCTTTATTACTTGTCATTGATTCAAAACAGCGTCTGAAAAACGGTAGCGTGTGTGAACTTGAACCAACACATAGAATTTTTTTTTCAAATTTGGACTATAAAAACTACTTTCAAATAAGATTCAATCAATTTCCAAAAAGTTACGTACCGAAACAGGTCAATTATTCCCCTTTTCAGGGACCGGTAAAGTAATATTGACGTTACAGTTCAAAAAATTTGGTGATTAAAACAATGGAATCGTACAATACCAATCAAGCATCTTCGTTGCCTTATTTTTCTGGACACTATAGACAAAGAGGAAGTGGCTTTGGAGCTTTAGCAAGTGGCATAGGTAGAATCGCTTGCACGAAAATTCATTCTACCCGCAGCAAAACGTGTCGGAAAACAACTTCTCTTACAAAGTGTGCCAGAGTTAATGGATGTTGTCAGCAAAAAAAAATCCGCAAAGCAGGCGTTGAAAAACACCATTTCGAATACAGTTAAAAAGCAAACAGGAGGCTCATTAGCACTGCGAATGAGACGACAAAACCGAATGAATCTGAATCAGAGACGGTTTATACGTTCTGGCTCAAAAGCTAGAAAAAGTACTAATATGAGAAAGACAGTCATTTCAAAAAATAAACAGCCAAAAAGAAGTCGGTCGGATTTCTTCGCTAGATTTAAAGATGATCGGTAATATGTTACCGACAGAGGCAACCCATAGCTCCCTGGATTTGCTTGAAAAACCAGCCCTTCTTGTAACTTTTGATGGTAGTTTTTGTCAAAAATTAGGGCCAGTGTACAGCCCTATTGGAACCATGCTCGAATTTGAGGTGGCTGGAGACAGAAATAATTTGATTGACCTACAAAAAATTTTCCTGGAAATCAAATGCAAGATAGTTCAAGGTTCTGAAGCTGATTTGAAATATGAAGCTGGAGCTGCGGCAGACGTCACCAAAACAGACGCCCCTTACTTCTGCAATATTATTTTACATTCGCTCTTTTCTGACTGTACAGTATCTACCAACGGATTAAAAATTTCAAATACAAATAGAAATTATGCTCACAAAGGTTTCATTGAATCTGAATTTTCTCATAACAAAGATGCTAAAACAACTTGGTTGGCACGTCAATGTTATTCATACGAAGAGAACCCCGGGCCAATTCTGGCAGCTGAAGTTAACAGACGAAAAGCTTTGGTCAGACAATCTGCCGAATGTACTTTTTATGGAAAAGTAGCGGTAGATTTTTTTTACTTGCGATCGGCTTCTTTTGAGTGGTGTGGCGCTGCGAATTTCTTTTCGACGAGCAATAGATGATTTTGTCACAATTTCCGACCAAGCTGCAAAATCCTACAAAGTAAAAATTATAGAAGCTAATTTGTATGTGAGAAAAATGACGTTGAACGATGACGTGGTTTCTGCGGTTGAAAAAACTTTACTATCAAGTCCAGCGTCCTACCCGTATTTGGAGACCATAACTAAAACGTTTCTTGCTTTTACTGGCTTGCAAAGCTGCAAAAAAGAAGATGTTTTCAGCAGGGAGCCCATTCGACGTCTAGCTATATGCCTTAACACAAATGAAGCGTTTTTAGGAAGCAAACAACTCAATCCTTTCCAGTTTCGTAAATTCAATCTGGAGCAGATCTGTATTTACCGAAATGGACTTCCTGTTGCTGACAGTCCACTAAATACAACTGATGACAAACGCTTATATTTCAACACAATGTCAGACTTAGCCTATATTGACAATGGTCATGGAATTAAACTGTCTGAGTACCCGAGCCATTTTATTATGGTGTTTGACCTCACAAGCACTCAGCAGGCGTCGCATGATTTTATTCACCCCGAACTCACCAATTGTTCGATTTCAATTGAACTCAAGTTTTCAGTTGCCTTGCCAAGTAATATAGAAATTTTCATTATTGGTGAGAAAGCGAATACTATTTTCATCGATTTGGCTCGGAAAGATTCGAACAATCATATTTTGACAAACTAATGGATGAAGACGAAATAAACAGCCTGATTCAAGCATGTAAACTTCTAAAGTACAAATTTTGTGGTGTCTTTGCAGCTGATAGTTTTCCCTTGAAATTGTCACAGAACAGATTCATTATTGTGAATGTATCCAGCTCTGATTCCATTGGAGCACATGGGACACTTTTGTGTAGGAAGAACGGCAATTACATTTTCGCTGATCCGCTTGGACAGAAATTAACATCATACAAATGTTTGTACAACAGACTGGCCTCCGCTGCTCTTGATATTCAAAACGTGTATGAATTGCTTAGAAATCAACCTATACAAACACAAAACTCTATTTTGTGTGGCTTATTTTGTATTTATGTTGCTCATTACTTTTATAGCAACACAGAAATTGTAATAATGAGTGATGATGATTTGATTCGATTTGCGCTTCATATGATGCTCTAACTAACTCTACTAAAACTCTGCTTAGTTGATTAAAGTTTTTTTCAAAACTTTTTTTTCTCTTCATACACTATGCGTACAAACAAAACATCAGTATCAACAAGCAAATTACCATATCCGCTCCAAAAAATGTCCATTGTTTGGCAGGAAGCACCTGAGTGTGGCCCAGACAAAATATTTTGAAATCTCTTTAGAGATTCACTTGCAAAGCTATCAGTTTGAGTTTGTTGGTTATTGGACTTTGTAATACAATTTTGCAATGACTTTTGATTGAGTTGAAAGTTTACGTTGCTTCCTTGCTGTAGTCGTCGTTGATTGTCTTCATTCAACGTCACGTTGCTGCTGTTGTTGACCTTTTGATTAGAAGCTACGTTAGAGAAGTTTGGCAACAGTTTCTGAATTGAGTGGGAGTCTATGCTAAGTTTTTTGTTGTATTCAACCGCCGAAACAAGCTTTTGAAAAATTTCTCCATTTAGCTCTAGGGTATTTGAATAGGCAAACAAAATCTTGAATGTCGTGTAGAGATAAGGCACTGTATAGCTTTTTTTAATTTTGATTTGTCTGAAGTCTGATTTGTCACGTCTGATGTTTCCACCAAAACATGGTAATGGATAGTTTTCAAAGTGCAAAAGGGGTTTTCAAAATGAACACACACAGCATAATTTTTCACACTATTCAACTCCGGTTTTTCATCTGCAAACTGAAAATTTGAACGCCTTCTGAAAGTGTTTGAAGTAACCCGGCGATCGTTCAAACATTGCTTCAACCATATTGATTAATCTGTGGAAGCAGCCGAGGATGAGGACGCTGATTCGTATCCAGAATCTTTTTCTGCTAGTTTAGGTTTTTTAGCCACCGGTTTTTTAGCAACCGAAGTATCTTTTTCCCCTTCTGACTCTGGCACCGAGTTTCGTATCCTGCCACTTTTTTTCATAAGTTTGTCAAATTCCTCTGTTGTAAGGGATATTCTCTGTTCAAATTCATTTTCATTGTCTTTTCTCTTAAAAAGTTTCAAAAAGACATACGTCCCGGTGTTTTCGTAGGTTTTGAGAGTAGCTCTTATCAACCTCTTTTCTGTTTTAGATATATCGAAATAGCAATCACCGTACTCTTTGTCTTTGCTTGCAGTGAAAGGCATTTGTGCCAAATTAGCTTGGAGGTTTTGTTGTAGAACGTAGTCAACTGTTAGCGAAGGATTAAATTATTCAAATTTTCACTATTAATTCCAAAACGGTACTGATAAGGGTGTTTCAAGTGATTTACATATATCAATGTCTTCAGAGGCCCGTGTATTCCCATATATTTTATATATCGCGGAGCTATATTTAGATCAACACGAGGTATTTCTTGGCATTGCCTTGATAACCCACACACACACACACACACACACACACACACACACACACACACACACACACACACACACAAATACACACTGGTAATAGTCCCTAACACCATGAGTTTCAAAGAAGCTGACTGATAAGAGGGGAATAATACGTGTTAGGTGCGATAATTCCCTCGTAACAAGAAACCAAAGTGTGGTTTCAATTAAAAGCAACATGCTCCCCACCTCAGGCGCGCGGCATGCGTACGTTAAACGTGTGTGGTCTACTTATCCAACTTGGTTCAAATTAATGAAAAACACCTGGCGCACAATTACATTTTGTAAATACATGTGCAGTTTTAAGGCGTGTTCCTAATTCTGTTATAGACAAAGCAGTAAAGCACATATGTTTTCAATCAAAATTCCGGGCCAAAATAGTTGGCCTTTGGGTGTGCCGGGGGCAGATAAGAGAACTGCCACTGGACTCACATTGTTAACTCACATAAACTACATGGGGTAAATTCTCCGCTACATTTTATTTCATTTTGGTTTCGAAACAGCAACTCTTTAACTTTGTTGAAAGTCTACTGTCTGAGCAGAAGTCAAATTTTGTGAACAGATATCCTTGCGCTTAAAATACCTTCACAAATTTTTCTTGTTCTATTATCAAAAACATTCAATTTGCTTATCTTCTCTTCAAAGCATTCCAAAATTCTTTAAAACATTATTATCTCTTCAAACTTCTTCAAACGCATAGAATGTCTTCCCATATCCTGAGCGATCAAATTAATGCCTGGGAGCGAACAATTGTGTACCAAACATTTTACGAAAACTTTGTGGTTTTTATCCAACAAAAAAGGACAAACGAGAAAGAGGAGAATTGGACAACGCTTGAACACTTTATGATATCCAAAATCTTCATTAACTTCATTGCAACCTTGCCGGACATAAATGAGAGTGAAGATTGCGGTGGAACCCTTATCACTTCAGGCGGGTTCGTTCACCTTTGTCGTTAACACATCCTCTTTACCCGTATGACATTGTGACACTGCCAAAAGAAACTCGAACTATTCTATACAAATACGACTGTGACTGCGTTCCCTTTTTCGAAAACCAGTTGGGAGTAGTTAGGGCCTGCAATGACCTAGCCGATTCATGCGGCCTTCCAAATTCTCCCGAGTCACCACCACCAACACCAGGATGTGTTTCAACGCCAAGTTCTGATCCTAGTGCCACTGTGTCTCCGGAGAGCTCACCGTCTCTGTTTTCCCCAGTTACAGAGAAGATATTTGCTAGGAATTTTGGCTCACTACCAACTGCAAGTCAATTGATGCAGAATTTGTCTGCGACCGACTTCAGAACACCGTCTGGCTCGACGACACCAACAACAATTTTGAGACCTGTTCAAGCCTGGTTGCAACAACAACAACAACAACAACAACAACAACAACACCTGACAACTCAGAGACGCCAAAAGTCACTCTCGCGCCAAGAAAAAGAAGGTCCATTGGACCCTGTGAAAAACTCTTTGATTAGAATTTCTGAAAGGAAACCTAAACTCTCAGTTTGATTGTGTGAAGAATTGCTGATTGGAGTAATCAAAAATTTTGTTTTATAAAAATGTTGAGTCAATTTCTGTAATTATTTGTTTCCATTTTGTAAAAGAGATTAAATATTTTTTGTGTACAAAATAAAAATTGAATATTATTAGTTTGGTTTTTGAAAATAGAAAAAAAATTCGAAGGACTAAAGACAAACTGAATTCTTTTTTCGAAAACCTGTAAAATTGACTAAATTTGCCAAATGAAGAAACATGTATAACATGCTTTTATAGAAGACAATATCGTCTACAAAATAGGACTTGAACAACTCTAGTGAGAAGTGGTGTCTTTGCCCATTTTCAAAACATTTTTCGAACAAATTGCTTGAAAAATTGGAAAATTTTTGAAGAAAAACGAAAAAAAAATCAATGAAAACGAAAAAGTTGGATATTTTTGTAAGGATACATTTTACTGAGCGCAAAGTGTTCTACAATAAAACTCTTAACATAAGTTTTGAAGGAGAACAATTTTTTGGGTCACAGAGAACAAAATCTATGTTCAGTCATATATTTTTGTCTTTAACTTATCACTCTACAAGTGGAAGACTGATGAGGAAACTACTGAGAAGTATCTCATATGATTGTGAAAACTATAAATTTTGAAATTTTTTTTTTCTTTCAGATAACTTGAAAACATGCAATTTTTTAACGTTTCAATGTTTCCCTATGTTTTTAACTACATTTTGAAGGTGTTACTTTAGAAATTCCTCATAAAAATTTTTAGAGAAAAAAAAACACTTTTTTTTCTGAAAAAAAGGTCAATTTTTCCGAAAAATTGAAAAAAAATGATGATGTAGTTGTTTTGCTGAAAAATACTCAGAATGAGTTTTTTTTACGACCTTGTAACAGAAATAAAAGGTTAGGATTATCATGGCCAAAAAATCCCAGGAACACGGTCTTCGCAAACACCTGTTTTCAATTAGAAACATGTGGCTGCCAGATGTTTTGAAAAATTGTGTTCCCGAGGTTTTTTCACACTTCTGTCAAAATCGGTCTTCATAAAATCTCACGCGGTGAAACTTTGATCATAAGAATGATGAAGCTAGCTGTTCGCCAAGTATGAGTTCCATTAAAAATTGCCAAAAAAACAAAAAAAAATCAATTTCTTTCCATTTTTTAAAAACATTTTTTCTTAGTTTTTTAAAATCTTTCAACCCTCAACTGATTCTGCTACAACCTCCAGTAATCATTGATGAGACTTGCTATACTAAAATTCAAATCTATTTTCAAAAATTTTTTTTTCAATGTTTTCGGTTAAAAAAACTGTGATAATCAACTTTTCTATACCTAAAAAGAGATATTCAGTTGCACTAGAACACCAATAAAGCTATTTAACCATATAAGGCTCGCTAAAACACGTCATTGCATAGTAATTACGCATATATTGCATAGAAGTTACTCATATTTCTCCGACTATTACGGCAAAACATTGGTATTTGCATTTTAATTCAACTTTGAATAAGACATGATTGTAGCCCTCTTTGGTCAGAATACCAATCATATATGCAAATGGACTTGCATACAACATGATCTAAGCCCTCACTGGCGAATGATGGAATTTGCATAAAGCAGGGACTAAATTTGCATAAAATGCTAAACGCCCTCATACGGGATAAAAAATGTTGTTTCTAAAGCTTCATCCATCTACTAATTTAATTATTTGGGCTGTGAACCTTGGGCAACAATATTTTTCACTCTTGTGTAATCCTTTATTTAACTGATTGGAAAGAAACTTTGTCCCTAGAAATTTCGTTTTGAACATGTTTTCAAATTCAACCAATCAGGACGTTGGTTATTGTTTAAAGAGTTGAAGGTTTGGTTTAGCTCGAACTCAAAACCATTTTATCTTCAAAGATTCAACTATGAGTTTCTCGTGCAAATTTTGTAACGCCAAATTCACATTTCGCACCAACCGCAATCGTCACCAAAGGAACTTGCATCCAGATGAAGTTGGAGTGCCAGTGTAACGCTGTGAACACTGTGATTTCACTACAAGAGATCTACGAACTCTCGAACAACATTTCGGAAACCGACATAATCCGTTAGTACAATGTTGTCTCTACTGCTACATTGGCTTTGATTCTGCTGATCGCTTTGTCACACACATAAGAGATCAACATGGCCTGCCCTCGAGAACTAGTGAAACGAGCAGAAGACCAACAGAATCCGCCTTTCAAGGAGCACTTCAAGTTTTCACTATTGATGGAACGGAGGACGACCAAGATCTCATGGAGTTCATGCTGTGCAATAGAGACATCATAACTGACCTTAAAAACAGCGAAGTTTCGAATGCAGCCAAAAAACTTCAGTTTGTTGTGTCTCTGGATCTCTACAAAGAAAGAAACGAAAATGACAACGAAGAACGAGCTATCGAAATCTTTGCTAGCTCTCAAATGACTACAGTGTACTTGGATGGACTCTCGAGCGAAGATTTTTTCAAGATGTTGAGTAAGATGTTGAATATTCTCTTCATGTTTTCGTCACAAGGCAGTAGATGGATTCTACGCAAAGTATACAGACTGGAAATCAAGATAGCCGCCTTTGCCCCCGTGAATACATCGTCATATATAGCTCTACCTGGTTTCCTGAACGGATGCCGTTCATTGCTCAACATACGAAACTATTTTGATCACAACTGCTTCGTGTATTGTTTCGTTGCCGCGTATCACATCCAAAACCGACTCAATTTAAGGACAGAAGGTCGATCGGGAACTGAAAAGATGAATCCAGATACGTTCAAGAATGCGGAACGACAGCCGGTTGGAGACTATTAGATGCCCATGCCCTCAAACAGAATCCCATACTTTGAGGACGCCAACAAAGTTCGCGCCAATGTTTTCGGTAAAACTGTATAGGTCTTCATGAATCTGCTTTGTTTACAGAATCGAGGGAACACGTTCGGTGATGATCTACGTTTCCAAAAAGCCAAAAAAATCCTTCACAATGGACCTTCTTCTCCTCCAAGATGAGAATGCCCATCACTATGTTCTCATCTTGAATCTGGAACGATTTGTCGCATACTTCAAAGGTATAGCGCACCGTGCAGCGCAGCGTCTTTGTCGAAATTGTTTTCATTTGTGTACAAACAGAGAAACTTATCAAAACCATGTTAAAACATGCAGTGAACATGCAGCAGCAGAAATTGTTTCGCCAAAAGAAAGCAACACTTCCCTACAGTTCGGAAACTGGAAAGCACGCTGGTTTCTTCCTATCGTTCTATACTTTGACACAGAATCTTATCTTGTTCCAATCGCTACAACACAACTCTCGCCCTCTACTTCCTACACAGTTGCAATTGAAAAACATGAACCTTGTGGTTATGCTATAGCAGCCATAGAACACGGTAAAGCAACTCATGTCTACTTTGAACTCAAAAGAGGTGACAACTGTATGAACGAATTTGTAAAATCTTTGCACGTATTCTCGCGGAACATCTACAACCGAAAACGAGCTTTCTACGGACCCTACCGAGGACCTGTTCCAGCGCGTGAAAATAACACACGATGTTGGATCTGTGAAAACGAAATAAACGATGAGGCTGAGCTTGTTCTTGACCATTGTCCCTACGATGGTCATTTTCTAGGGTGGGCTCATCAACTCTGTAACACTCGTTGCAGAACATTTAACTTTACGCCAATGATTGGTCATAGTATAGAAGAGTATGATATGCATGATATATGTCTCGCAATAGCAGAGTGTGAGCCGGAAACGAAGTTTGAAGTTATACCTTCTACGGACGAAAACTATATATCACTCTCTGTCGGTCAAAATTTTGAGTCGGAGGCCGGACAACAAGTTCCCATCTTCGAATACATAAGGTTAATTGACTCGTTTAACTTCATGCCCCAATCACTCGAGTCCTTGGTAGCTGATCTGCCTGACAATCGCTTTGAAATTCTACGCTCTAAGTATGAATCTTACTCCAATAGCGATTTTCAACTTCTCTGCCAAAAACCTTTCTACTGTTATTCCTACATCACATCAGAACAAGTGTTTGAAGAAAAAGTGTTGCGTCCATTATCGGAATGGAAAAATACATTGCATGGCGGTGAAGTCACTATCAGCAAAAGCGACTACAATCATGCTCAAACAGTGTTTTCAAAATTTGGTTGTCAAAACATCGGCGGCTACCACGACCTTAATCTAACCTGTAACACTTTGATTTTGGCGTGCGTCTTTGAGGCTTTCAGAGATATCTGCTGTGACAAGTACGGTTTAGATTGCGCACAGTACTATGGAGCACCAAATTTATCAGGAGATGCGTTCCTCAAGGTGTGCAAACCCGACCTGCATTTGCTAACCGAGAGAGAAAAACTTGAACTTGTAGAGAACACGATGCGCGGAGGAGTGTCTTCAATCAATGAGCAACGACACTTTCAAGCAAACAACTGCAATCTGCCGAACTATGATGGTTCTAAGCCGTCTACATATGCGTTGATGCTAGACGCAAATAACCTCTACGGCGGCGTAATGCAGAAGGATCATTTGCCCTTGAAGGATTTTGCGCTATATGCACACATCACGTTCGAGGAAGTACTCAAAAATTCGTCAACGGCACAGCTTGGATACATAATTAAAGTTGATATTGATTATCCACCCGAATTTCATGAAGCTCATCAAGATTACCCTCTGGCGCCATCCAAATTGAAAATCAAACATTCTTGGCTGAGCGGTTACCAGAAAAATTTGATATTACAGATGCACTTACCTGAAAAGTCATCTGGGCCAAAACTCGTCCAAACGCTATTGCCTAAAAACCGCTACACGCTACATTATCGGCTTGCACAATTCTACAATTCAATGGGGCTCAAATTCACAAAACTTCATCGGGCATTAAAGTTTGAGCAAGCGAACTGGATGCGACCCTATATGGAGCTAAATACCAGTCTCCAGATTGCTGCCAGCACTGCTTTTGGCAAAAAGTTCTATAATGGCATGAACAATTCAGCGTTCGGAAAAACGTGCGAGTCGAAAATGAACCGTGATCAAGTCGTTATTGTTCGAAATGCTCAAAATGTGCTACAAAGAACGCAAAACTTTCATTTTAAATCATTCAAAATCTTTGGAGAGAGAGAGCATGGCTGCGATGAAAACTGCTAAAAAACGGATTTATTGGAACAAACCCACTATTGTAGGGGCATGTGTACTTGATCTGGCCAATTTACACATATTCCAATTCCATTATACAGTGATGAAGCCAAAAATTGATTGCAAAGTTCTCTACTCGGATACTGATTCACTGCTATATCGAATCAATACAATAGACGTTTATGAAAATATACGCCAAAAAATTCATATTTTGCAACATTTCGACTTCTCTAATTATCCACCACAGCACCCGCTCTTCTCCGAAGTAAACGAATATGTCGTCTTGAAATTTAAGGACGAGTTTGCCAGCGTGTCTATTCAAGAATTTTGTGCTCTCAAGCCCAAACTCTATTCAGTAATTACAATTGGTAAAATAGTTTTCATCACACTCACACGTATCAATATACAGCTTGTTAGTTGGGACTGTTCCTAATGTTCAATATTTTAATTTAGATTGCGGGGAAAAGAAATCAGCTAAAGGCTCCACAAAATTAGGCGTCAAAACGACAACTGACGCATGACAGATTCAAAGAAACTCTCTCCTCTGGTCGTTTGATCCACACGCAAAACCATAGAATAGCTTCTAGCAGCCACCAACTCCATACAGTAACAATTAATAAAGTGTCGCTCAACGCTTTCGACGATAAACGATACATTCTTGAAAAGGGGATCGATACGCTGCCGTTTGGTCACATAAATATTCTCCACGATCGTTTCTTCGACAAAGACGACAATTTCGATAATGAATCGTTGAGTTCCTGGTCGTCTGGAGAGTTGTACAAAATTGAAAACCAGAGGGAAGTTGAAACCACAGTTGAAACGATTACTGACAACGGTGAAATTCCTGACCCCGGCTTCGTAAGAACCGCCGCAATCACAGAGTCTGATATTGATTTGGATGAAATTGCCGATGAAAATGAGATTGAAGAAGAACGTCCAGTGTAAAACCCATATATTGATTATGAAACGATAGAATCAGACTCTAATTAACAAAACAAAGCGCTATTTGGTATGCAATTTGACGCTTTTGTACGTGTTTAATTCTCTTATCTATAACAGTTTCTAAAACAATTCTATTCTATATGTTGTAACGTATAAATTCCTCTTTAATTCAAATCTACTTTGCTAGGTTTCGCCACAAATAAGCAAAAAAAGTTGAAACTAGAACGGCTTTCCAATGGCGCAAAACCAACAATAAGCCGCCAGACAAATACATGTAGCGCAATTACCGCTTTCCTAACATAAAAGATCTCCCCTAAGGGATCAGGGATCCCCCTCTGCTGAACGGATCTCCAAAGGATCCCCCCGATCTTCCTGTATATATACGATACTACTTACATCAAATGAGAAGGTAGTATTAAAATTTTGCCATGAAGTAGATTTTTCTCTTCAGATCCAACAAAACTTTTGACTGTGTCGGTCTTTACTTGAGATCGGTCTTTACTTGTTCTGAATTTCATATATTGTGTTCACTTTTAATCATGTTCATTTTTAATGAAAAATTTTTTATGTTTAATGAACAATTTTTTCTTCAAATATTGTTCATAGTTCCATTAATTGCGAAGCTTCTCAAAAACTGATTTAAAAAATGCCAAAGGGTAAACTGATGTATCTAACGCGTATGGGTTTATCATTTCATTCAGAGCCGTCCTCGATTCGCAGAAATTGTACTGATAGAGCATTGTGTTGACAAAGTTCCTCATTGACCCAATAACGCCCGGAACCAAGAAATCAGCGGCTACTTGAAGAATGACAAGGTAGAAATCTACGTTCCGCAATTCTTCATTTGCTATTAGAATAACCAAACAATAGAAATTGACGCTCAGCGATAGCAGAGAGGCAGAGAACTGAAATCAGTAAAAAAAATTATCAGGTTCGAATCCATGTAAGGCCGGTTATTTGTAGTAAGAGGTAAAACGCGGTGAATTTTTGTAAGTTCAACGCTTATTCTAGCGGTGAAACTACATAACTTCACCGCATTTCACCGCAATTTATAAATATATGAAATTTGCGGTGAAAAAAAAACAATTTTTCACAACTTGTCTTTTATATATTTTCGATTTTTCTTCGAACAGGGTCGTTATTGTTCCGACCCCTCATGAGGGGGGAGAAACTATATACTCAAATGGGTTTTTTTTTGTGCAGTCAGTTTTGAACGATCGATATATTCATCGTAGAGAGTTGTGAGTGGTATCATTAAAACGCCTGTCCAGCGTAGAATATGGACTTAAAAAGACTTTTTCAATTTTCGTTTTTTATAGGGAAATATCGGTTTAAATTTTTGTGAATATTAGACGTATTTCAGCTGTACTATTCACATTTTGACCAAATCTTCGTTATTTTTGACCTAATTTTCGTTAATTTTGCTAAAAAATATGTTAAAATTGTTAACTGTAGTGTTATAGATTTTATCTCTAATGATAGAGGAGGGTTGTTGAATTGTTCGATTTGAGTTTTTTGGCTAGAATTAATACTAAATTTTTCAAAATTCAGACTTTTTTCGTCAAACTTGGGACCAAATTTGCTTCCTCTAGCCCACTTGCTTAAAATTTGCTAGAAGTAGATACCTTAAAACTACGGCCATATTTTTCTTCAGCTTAAAAAAACGCTAGCTGTACTTCTGCTGGTTTTAGGAGTCTTCTGGAAATATAATTTTGTCTGTTTTTCTGCAAATTCAGACCTGATAGTTATACAAAATGCAATAAATATTTATGACAAACTGAAAACTTTTTTATTGAATTGATTTATTTTGCAGCCGTTTTAACATTTGATTGTTTTGTTAGACTTGCAGCAACATCTGGGTTGATCTTGATCTCACTATGGATCCTTATGATAAAAGTTTTTTAGATTTGAATGAGGCGCGACCTTTTTTTCGAAATATTTATGACATGTAAAAGTTTTTTATATAAATTACGGACAAGAGTTTTGAATCAGGGCTCAATTAATGACAGCTACTATCAAAAACAAACGAGATTCATCGAGAATACCTTATGGTTTCAGAGTTAAGCTCATGGTTTTTAAGGCCCTGACAAATTGTTGTTGTAAAAGTTTTTTGTTTTTCTTTAGTTTTGCTTTCATTTCTTATACTTTTTGTAGCCCAATGACTTAGTGTTACCAGTGAAAGATTCTGCTAGCTTTTGGAACGTATAAAAGAACCCAGACATTTTTTTCGGTTGTTATCTGATGTCTGTTATGACTTCGAATTTGAGAAAATCTCGGTGATTATTTAAACTTTGCCATTATTTTATCTTGTTTCTCTCAACTTTGGGCGTAGTCTCAGTAAAAACAGGCCGAGCTCAACATCCCGTGAGTAATCAATTAATGTCGGTAACGCTTTTTTATTCAACTAATGGTTTCTTTATTTTGGTACAACACTTTTTCGGTTTTGCTTTTATGTTTGATCATAATTGCATATTTAATGAGTTCATTTGGTTTTCCTGTCGAATTATCACATCATTGAAAAATCCAATTAAAGGAAGGACATGTAGGAAAAGTTCACATGTTGGAAAATAGCGTACCTGGATGTGTTAATTGCTTTCGTTGAATAGTTTATGCTTTCTGGTGCTAAATGTGCTGAGACACTGTTATCTCGGAAAACTTTGTGTTTTTGTTTTGCCTGTTTGTCTTTCTTTTCTTTGTTGTGCGCCATATACCCAATAGCAATAGATCCTAATTGCTTCCCCAAGACGTATAACTCAACCTAGTTAAATATTTCACTTTATAGCTGTTTGTTTTAATTGCTTTCAATTTGAAATTCTTTGAAAATATGTTTTCATCTGTCTACTTTTTGCTTTTACTTTCGTTGCCATGGAACTCAATCTCACTCATTAGAATTCCAGAATAATTTCGTTGACTCAAACACTTTTTTGGCGCGTGGTTATACTTTGTGGCTGATTGCTTCGACCATTTAATTTGATAAAGAGTTTTCGAGATTTCAGTGCTGTTCAATTTTTGGGTTTCTTCTTGTTGTCATATCTAAGTACTCCTTTTGAGGGGAAGACTCGTTGATGTTAACATGAAGGTAAAATGATGATTTACAGTTCTTGCAGGTAACATCTTATAATTATAGTGCCTTGAACAGTGACATGTCGTAAAGTTGTTTGAAATTTTGGCTTCTTTTTTATTTGTTTTTTGTGGGCTCGTGATTTAGTCTCATTATTAGTTGACCCAATTGGCTCCCTGAGGTGTTGACACTTAATCCATCGCTTTTTGTTGTAATCCTATGTCTGTTACGATTTTTGAAAAAATTTCTTCAAAAACAAATTTGAACTTTTGATCTTTTTTTAAATAGTTTTCCTGTCGATTTGTAGATCAGTCCCTGTAGAAACATGTCCCAACCCGTTTCCAGTGAGCTATACTTTAATCGTTGTAACCGTTTTAGCAGGAACATTGTTACTGCTGTTACTTCGAGGTTTCAATAATTGCTAGATTTTTATTTTTTTGTACATTATAACAATAATCACAATCCCATTGGCTTTGAAATTTTGTGCAATTAAAGATTGGCTAATGAAATGTCTCAATTGCTTCCTAATTAGATATAAATGAACGTTTTAGTGGTTTCAGTTGACATCTAATGACATTAATAACTGTGAAATTAATTGTTTTCAAAAATGGATAAGTATCTTTGAACCTCGCGCCTATTTGCTCCTTTTCCGACCTGTTAACCGGTCACATTGGGGACAGGTCTCATATCTTTTCTTGTGAAGTATAAGTTAATTTTTTAGATTTTTACAATGATTTTTGTTGTAAACATCGAGTTTTGGTCGTAAATAATGATTGTTTTTTGATTTTTACTATTGTCTTTACTGGTAGTCCTTCTATCAACAACTTTCATTGGCCGTCTAGCGTGGCATTATCAAATTTCATTTGTTGTTTATTCAACGATGTGTATGGTTTTGAAAGTTTTCTATCTCTTCATTGTTTTGTAGCCAACGAAATCAAGATTGTGGATGAGCGGGGTCGGAACATTATGTACGTACGCATATTACCGAGCCACCTTGTTTGTATATAACGTATAATATATAAAGTAGATCAGCATTTGTTTAATTTACGCAAGTTTAACTGAGCGCCAATTAAGAAATGAAACATGAAATCGTATGCCGGGTTTTAAAATTTCAACTATTTTATGCTTTCTATTATTTTCGGCTGCATTCAACCCGCGAGTCATTTTCAATCTAAACTTAACAATTGACTGTTTAGCGTTCTCAAACCGCTAAACAGTCATTCAAAGGACATCGCAATTTGCCTGAAACGAAAGTGCAGGAAAATGTTTTGTCTGTAGAAGTTTTTGCCAGTCATCGAGGAGTTTTATTGAAAAAATAAATAATTCTTTGATTACAGCTGTTGTTCCTCACTTCTACTTCAAAAATCATTTGTTTTGGTTTATACGCTTTGGATTACGGCTTTTCAACTATTGAGATATCCGTTCTTTCCATCAAAATTCTTCAATAACCGTCATAGAATTATATCAACTCCCTTCAAATAGCCATTATATACAATTATTCTCACATTAATTTGCAAACAGTTTTTATACTTTTTCATTATTATGCAGCTAAATTGGGACTCTTACATTAAAGTCTTAATGTTTTGTTACGATTTTGCAAATACTTGCAATTTTCGCCTTCGTTTGTAAATTTGCTAATTTGACCTTCTGTAGCGAAAATTTAAATTTTTTTACAAATTTCGCATTAAGCGTGCTAAATTTGCATATATTGGCAAACTTCATATAATGTTTGTACTAACGTATTCCGTATCTGTGAATGTTGTTATGATTATAAAGCTAAAAGATACTAACTTGAATCAACTGAGTTACTGCAAGTTGCTTGTAGAACTGAAGCCATTCCTTACGCTCACTGATTTGCTCGTCATAACTAAGATGTCAGGTACCGAACCTTTCCCACTCATGAAAAAATTGATCAACTTTTTGGGAATCAGTTTCGTGGATGTATATTATTTGCAAACCCTGAGCGCTCGCTCTTACTACGGTAAAACCTGACAATATTAAATTCAGTGACTTATATTGTCCAGCCAGGGGGATAATATGCTGGTTAAATGGCAGGCCCTGAGAAATTGGATCTTTTCTTTTTGTGCCCCCCCCCCATTAATTTACACGAGTCATAACATAGTTAATCAAAACATGAAAATATGGCACATGCTTCTAGGGTTGCAAAATAATATGCAGCCACTATGCTGGTGGGGGCACAAAAGGAAAAGACCTGAAAATCATAGGAAAAAAAGCAGTCATCAGTGTTTTTTTGCTTTATTGTTTTGCAAATTGAAATAGTTTCAACCCAACCTCGTTGCAGTAAAAAAATACTTGCATAACTTTTGCCGTAGTTTTTTAAAATTAGGTCGTTTAATGTTTATATCAATTAGGCCTTTTATAGTCCGCAAGTTATATGTTTTCATAGCCATCGAGAAAATTCCATACTTCGCCGCAAGGTCGAGTCACTAATTGAGTTTGAGAGGAGCGAAGCTGTTTTCAATTAGTTCTCTTTAAGCTTCGCTCATTTTCGTTTTATTAATTGGGCCTTAACAAAAGATTTCATTGAGAAGCCACGGAACCATTCTTTTTACATCGAGAGCTGACTTTAAAAAAAAAGAAAGCTGAAGTTAAGTTTTTGTTCTTCATTCTGTCACTCGAAGATATTCAACAACTTTGCTTTGTTTCGAAAATGGAAAAGTGGTAATATTATTTATTAACCTCGAGCCGACAAAACAAGCCTGTATTTTTTGTTATAACAGTTCTTAATCATTCTTAAATTTGTTTGGCTTCTGCTCAATTGAGCGAGATCATAAAGTATTTCCAGGGGTCTGCACTTCAAGAGTCAATTCAGTGACAACGACGCACACGTTCAATTCAAAAAGAAGCAGTTTAATTGTGCGTTTGTGATTTTTGGAAAACATCTATACTATATGAGTACAGTACACTAACCATTATTCCACTAAAACTTTTTCAATTAAAAAACAGATTTCTTCAGATTGATGGACAAAAAGATCGTTTTTCCTCAATTTAACTTATTGACAAAAAACACCAGATATACTTTTAGTGATACAGACTTGTGTCATAATTGTTTTCCGCGTCAAATCAATGGAAGCATGATAGTTGACAAAAACATAAAAAGTTTTTAATTTCCGGAACATTAGATAAGTACAATTAGCCTTCAGCTGAAAAATTATTCCTTAAAAAAAGTTTTTGAAAACATGGCCGCTAATAAATCTAAAGTTGAACAAGTGCATGTTGACAAAAAAGGCCAAATCTTCAATGACTGTTAGAGCCAGTTTATTTTTGTGTTTTTCCCATTTTAGCTCCCCATGAAATTATAGCCCCCGCCCATTATGGTATAATTACCATGATTGGGGGCTATAGGTTATCTGACCACTAAGCTGGGGGGGGGGGCGTAAATGGTAAAGATTTTAATTAGGAACGAAAAATATGCTGAATGGCGCTGCAACTCAAATTATTGAAACTGGGAAAGATACCTGGTGTCGTATTGAGTGTTTTCCATTTCAATCTGAAAACAAAAGGTGTCTATCACCATGTGTAGTTTAAATTACTATAACAGATTCAAGTCCAAAATTTCAAAACTCCCTTGAAAACATTTAACAACAGGAACACCATGTGACAATGAAACGGTATCTGTATTCCAAAAGAGCGTCGTCTGAACTTTAAACTGAATCCATTTATATTTATTTTTTGACAGTATGAATCACTGAACGCAAAATTGCGTTTATATGATGAAAAAAATACTGGGTTTTTAATTTTTGTTGTGAATATGGTTAACCTTTTGGTTATAAATAAATGGCATTACTTGTTTCTGATCTCAGAATTACTCAAGATGCAATCAATCCAGTAACTGTAAAATATCAACTTGTTGTACTTTTCTTGAGACTTTCTAAACAATATCTGCCCTTATACGAGAAACAGAAATTTCCAGCTTGTATTTGCAGCAACGAAAACCTAAAAATTTTTTGGCCCAACAAAAAGAAATTAAGAATTGAGACTAACAGTGTTTAAAAAGCAGGCTTTCAGTCGCTCAATAGGTTGCCCATATATTGAAAATATGAAGCTGTTACGAGGTAAAATAACAGATGCCCACAAAAAGCCCTTAAAAGCATTAAAACAATAAATATACTTTTTGAAGAGTATTATATTTGCTATTCAAAAAATTGCCAGAAGAAAGACAACAGGAATACAAAGGTTCCAAATTTGAATTACCAATCGTATTTCGGCATTTTTCTGAAATTTATATTTTCGAAAGTTTTGGTCACCACATGACAGCGCCTGTTAAAGAATAACTGTTGTTCCATTTTTAATAAAAAAATACATAGTTAAGTTGTGCAGCGAATAAATAGGGAAAAAGGAGAAACAACGAAAAAAATTGATGAACTTAATTTTGGTACCTGAAGCAACAGCGAAGATGGTTTTGCAATTTTTCGAAAGCTTTTGATTTCCAATCAAAGGGTAGCTGGCAAAATCTCTCTTTCTAATAGGTGTGACAAGGCAAGAGCAAAATATCTTGAGACAAAATAATCAATTCAATCATCAGTTAAATTATCCCCTTTGTTAGGAACAACTAATCAGCTTCATTACAATATTTACTGAAGAAAATTATAATTCAAGGAATGGCTTCACAAAAAATTACTAAACATGCCAATTCGTGTGATGATGATTTTTTTTTAAATCTCTTTCTAAAATGATGCAAACTCGTTCGCTTCGAAAAATGACTAGGTTGTAAAAAGTGGAGAGCAGGGTTTGCTTCGTTTGGTGAACGGAATTGGGGTGAGAAATTGCCGGTCAAAATAATTTAGGCGTGCGGTTTGACCTTAAAATTCGGTGGTTAAATGTATATGGATGGCAATGTCTGTCTGAATCGGGGTAAAAACAAAACTTAGTGAAAACAATGTGAAGAAACACTCAAAAGAAAGCGTACGCTTTTAGTATCTTTCACTACGAATTTATGGTACTGAGAAAAATTATTGATTAGCCTTTGAACAGAAAAAAACTAAATTTTTAAAAGTTTACCGTGACAAATTGAAGTTCTTTCAGTCAAAATGACCATAACTTAGGACCCCTTTTTTATATTTAGCGGTGAAACTACATAATTTAGCGGTGAATTGCGGTGAGTTTTTGTAAGTTCACCGCCTACTCTAGCGGTGAAATTACATAGTTTCAACGCATTTCACCGCAAAACTATGTACGAAATTTGCGGTGAGAAAACTTTTCACCGCTTATCCTACATATTTTTCTGATTTTTGCTCGACCCGGTTGATAATTCTGTTGAGGAAAAACTTTTGCAGATAACACAACACTATTAGCAAAAATTTTTTGTAAATTTGAATATAATGAAAAGTGTGGCAAATTTTCAGCCCAATTTTTGGCATTGCAGTCAACGCAATGCAAGTCGAAGTGAAAGAAAGCCGAAAATTATTTAATGGTTATGTAATCTCGCATGTAATAATGCATTGTACACCATTACCCATGAAAACAAAATGCGTCAATTATTTGTCTTATACTGGTTGCGTGCCACGGTGAGCCCATTCAGCCGAAATAAAGGCAAGCCGAAATTTGCGTATCAGTTATGCAATGTTTCCAACCGTTACGAACGAGAAACCGCTTCAATTTTTTCACATCATATATTCAACTTTACCAATCAAAGAATGAATAATACCACACGGTTGTTATCGCCACCGAGAAGTTATAAAACTCCGAGGCGAAGCCGAGCTGTTATGAAAACTTCGAGGGCAATAACAACCGTGTGCGAATCAGAGAATTTCAGAACCAAGTGTCACAAGAACAGACTCTGAATCAGTACTGAATTGTTTCTGAAAAACTTCCTGATTCAGTACTGAATTACTCTGAAAGTTAGGTACGGGTGGACTTAGGTCTACATAAAAGAGAATAGTATCTTCGCAGTCTCTGATTGGATGGAGGTGTACATCACGTATTTCAAATGCCACACAACCGATAGTCTCTAAAAGCAATAATAAACAAAACATGAGCAACATCTCTTCAATTGAAATGCCAAACTTTTTTGAGAACCAAGGGAAATCTATTGAAGTTGAAGCGCAACAAGTGAAAAAATCTTTTCAATCAGTCGAAGGGTTATTTTTTGACTGAATCAATTATAACAGACAACTTCGGAAAAGGTTACTGTCCTCCTGGTCCTGTAATTCAGACGAGACTTAATTTTTATTCAATTCTTAGCCCAATATTCAGTTCAAAATTGTCAATATGAAAACTTAAGTCTCTATTGAAATAACAAACTTTCATTTAGATTTTTTAAAATGTGAAACCGTATTAGTCAAGGCTTTCATTTATCTGCTTTTACTATAAATCTAAGAATTGAAACAATTTTACAACCAAAAAGAAAACATGAAAAAGTATAATAAAATACAAAAAAAAGCTTGTGGCAGATTGCGTACATCAGAAAATGAATTTTATTTTTTAAAAAAGGTATATCCTAGATGAGTTAACAGCTTTCAACAAAGCATTGGGGCTTCAAGTAAAGATATTGAAGGATAGTGTCATAATTAAAGGTAGACCTAAGAGAAGCCTGCAAAGAATTGTAAAAACCAAAATTAATGAGAAATTTTACTGAAATCACTGAATCAAAAAAACATTGAATTTCAGAGAAAACAAAATCAGAAAGCCTTAAAAAAGCATTGAGTCAAAAATTTCTAATGCCAAAAGTCGTAACGTAGAAATTGTTGCAAAAATAAGCTATTATATCAAACGAGACACTTGAAAATCGATAAATGGTTTTTGATAAAATGACAAGGAAGCTGTTTAACAGCCTTTTTTAGAAAAGAAACAAACAGTAGATGAAAGGTTCATTTTTTGTAAAAAAAAACAGGTATGTTTTGGTGTACTGAGATCTCTATCACTAGCAGCTCCACTATTATATATATATATATATATATATATATATATATATATATATATATATATAAAACAATTGTCTGAAGATTAAAAAACTCTCGTTAATACTTTTTCATTAGTGTATAAGAAATAGTGCTCAATAGTAAAAAAATTTCATGAGACTCTCCCATTTCAGCAAAAGCGCTCAAATTTTTTTACAACAACCAAATCACTTTCTTTACTCAGCATTGATACGCCTTAAACATAGTAATAGTCGGTTGGATCAAGTGGTTGAGGAATTTTGCTCTTCAATTGAAAATAGTATTACCCAATTATAAAGAGAAGTTAAGAATATTTTTGGAGTATAGAGTAATTTTTTCTCCAATTGAAATGCCAAAATTTTTGAGATCCCAGGGAAACGAATCAACAAAAGCACTCATCAGAAAAAGTAAAGAAACTTTACTGTAGAATGTTACTTTGTCAACCTTTTTTGCTACGGTTTAAGTTACCAGAATAATTTAGCAGCATAATTTGCTCTTCCCTCCAACACAATTTTTTGGAAAACTTTCCAGGAACTTCTTGCAGTACCTGTTAAAATATCATCGAAAATTTTTATTTTCATTTATTTTTATCCGCAATCCATTAACGTCAGAGTTTTTGTAATTTATTTTGAGAAAACAGAAACGCATCTTACCGACAACGAAACTTTGGTAGGTGGTGATTTTGATGCAATGCAAAATACTCATTTCGACGCCCAAAATTACGATATTCTTAGTAAGCAAAAATTCTTTTAAAACTCAATCATTTAATAAAAGAATAAGCGACGATAAACGAATGAGATCCATAAAAACGAGGAGATGCATGATCATGTTAATGTTCTGAGGAGATGAGACTTGAGAGTTAACTTCATCCGAAAATCAATATCAGCAGAATTGGGTGGACAGAGTCTTTGGACTGCACAAATAATGAGTTCAAGAGGCAAAAACATTTTAGAAAAAAAATTCATAATCCAAAAGCATGACCGAGAGAATCTTTAACTTACCTCTCTTCCAAGCTAATCAACTGAACAGAAACCTAATATCAATGGTAAATATAAAAAATCTAATAAAGTTGCAGCGCAATAAGTGAAATCATCTTTTCAATCAGTCAAAGGCTTATTTTTTGACTGAATCAATTATAACAGACAAACTCTGAAAAGGTTACTTGGAAAAATTGAAATATCAAGAACTTGCAAGCATAATCAATTTGGCACAACACAAAATTGGCGCAAAAATTTTAACCGTTTTTACCGATTGCTACACAAACATTTATGGGAAGAAGCTCCGAGTCATGAAACGACAGAAATGGAAAACAAAATCTTTGCAGAAATCCAAAATCGAAGAAACTGAAAAATGGTTTTATTTAATGACAAAAAAATGTTCGAAAAGAAGTAACGCATGCAATCAAAAAACTTAGCAGCCACTGTTATCCTGGATCTCTTGTTTCAGTACCAGAACTGTTTTTTTTTCAAATTCTAAGCCCAAAGTTCCGTTTCATGCACTAAATCTAACCGAACATTTTAATCAAAACGTGCCTTTATAGAACCACTCTAACAATGTGATTTTTTTGATTTTCACTCGTGAAGATGGTACTAAGCATGATCTTTTGTTTACTCTCAATACCGTAAGGCTCATCAGCTTGGCCCATATCGATTTGAAAAATCTGTTGCATACAAGTTTAGAAAACACAATTTTGAACGCCTCCCAAACCGAAGCAATCATAGCGCAATTTTGTTGAGAAGAAGTAGCTGAAAAACAATTACGAGTAACTAATTTTCTGATGTCAACGATTTCAGTACAAATTTTGGTAGATTTGATAGCAAATATAGTGTGTTAGAAT
>NC_134474.1:7913388-8021278 GCF_964194025.1 Convolutriloba macropyga | reverse complement strand
TTACTGCCATGATGCAGTAAGAACTATGATATATCCGATAGACTTAACTCATAAGAGAACATGATCTTTAAGTTAATCGGTCTTTAAAATTGCACTTTTTTCTTTTAGATTTTTCGACGTCTATCTTGCAAGATATTGTCAGGTTCTTGCAAGATAGGCGTCCGGATCTTTCAACTTGCAAGATAAGCGTCACTTGCAAGATATTGCAAGATAAGCGTCGGAGTTCGTCAGGGGTTCTTAAGTAGTGGAAAAAACAAGGAAACCAAACAGTAGTAAAATTTAACCCTTTTTCCATACGCTAATCACGATTTTTCGAAAAATGAAAAAATAGTGGAAAAAACAAAGAAACCAAACACTTTTTAATCCATAATAATCCTTGTAATCTCATGTAATCTCATGTAATCTCATGTAATCTCATGTAATCTCATGTAATCTAAGGTAATCTTTGTAATCATTTTTAAAGAAACCAAACACTAGCAAAATTTGACCCTTTCTCCATACGCTAATCGCGCATGTCGAATCGGGTCAAATTTTGCTATTGGCTGAATCCCTTGTTTTATCCACCACTATATATTAGCTCTAAATCCAATAAAAAAATCAATTAAAATAAAAAAAAATAAAACAAAAAAAAAATAAAAAAAATCAAAGCAAAATTTACATTTCGCTCTTAAAGAGTGATTCCCTCTTTTTGATATTTTTTTAAAAATTTTTTTATACTTTTTTATTTCAAATTATCTCTACTCTTCAATAAATTTATACTTTTTTTTACTTTTTCTATATTTATTCCATTATTAATAAGAAATGATACAAAATTATAGTATTTACATGAACAACTATCAGTATAAATGCTTCAAAGATCCCCAGTTTGTCTAATAACTAATGGACTTACAGCTCTAGTATTAATTGTTTTCTCACCCAGATCAGTGTAACTGCTTCCCAGATTTCTACTAAATCCTCTAGTTAATTCTACTGTTGGATGTTGTTTCTTTACATGAGCCCTTATCCCATCATATCTCACAACAGAAGCACAATATGGACAACTAACTTTAGCTGAAGTACAATTTCTACATGTATACTTATCCTCATCAAAATTATTTAGTGTTTTTATAAAATTACACTTAATACAGCATCTATTTAATACTTTTGAGCTTGGGTTAAGGTTAGGGTTAGGGATAAGATTAGGGGTAGGGTTGGGGTTAGGATCTGAGTTAGGGTTGGGGTTAGGATCTGAGTTAGAGTTATAGTCATAGATAGAACCAGAACCAGAACCAGAACCAGAACTAGAGCTAGAATTGGGGTTAGAACTAGAACTAGATTCATTTTTTAAAGAACAACCCCATGGAGAAAAAGTATTAGCACAAATACCACTTAGTATTATGTTACCACACATACATTTATCAGTTTTATCTTTATGACATGATTCATAATGTTTACTTTATGACATGATTCATAATGTTTACTTTATGACATTTATCTTTATGACATGATTCATTATGTTTACTTTAATGATTCATAATGTTTACTTTATGACATGATTCATAATGTTTACTTTATGACATTTATCTTTATGACATGATTCATAATGTTTACTTTAATGTTTACCTAATCATAGGACTTTATCCAACTGCTTTGCGGGGTAATATTTAGCCATGATTTCAATTAAATCTTTAGTATTATCTTTAGATGTGATACACTCTGTTAAATATTTGTTTCCTAACGTATTGAGTGTTTTTTAGTTTTACATCTCTTATCTAAAATCAATTCAAGGTCTAATTCTTTTTTATCTCGAACAAAATTTATAATATTTTCTCTAAATTCTTAATTATTTCCATATAGTCTGCTTAAATACTTTCCTCACTTTCTATTCAAAATTCCCATCTCTTCATTGGCGAAGTCACAGTTACACTGATTTACATATTCTTCTTGTATCAGGGAACCTGCTTCGCAGATTGTATTTCGTGAATCAGTCAAACTGCTTCGCAGATTGGGCTTCACCCATGTTTCACTATTAGCAAAGCTACTTCGCAGATCAATTTTGGTGTAACCAATTCGTGGATCCAGCTCTTCTCCATATCCAACGTTAACTAATGTATTTACTCTACTCAACATTGTGCTTGCTCCCATTGCTACACTCCCAGCATTTCTTGATATTATATCAGGATAAATATAACTAAATATAAAAAACCTGTGCTTATAATTTCACCAATAGTTGATAAACTTTTTATACCCTTTCCCATAATCATTTCTTTAGTTAAAACATCATTCTGTATTTTAATATTATTTAATTTAAGAAGTTTTTAAAATAGAACATATAGTTGTCGTGATTAATGACATTTCTATCTGTTGCATTTATCATGAGTGGTTTCATATATGCTATAAGTTTAATTATTTCTTCTCTTTCTAATTCATCTTTTAAACTAAGAGCTTTTAAATCAAGGAAACCAACTCTCGAATCATATATCATTGTTCTATTACTATTAATAATAATAAAATTTTTTCCTTTTTATTATCTTTAATTATACCATAACGAAGTTCATCTGACATTCCATCTGTACGATTATAATGGTTACTATTTAACTCACTAATTATTTTACTAAAGTCTTGTTCACATTTATATATCTCATTAAAGTTTTTAAATAGATCAGGGCCATTATAAGTTGTTAAATAAATAGTATCACAACTCATTCTTGCTGTATTAATTATTTGAGCTGGTTTATGACACATTACAATCATTTGAATATTATAATGTCTACCTTCAGTAAAATAATCAGCTATATCCTTATTTAACCTATCACCCATATCATCAAGTATTATTACACAATTTTGAAATTTATGCATATTATTTTTTGTGATCATATTTATATCACATTTATTGAACCCAGTATAAAACTTATTAGACTCAGGATCTATCCAGTCTCTGTCATCTTTACACACTATAACTATAATTTTAGCTTGGTCTTGGTTTTGGATTTTGGTCTTGGTTTTGGTTTTGGTTTTGGTTTTGCTTTTGGTCTTGTTCTTGATTTTGGACTGAGTATAATTTTAAATATTGTCTAATAAAATATGTTTTGCCTGTACCAGTTCCACCATAAACAAAAGTATGTAATGGTGACTTTTCATACTCAAACCTAACTAGACTCCTATTCATAAATCCACCAAAGCTTTCTTCTAGTTCTGTATATTCACTTGGTATTGAATCATATATTATATAACAAATTCCAATTATAATAATAAGAAAAAAAAGTATACCGCCTTTATCCATTTTTATATATAAAATTTATATATATAAAAATGCTTATCCTAACTTTTGAGGAATTCAATAATAAATTTAATATTGATAATAATGCTATGAGTGATATCAGAATAAAAGATATAGGCAAAGATATATGTCTAACACCAATTGAAATTGTAATGAGAGATGATAAACCAGAAATGGTAAGTGAACCTAACTCTTACATTATTGTAAATCTACATCCAACTGAAGGTGCACATTGGGTTTTAGTTATAACAAGAGAAGGTGGTCCTGTGTATTACTTTGATAGTTTTGGTGTAGACACCCCACCATTATTTTTAGAAGAATATGTTGATCTGGGCTCCAATGAACGAATACAACAATATGATGAATCTTATTGTGGGGCTTATTGTTTATACATGATCTATCTTATTGATAAAGGATTTAGAATTAATGGTGCTTTGAATATTCTAGTTAATCAATGTAAATATCCAGGGATATATAATGAGTGTTTTTGTTTAAGTTGTAGTAGAGGTGATGATAAAGATAAGCATATTGTCATTGATAATGATTATGATCTACGAAGTAGCTTTGCTAATAATGATAATGATAATGATAATGATAATGATAATGATAATGATAATGATGATGATAATGATAATGATAATGATAACGATAATGATAATGATAATGATAATGATAATGATAATGATAATGATAATGATAATGATAATGATAATGATAATGATAATGATAATGATAATGATAATGATAGAGATAATTTTATATATCAGGGAACCTGCTTCGCAGATCTATTTGATGAAAAAAATCAAAGGAGTAAAAATAATAGTAATAGTCCTACTAACAGTATCCACGAAGTGGTTTCACCAATCCGCGAAGCGGTTCAACAGAGTTGTTTGGTTAACCACGAGCGAAGCTCGTTTGCAAACTCACCAATCTCTGTTAATATAAATGATGATCTATATTCATGGTTAAATGATGATGATATAATTACTGAAGCCACATTCCCAGATAACTTTAGATGTATAATATCTGGTCCTAGTGAATGTGGTAAGACATTCTTATTAAAAAACTAATTCTATCTAGTATATATTTTGATAAACTATACATCATTGGACCTACTGGCGATCAGTACCATGGTATAGAAAGAATAAACCTCAAAGCAGATGTTGAATTTATTAAAGATATAAAAGATTTACCATCTCCCGATAAACTACCCAAAGAGTTAAAGAAACTAATGATATTCGATGATGTTAGAGCCAAAGAACCAGTTATTAATGAATACTTTTGTAGAGGTAGACATAATAATTGCAATATGATATATCTTAATCAAAACCTGTTCTCTCTGGATAGGCAGAGTGTTAGAGAGAACTGTAATCTATTTATTTTATTTGAACAAAGAGGCAAAGTCTTCATATCTATATATCAAGATTTCTTTAATAATGTTGAACTTAATTATAATGATTTTGCTAATATATGTAATAAGGTATGGAAAGAGCCTTATAATTATATTGTCATTGATATAACTAAAAATAAAAATATTAATGGTAAACTAAGAATTAATTGGGATAGGAGAGTTTTGTAGTTAAGTTTGTATCTAAATCAAATGGACCCCCGGTCTGCTAGTTACACTAGATCTGCGAAGCAGCTTCACTGATGGGGCTTCACCCAGCTGACTACGTCAGATCAACGAAGTTGTTGCTGGTTACACTAGATGTAAAGTAAAACTCAATACATCTCCATCAAAGTCTATAGGTCTTCCATGTTCATCTTTAATATGAAATTCATTATATTGTATTCTGTCTTTAGTTACATTTTGATATAAGATATTAGTTGGTATAATATTTATCAAACAGACTGGTGGTTCAGTTAGATTAAAAGTATATAGTATGTCTGTATCTTTACCATTATCTTTAGCTCCAGATATAATATTGCAATGAATGTTAATATTATTGAAACCCATAATATTTATAATTTCCTGAGATTTATATCTACCTTTTTTATAATTTTTTTTTATATCCTAGTAATGAGGCTAGCGAGTTTTCTATATCAAAGCTGAATGCTCCATGTTTTATTTCCATTAAACATTTCATCGTATTCTTATCAGGTTCTATTATAACATTACCATCAGTTTCTTTTTTTATTAATTCTGCTATATCAGTTAACTCATATGATCCCGGTGTAATAGTTGAATATAGCAATGGGATTCCTTTATAATTATGATTAAGTATAGATGTAATGTTTGGGCTTGAGGTAGAGATAGGGTTATGGTTATGGTCAGAGCTAAGAACCCGAGGTAAAGCTTTATCATCTTCTATAACAGTACAAGCATATATGAATTGATTGTTCCTTCTATTCACATTAAAAACCGAATTATAAACAGATAATCTAATTAAACCTAATTTTGTTGTATTAAGTATAGGTTCACTAAAACTAAACTTTTCTGTTGGTTTTATCATTCTAAAGTTAAGTGTATGCTCTTCTTTAGTTTTAGTTAAAGCTTCGTGTATATTTTGTAGTTCCCTTAAGATTAAATTTTCTGTCATTTTTTATCTTATAAAAATGGATTTTAATTTGGATACAACTTATGGTTATAATAATGATATACATAAAAGTAAGATTATAAAATAGAAACCTAATAATCTAGCAACAATGAATACGGTTAATACTAATATTAATATCATTCTCAATAGAGAAGAGAATCATTTAAATTTACGTGATTCATATCTAGAGATAGAGTTTGTTGTATCAGATGATGTTGGTGGTATATTTCCCAATGATGGTAATATCAGATTAGTTAATTATGGTATGATGGCATTGTTTAGTTCAATTAAGCGTGAAACTAGTGGTGGTAGGACTATCGAATATATAGATCATTGTCATCCTAATCTATTGATGTATAAGTTACTAGTACCAATGATGAATATGAGAGTGGTTTTGTTAGAAATCAAGGAAATAGAGATAGTCAACTTAAAGGTGACCATATTGCCGCAGAACGAGGTCATATGTATATGATGGTTAAGATGAGTGATCTATTTGGTTTCGTAAATGATTTAGAAAAGATTATATATGGTATAGGATTAAAACTAATATTTAAAAGAAATAATAATGATAGAGCTCTATTTAGAGTTAATGCTATTCCTGGTGCAGTTGCTAATGATGGTAATATAGAAATAAGAGATATATCATGGTGTGTGCCTAGTACTGATCCTATTAATGATAATAGAATTATTGTGCAAAAGGGTTTGTGCAAAAAAGTAAAAGATTAATGTAGAATTTAGCTATTAAGAAAGAAAGACATTTTATAGGAATGTGCCCAATGCTACTAACTTCTTGTTTGATATAGGTATGGAGGGCGGTATGGAAAGACCACAATATATAATAGTTGGTTTTGAAAATAATAATGTTAATGAACAAACTCATGATGCAAGTACATTTGATATAATGAATGTTACTGAATGTTATTGTAAGATTGGTAGTGAGTTTTATCCTGAGGATAGAATGAATTTTAATTATCGAACCAATAATTATAATGGGGCTTTTAAAGAGATTGTTAGCTTTAATAAAAATTATAATGGGCTACCATATAATATAAAACCATATATAAATCAGAGAACATTCAAAAGCAGTTATAGAATATATGTATTTGATACTAGATATCAAAGTGATCATATAGGTCCACAACCAATACAACTTAATTTTAAATTTAGTGCTGTAATTGCAGATGTTATATGTCATGCATTAGTATTAATTAGAAGGTTATTAGTGTGAAGAGTGATGGTAATAGGATGGTTGATATAATATCATAGATATAGTTTAAGTCAAAGATATAATTATAAATTTAGATATAACTCTAGCGATAATTATAATTTTAGATATAACTCTAGCGATAATTTAAAATTATAGTATAATATAGTTATTGTTATAATTATATACTTTTACTTATACATAACATATACTTATACTCATACTTATAGCTAGTCAGCTCTAATTGTTACTCTTGGTAATACCTAACTATTTCTTAATAGTATTAACAAAACCTTTAGCATAAATAATATCTAATTTCTTTTTTTTTCTCGAGAGATAGGACTCCATCCATCTGGACAAATCTCCAGCTTCAAGCTTTGGTTTAGATTTAGACCTAACCTTGGGTTTTGGCTTAGGCTTGGGCTTGGGTTTAATAACAACAAAAGGATTATACTTTCTAACTTCCATTATTTTTTATATATAGAAATGAGTCTTTTAAATAAGTTCAAAACTAATTGATATTGTGTTGGAGGTAGACATTATAGTGGTACTAATAATATAAGTGGAGCTATTACTTCAAAAGGTACTAAGATGTTAAGAGGATCCTGCACTAAATGTAGAAGGAATATATCAATGACAGTATCTGATGCAACAATAGAAGCAGAGGGATTGAAATATTTCTTTAAAAGTGTTGGTAGGGCTACAGGTAACTTTGGAACGAAGGTTGCCAATAAACCAGTAAGAGCATTAGAAATAGCAAGTAAAATAGGAAGTGCAGCTGCATCTAGAAACCCTAGAGCTGCTTTATCAGCCACACCCGATTTAATTAAATTTTCAACTACTGGTGACGGTATTAAAGTAGTACAGAAAGGTAGAGGGTTATACTTAGGTACAAAGAAAAGATAATTATTTGATTATGATTATATTTATATTTATGTTTATGATTATGATTATATTATATTTATGATTATGATTATAACTAAGATTATGATTATGATTATATTATATTTTTTTGATTATCGATCTGCGAAGCAGGTTCCCTGATCGGTGTAACCGCTTCGCGGATAAATATTAATACTAATTTTTTTACTAAACAATAATATCTTTAATCTAAAAAAATCCTCAACTTATTTTTCTTGTTCTTCTTATAATCTTCATATAACTCAACAAATTCATTATACTCATCATTATCTATTTTATTATTATTCATTGATTTAGTATATAGTTTATTAAACTTATCACTAAACTGTTTACTTAAAATATACATTTGTGAATACTTTATAATTTTATTTCTTATTTTAGTATTAATTGTTTTTGATAATGAACCACAAACAGTTGCTGTAGCAAAAGCTGTTGGTATAGAATAAGGTAGTCCTATACCTGTTAATGCAACTGATGTTGTTGTTGCCGTTGTTGCTATTGATGATAATAGTATTTCTGTTATCTCAGCTACGTTAATATAATTTTTATATCTACTTAATTTCTTATTATAGTTATTAGTTTCAGTTTCATAATAATTTCTAATATCTTTTATAATGTTAATATTGTTGTTAAATTTATTATTAGCTTGGATTTCTTCGTTTAACAACTGTTCATTGGCAGTTGCAGCATTGCTGATCTGTTTCTCAGCCGCTTCGCGGATCAATCTTTCTGATACTGATGACAAATCTGGAGATAGTAATCTCTCACTCGGTGCTGTTGGTTGACTCATTTTCAGTAGTAAAATAACTTTCTATTTCTTTCGTTATATCTTCTTGCTTAAAACCATAATGCATCTCAAGTCTGTCTTCCTCTTTATTATCAAGTAACGTACTTCGTAAAAGTATAGCAATTATATATTGTATTATTGTCCTTTTATTCTTTAAAAGGGCTTCATCTATAAAAGAATTAGTCTTTTTGTTAACTTCTTTAAATTGTTTTAGCCCAGTAGTAAACATTTCATCTAGTTGTTTGTTAGTGATATTCTGATTAAACTTATTATTATCAAATTCTTGTTTCCATTGATTATACTTAGAGATAGTATCAGCAGCAACTTTATTACAAAACTTAACACTATTTGTGACTTCATTTGTTGATTCAATAAACTCATTAATTAGTTCATCATTAACTTGTGTTTCATTTAGTTGTAATGTTTTAGTTATAACTTTATCAAACTCACCCTTTCTTAGTTCAGTTATGTTTTTACTCAAAATGTCTATTTTAATATTAGAAGATAATAAGTTATTGTCACAATACTCTTTATTAACAACATCTTTTTCATCTATCGGAGGATGAACATTTGTAATTTTATAGGTATCCTTCATATCAATGTTATCATTATCTTCTAGGAATAACCCACGAGCCTTACTTAGTGTTAAGTTGTTTGTTGATGGTGATGTTGATATTGATTGTTTAGCTTGATTGAATCTATTTCTTGTCATCTTTGTATTTATTTACAATAAGAATTATGTCTAATGATTCTAAAACTTTGTTATTAGATTCAAAGTCAAACTCGGATTTTAATAGTTCCTGTTCATAGTATTTACCTTCTATTATCTCACCATTAATATCTTCTATTTTATATGTTAGTGGTTGTGTTTTTGGAACTTCATTAACTTTAAACAATTCCAATTAGAAGTGTATCCCTTAGAGAAGATATTACGTTTATCTGCATTTCTAATATAATCACCAACTTTAAGTTTGGGTGTTGCTTTGGTAGATTTAATCTGCGAAGCAGTTTCACTGATAAAGTATTTAACTTTATCAGGATTATTAGAAGCAGCAACTGGTGTCATATTAATTGTTGAATGAATTTTATTGTTATATGTTATGACCGCATCATTTAATATATTTACCCAATTACCATCACCATTGATGAACATTGGTTTATTTATTATATATAATATTGTTCTATTGAATCTCTCTATAAACACAGCCTTTAAATCACTATAAGTAGAATATAGCTCTATCCCTGAAGCGGCTTTGCCGGTTTCATATTCTTTAAGTAAAGATTTAAATGTTTTATTGTAAAACTCACTACCTCTATCTACCCATAGCTTTTCTGGTTTTCGCCCTTCTGATAGGATTGTTTTAAAACCATTACTTATAGATAAACCAGATTTATTCTTTAATGGAATAGCCCATGCATATTTTGTGAATATATCTATAACTGTTAATATAAACTTAATTATAACTGTTTAATCTTATAATCTATAACTGTTAATAATTATTATTGTATTTACTTAGAGATGACTTATCAATTAAATCAGCTGATCCGAAGCTGCTTCACTATGGGGGCTTCACCCAGCTGACTACGTCAGATCAACGAAGTTGTTGCTGGTTACACTAGATGTAAAGTAAAACTCAATACATCTCCATCAAAGTCTATAGGTCTTCCATGTTCATCTTTAATATGAAATTCATTATATTGTATTCTGTCTTTAGTTACATTTTGATATAAGATATTAGTTGGTATAATATTTATCAAACAGACTGGTGGTTCAGTTAGATTAAAAGTATATAGTATGTCTGTATCTTTACCATTATCTTTAGCTCCAGATATAATATTGCAATGAATGTTAATATTATTGAAACCCATAATATTTATAATTTCCTGAGATTTATATCTACCTTTTTTATAATTTTTTTTATATCCTAGTAATGAGGCTAGCGAGTTTTCTATATCAAAGCTGAATGCTCCATGTTTTATTTCCATTAAACATTTCATCGTATTCTTATCAGGTTCTATTATAACATTACCATCAGTTTCTTTTTTTATTAATTCTGCTATATCAGTTAACTCATATGCTCCCGGTGTAATAGTTGAATATAGCAATGGGATTCCTTTATAATTATGATTAAGTATAGATGTAATGTTTGGGCTTGAGGTAGAGATAGGGTTATGGTTATGGTCAGAGCTAAGAACCCGAGGTAAAGCTTTATCATCTTCTATAACAGTACTAGCATATATGAATTGATTGTTCCTTCTATTCACATTAAAAACCGAATTATAAACAGATAATCTAATTAAACCTAATTTTGTTGTATTAAGTATAGGTTCACTAAAACTAAACTTTTCTGTTGGTTTTATCATTCTAAAGTTAAGTGTATGCTCTTCTTTAGTTTTAGTTAAAGCTTCGTGTATATTTTGTAGTTCCCTTAAGATTAAATTTTCTGTCATTTTTTATCTTATAAAAATGGATTTTAATTTGGATACAACTTATGGTTATAATAATGATATACATAAAAGTAAGATTATAAAATAGAAACCTAATAATCTAGCAACAATGAATACGGTTAATACTAATATTAATATCATTCTCAATAGAGAAGAGAATCATTTAAATTTACGTGATTCATATCTAGAGATAGAGTTTGTTGTATCAGATGATGTTGGTGGTATATTTCCCAATGATGGTAATATCAGATTAGTTAATTATGGTATGATGGCATTGTTTAGTTCAATTAAGCGTGAAACTAGTGGTGGTAGGACTATCGAATATATAGATCATTGTCATCCTAATCTATTGATGTATAAGTTACTAGTACCAATGATGAATATGAGAGTGGTTTTGTTAGAAATCAAGGAAATAGAGATAGTCAACTTAAAGTGACCATATTGCCGCAGAACGAGGTCATATGTATATGATGGTTAAGATGAGTGATCTATTTGGTTTCGTAAATGATTTAGAAAAGATTATATATGGTTTAGGATTAAAACTAATATTTAAAAGAAATAATAATGATAGAGCTCTATTTAGAGTTAATGCTAATCCTGGTGCAGTTGCTAATGATGGTAATATAGAAATAAGAGATATATCATGGTGTGTGCCTAGTACTGATCCTATTATTGATAATAGAATTATTGTACAAAAGGGTTTGTGCAAAAAAGTAAAAGATTAATGTAGAATTTAGCTATTATGAAAGAAAGACATTTTATAGGAATGTGCCCAATGCTACTAACTTCTTGTTTGATATAGGTATGGAGGGCGGTATGGAAAGACCACAATATATAATAGTTGGTTTTGAAAATAATAATGTTAATGAACAAACTCATGATGCAAGTACATTTGATATAATGAATGTTACTGAATGTTATTGTAAGATTGGTAGTGAGTTTTATCCTGAGGATAGAATGAATTTTAATTATCGAACCAATAATTATAATGGGGCTTTTAAAGAGATTGTTAGCTTTAATAAAAATTATAATGGGCTACCATATAATATAAAACCACATATAAATCAGAGAACATTCAAAAGCAGTTATAGAATATATGTATTTGATACTAGATATCAAAGTGATCATATAGGTCCACAACCAATACAACTTAATTTTAAATTTAGTGCTGTAATTGCAGATGTTATATGTCATGCATTAGTATTAATTAGAAGGTTATTAGTGTGAAGAGTGATGGTAATAGGATGGTTGATATAATATCATAGATATAGTTTAAGTCAAAGATATAATTATAAATTTAGATATAACTCTAGCGATAATTATAATTTTAGATATAACTCTAGCGATAATTTAAAATTATAGTATAATATAGTTATTGTTATAATTATATACTTTTACTTATACATAACATATACTTATACTCATACTTATAGCTAGTCAGCTCTAATTGTTACTCTTGGTAATACCTAACTATTTCTTAATAGTATTAACAAAACCTTTAGCATAAATAATATCTAATTTCTTTTTTTTTCTCGAGAGATAGGACTCCATCCATCTGGAAAAATCTCCAGCTTCAAGCTTTGGTTTAGATTTAGACCTAACCTTGGGTTTTGGCTTAGGCTTGGGCTTGGGTTTAATAACAACAAAAGGATTATACTTTCTAACTTCCATTATTTTTTATATATAGAAATGAGTCTTTTAAATAAGTTCAAAACTAATTGATATTGTGTTGGAGGTAGACATTATAGTGGTACTAATAATATAAGTGGAGCTATTACTTCAAAAGGTACTAAGATGTTAAGAGGATCCTGCACTAAATGTAGAAGGAATATATCAATGACAGTATCTGATGCAACAATAGAAGCAGAGGGATTGAAATATTTCTTTAAAAGTGTTGGTAGGGCTACAGGTAACTTTGGAACGAAGGTTGCCAATAAACCAGTAAGAGCATTAGAAATAGCAAGTAAAATAGGAAGTGCAGCTGCATCTAGAAACCCTAGAGCTGCTTTATCAGCCACAACCGATTTAATTAAATTTGCAACTACTGGTGACGGTATTAAAGTAGTACAGAAAGGTAGAGGGTTACACTTAGGTACAAAGAAAAGATAATTATTTGATTATGATTATATTTATATTTATGTTTATGATTATGATTATATTATATTTATGATTATGATTATAACTAAGATTATGATTATGATTATATTATATTTTTTTGATTATCGATCTGCGAAGCAGGTTCCCTGATCGGTGTAACCGCTTCGCGGATAAATATTAATACTAATTTTTTTACTAAACAATAATATCTTTAATCTAAAAAAATCCTCTACTTATTTTTCTTGTTCTTCTTATAATCTTCATATAACTCAACAAATTCATTATACTCATCATTATCTATTTTATTATTATTCATTGATTTAGTATATAGTTTATTAAACTTATCACTAAACTGTTTACTTAAAATATACATTTGTGAATACTTTATAATTTTATTTCTTATTTTAGTATTAATTGTTTTTGATAATGAACCACAAACAGTTGCTGTAGCAAAAGCTGTTGGTAAAGAATAAGGTAGTCCTATACCTGTTAATGCAACTGATGTTGTTGTTGCCGTTGTTGCTATTGATGATAATAGTATTTCTGTTATCTCAGCTACGTTAATATAATTTTTATATCTACTTAATTTCTTATTATAGTTATTAGTTTCAGTTTCATAATAATTTCTAATATCTTTTATAATGTTAATATTGTTGTTAAATTTATTATTAGCTTGGATTTCTTCGTTTAACAACTGTTCATTGGCAGTTGCAGCATTGCTGATCTGTTTCTCAGCCGCTTCGCGGATCAATCTTTCTGATACTGATGACAAATCTGGAGATAGTAATCTCTCACTCGGTGCTGTTGGTTGACTCATTTTCAGTAGTAAAATAACTTTCTATTTCTTTCGTTATATCTTCTTGCTTAAAACCATAATGCATCTCAAGTCTGTCTTCCTCTTTATTATCAAGTAACGTACTTCGTAAAAGTATAGCAATTATATATTGTATTATTGTCCTTTTATTCTTTAAAAGGGCTTCATCTATAAAAGAATTAGTCTTTTTGTTAACTTCTTTAAATTGTTTTAGCCCAGTAGTAAACATTTCATCTAGTTGTTTGTTAGTGATATTCTGATTAAACTTATTATTATCAAATTCTTGTTTCCATTGATTATACTTAGAGATAGTATCAGCAGCAACTTTATTACAAAACTTAACACTATTTGTGACTTCATTTGTTGATTCAATAAACTCATTAATTAGTTCATCATTAACTTGTGTTTCATTTAGTTGTAATGTTTTAGTTATAACTTTATCAAACTCACCCTTTCTTAGTTCAGTTATGTTTTTACTCAAAATGTCTATTTTAATATTAGAAGATAATAAGCTATTGTCACAATACTCTTTATTAACAACATCTTTTTCATCTATCGGAGGATGAACATTTGTAATTTTATAGGTATCCTTCATATCAATGTTATCATTATCTTCTAGGAATAACCCACGAGCCTTACTTAGTGTTAAGTTGTTTGTTGATGGTGATGTTGATATTGATTGTTTAGCTTGATTGAATCTATTTCTTGTCATCTTTGTATTTATTTACAATAAGAATTATGTCTAATGATTCTAAAACTTTGTTATTAGATTCAAAGTCAAACTCGGATTTTAATAGTTCCTGTTCATAGTATTTACCTTCTATTATCTCACCATTAATATCTTCTATTTTATATGTTAGTGGTTGTGTTTTTGGAACTTCATTAACTTTAAACAATTCCAATTAGAAGTGTATCCCTTAGAGAAGATATTACGTTTATCTGCATTTCTAATATAATCACCAACTTTAAGTTTGGGTGTTGCTTTGGTAGATTTAATCTGCGAAGCAGTTTCACTGATAAAGTATTTAACTTTATCAGGATTATTAGAAGCAGCAACTGGTGTCATATTAATTGTTGAATGAATTTTATTGTTATATGTTATGACCGCATCATTTAATATATTTACCCAATTACCATCACCATTGATGAACATTGGTTTATTTATTATATATAATATTGTTCTATTGAATCTCTCTATAAACACAGCCTTTAAATCACTATAAGTAGAATATAGCTCTATCCCTGAAGCGGCTTTGCCGGTTTCATATTCTTTAAGTAAAGATTTAAATGTTTTATTGTAAAACTCACTACCTCTATCTACCCATAGCTTTTCTGGTTTTCGCCCTTCTGATAGGATTGTTTTAAAACCATTACTTATAGATAAACCAGATTTATTCTTTAATGGAATAGCCCATGCATATTTTGTGAATATATCTATAACTGTTAATATAAACTTAATTATAACTGTTTAATCTTATAATCTATAACTGTTAATAATTATTATTGTATTTACTTAGAGATGACTTATCAATTAAATCAGCTGATCGTGTTTCATCTTTATATAATGGTATTATTCGTTCTCTTCTAAACTTTGTTATTCGAGGACTGAATACTTCTTTAGCTAGTTGTTGTTGTTTTTCCACATTTTTATGGACGTAGTCATCTGCGAAGCAGGTTCCCTGATGGTTTCATCTATCTGCAAAGCAGGTTCCCTGATCAACGAAGTTGTGAGCTTGCTCATGGACATAGTCATGATTTTACCTATTTACCATAGTTAAAAACAAAACTATCTAGTTGGTCTTGATTAATAATATCCATAGATAATAGTTGCTTAGATATATCTAGCATTTCATCATATAATCCATCATGACCAGCTTTTGTTTCTCGTATTAAAAATTCTAATCTTTCTATAAAACTATTTGGGTTTGGGTTGCTATTTAAACCCCTGCCAAATACATCATCTTTTACCTCCATTATACGTTTTATTGTTCTATATCTAGCGTTTTTCTTATCCCCCTTTCCTAAATCATATCCAATATCCTTTAAAAACTTTTCAATTTTGTTTTCATCTTCCTCAACATTATCATATGTTATATTTGATTTAGTAAGAAAATCAGTAAATCTTTTGAAAACTCATATACATTATCCCTAACTAAAAATGCACCCTGTTCTAGGGTTATATCAACACCATTCATTTTATATCTCCTAGTAGGTAAATCTATGAGTTCTAATCTTAATTGAGGATTAGTTTGAGCCCCCATGTCATGAAGAGGTTTGGCTGTTTTTGTATCAACATAAACTGGTGCCATATCTTGAGTTTCCTCCACGGCTTCATAGGACAAATTGGGCTTCATTAATGCCCCGTTTCTAGTTTCCTCTATCATCTTAGTGTGTTTATCTAACTCTTGATTTTGCCAATCTATTGCTCTTAATGTTTGTTCACTTAATGCTAGATTGTGTTCATTGTTTGCATTTATCTGCGAAGCAGTTTCACTGATAGTTTTAGTTAAAGGATCAAATAACTCTTCTATTTCTCCATAATATTCTTGTTGTTTTAATTTATCTTCTAATCTATTCTTTCTGTTTTGTTTTTCTAGATTGTTTAATTTTATATGTGTTTCTAGTTTAGTCATTTTTACAAAAATAATTATCACAAACATTATATAATCTATTAGCGGCTTTCTATCATCATTAATTGTTAATTCATTCTTTAATAAACTTATTATAATTAGTTATAGCTTTACTTCAATCTGGGAACCAGCTTCGCTGATTGGTGAAACCACTTCGTGGATATTATATTTTTTTGCATGTTCTAAGAATCTTTCTTTTGTATGATGAAACCTATATCTATGGAGATATATGCATAACCTACAATAGAAATGTTTAAATCTATACTGAGAGATGTGTTTATTTACTTTACACATTCTGCATACTAAATATTGATTGGGATTATTAAAATGAACAACCATATGATTATGTTTTTCTCTATATGTTATGATTTCATTACATATGAAACATTGGAATGGTTTACTTTGACATTTATCACAACTCAAACACCAAGCCTTATTTTTACATTTATCACATTTTGTACTAATCATTTTTATAGTATTGAAAAGCTATATAAATAATATCATTTCAAATTTTTATTGCTTGTTTGGTTTACCATAGACGAAGTCTGTTGGTTTACCACAAGCAGAGCTTGTTCGTAGATTATTATATAATATAATAGCAGCTTCAATTAACTTTCTATCACCATTAATAGTTAGATCTTTAAAATTATTAATTACTAGATCTTTATTGATGTCTAACTCTAGATTTAGTTTTATCGAGGAACCCGCTTCGCGGATCATATTTATTAAATCTCTTTTGAACAGATATAGATTCTCATCTTGAGGATAGCTTTTAATATTATTTACATAGAATCTTTTATCATCAAATGTGTTTAAACTTATCCTACTTGTTTTTGTTGTTGTCATGTTATCACCAACTTTTTGTATTCTACATTCATCTACACTTCTCTCTGTGTTATACATTAGTGCATCATAATAATCTATGTGCCTAGCAATATTATGCTTCTTTATTACTTTTTCTTTAGTGTTTTTAGGATAATTTTTGAAGCTATATGTTTTGGGGGACAATGCTATAAATTCCTCAATAATCCTACTCCCCAGCTCGTGCTTAAACTTGCCGGGGATTTTTTTTTAGGTATGTCTAGATTACTTAAGTCCATATGCTCAACACTAACTTTACTTTCACTATAACTTAATACGAAACTGTCCGTATCCATATAGTGAAGTGTTAGATCTTTGAGGGATGGCTGTACAATATTATAGAATACATCATACATGTGTAATTTGCTTAATTCTAATATAGTAACACCTGCATATACTGGAGAGTCATATTATTTTCTTTTCTTTATATATTCAATTTGGCTATAATCCTTATATCTAGTTATGTTTTTAAATGTTGGTTTACTAATACTTTTCATTATCTTCTCTTCATCGTGTAAGAACTTGCTTTGAAAGAAGTGTAGAGGATTCATGCACATTCTTCCATATAATGAGTTGTTCATTAGTTTCCTTGCATCCTTTTCTGCTTCAGTTTTAGCTGTTGCTCTTTTTTAGTATTGTTTTGTATATTATCTCTACATATGTAATCTTGTTCAAATCTAATTACTCTATGTATTTTTGTTACTTTTACTCCCATCTTAACATAGAACTTTAACATCCTATAATGAACCATATATTCTGTTTTGTTGTTTTGGTCTAAGATTAATTTCTCTGATCTTGCCTTGCGTCCATCTCTTTCTCTGTAACCTAATTCATTATCATTTATCTTTCTCTTATTTGGCATTAGTGCTAACTGTCCTGTTCTCTCTTTACATTCATTAGTATAATCAATATCACAAACTATATAGTAACCATGATCACTATCATCTGGAGTATTCAATATTGCTTCTAGAGATAGGTTACAGTGCTCGAAGTCCTTATAAGGTAGCTTTTGCATCATTGCATAGCCGTATAGGTTGTTTGCATCAATGTACCATATGGACCTCCGGTCATGCTTCGCCATGGTCTTAGCATCACTGTTATCTATATATCTATCACCCATTATTCCACATATACCACCTCTCTTTGCTCCAACAAAATCATCTAGCATTTGTTTATCTTGCAATGTATCTAATGTAACACCACTTGACATTAACCAACAATCAAAACTATAACCTGGGAGACTTACATAATGTAGTGGGTTGAGCTTGAATTCTTTCATGCTTAATTTAACATATTCATCCATGCAATAGTCTAATATTTCCACATCATTTTGTAAATACTCCATAGTTAGATATTTACCAGTTATATTACTCTTGTCTTTATTAAAGATATCGACTTCTTCTTGTGTTGGTAATTTATTATGAAGAGAGGATTTGAAGTCTTCTATTTTTAGATTACCTATATTTTCTTGGTAATCATCTAAACCAAAGTATTCATATGGATATAATGCTTTAGTTTTACTTCCGTATATCTTTGCCATTTGATCTAGAGGCATATCTAAGAAGTTAGAACTATCTAAGAATTTGAGACAAAATATGCTAAACATCTTAGACTTACCAGCAGCTAGTGGTATGTTATCTACTTTTCTTTTATCATTATTCTGTTTAAAGAGTTCACTCTATAGTAGGTTGAAATCATAGCCTGAGCCATTATTGAATATTACAGGAATGAAGTTTTGTTGTTTATACCTCAGATTACATATTTTACATGCTGGACCTCTATATTTACCATTTTCATGACAATGATCTCTTACTTTATTAATACATGGTTTACCACAGATATGACAGGTGTTATTAGTTTCATGATATAATTTGTCTTCTTCTGTGAATATCATTTGTTTGTTGCGCTTGAAGTTATTCTCTGTTTCTATTTCTAATAGATCTCTAGCAAATCTTATGATGCAGCCTAGACCGAAGTAGTGCTTGAAATTACCTTGCCAGATGTAACCCACACTCATAGGTATGTGTTCGGTATTACATATTTGCTAGTTGAGGTTGATATAACACAACATTCTATATCGGTAGTTATAATATTTTTTATATTCTGACGTTTGTGTTCATTTATGAAGGTTATATGTTTTATTTAGGACAAAAAATCTCTGGTTTGAATGAGTTTTTTATCATATTTAATTTGTGAGTTAAACCAATAGGTACACCTATCACAATAAAAATATTTAATGTTGTTTTTATTTGGTCGTTCTAACATTGTTTCTATGTTTTTAATTAGAGCACAGTGTTCAGTGGTTCCATTGCCCCAAACCAATATTCTAACATATCTTCTATCTTTATGAAAATCATCCACTGGTTTAAAAAATTCTACTTTACCTCCACCACAAGGTGTGTATACCCAAATATTAATATTGTACAATTTTTGTATTCTTATCATATATCCGAAGTCATCTTCATGTTGTTGTCTTGGCACAATTAGATTATTTACATAATTACTTTCACGTGTTGCATTAATGAGAAGGCCACTTTGCGGATCCATAGCAGAATATAGCCAAGCAGTAATAGCTAGTTGCAAGCAGTTGTATTTATAATTCCGTATATTTAATATTGATTTAGAGTTTTTGAGATCGGGGGGTAAAAATATATAACTACCAATAGATGCTTTATTTGGTTCAATATTTATCTGAATACTTCTCAATCCAAGAATTCGAAGTCATAGCCATAACCCTCATATATTTCCTTTTCGAAATCTAACCACCGATTGAATTCACCATATTCATATATTGCATTATTATTAATATAATCAGTATTGAAGAATATTTTAGTAGTTTTAACTTATTCTTTGGTTCTCTTCTTATAATCACATTCAGCCGTGATCTTATATTTAAAACTCTTAACTTTACGAAACTGGTAACAGTTTTTAATTTCCTCTAAAGAGTAATTAGTTGCTTCGTCTATGTCTTCAATGTAATTCCCACCTTTATCAGTAATATAAAATTCTCTCATGTTCTGACTGGAGTTTATATCGAAGTCTTCTGTGTTTTCTAAATACTTACGATTATGGCTATATGAGTGAGTAGTTAGAGCTACTTTACTTCTAAATTCTTCATGACATTCTTTACATATAAACCTAAACTTAGAAAAGACATTGTTTTCAGTTTCAGTTTCTGTTTTAGTTTTAGCCCTAGTTTTAATAATATAATCATCTTCATCTGGATTATACACCCTCTCCGAGATTTCTTCTTCTTCAGACTCAAACGTTTTCTCCAATAGTTCCTTATGTTTGAGATCGTATGATTGATGTCTGTATAAACCCATCTTGGATTCAAAGGATAAATTACAGACATCGCAGAAGTTTATGACATTAGTATTAGTTGATTGGGACATGATGTATTTATTTAAGGAAATAATTAAAAAATAATTTTTCGAAAACTAAAAATGAAATGCAATAAATGCATAAATAAACCTTGGAAAGAATGTTGTAATAATTGTAAAGAATTAGAATATTCTTGTTATGTATGTAAAAATATGGTTAAAGTGAAAGATTATATAGAACATTTGGTATGTCATTATTCTGATCCCAATCAATATCTAGTATTCAGTATGTGTAATGTTTATAAACTTTTATCACTATATAGATTTAGAAACAGGAAATGTAGACTATGTATTTATCTTCATAGATATAGATATGGTTATACTAGAAATCAATTCAGAGAGCATGTTTATAAGTATAACATTCAAATAAACTAATTTTTCTTCTTCTTTAATTTATCTGTGAAGTAGATTGATCCCTTTTTTCTTAATTGATGCTAGATCTAGAATAAATAAGGGTGAAAATCATTCTTAGACTAATTCACAGAATAATGATTGATTTTTTTTGTTCGAATATTGAGCTATTATATAGTAGTGGATAAAACAAGGGATTCAGCCAATAGCAAAATTTGACCCCATTCGACATGCGCGATTAGAGTATGGAGAAAGGGTCAAAATTTGCTAGTGTTTGGTTTCTTTAGAATTGATTACAAAGATTACATTAGATTACATGAGATTACATGAGATTACATGAGATTACAAGGATCATTATGGATTAAAAAGTGTTTGGTTTCCTTGTTTTTTCCACTATTTTTTCATTTTTCGAAAAATCGTGATTAGCGTATGGAAAAAAGGTTAAATTTTACTACTGTTTGGTTTCCTTGTTTTTTCCACTACTTTCTTAAGCATTTAATGTAACAAGGCGGCTCGCTAATGTGCGCTCGCACATGATGTTCCGACCCGACCTCTTCTACATTTTGCCCTTATTTAACAACCAAATGAAGAGATAACAAAAATAGATGCTCGTGTCTAAAAACAGTCGTTACAAAACCTAAATACTAATTGAATTACATAACGCCAAATCTCATTACACGAGATCTGTATTTAAACAAGCCAAGAGAAAAAAAACGGAAAAATAAAAAAAATTCACTGCAAAAACTAAAAAACTAAATTTAGAAGCACTTAGTAACAACGTCCAAATTTAATCGGATAGAACCCTAACTACACAAATTTAATCTTACGTAACTATACGGCAGATGGAAGTTTTCTTTACTGAGACTAGGTAACAAATCGACAAAAGAATAAACATTGAGGCAAAATTCAAAAATCATTCAACAATTTTCTAAAATGAAATAATTTCAAAAGTCTTAAAAAACATTGGCTCTTAACAAAATGATTTTTGATGAGTTTACTCAAAATTCAGACTCTACTCAGTCTTTAAACTAAGCCATAGGAACAGGATAAAGATGCAGAAAAAGTCAAAAAAAAGTTACAAAAAATTCGCAAAAACACAAATTATTTAAGCCAATAATATCCTTAACTATTATCTGAATATTATGGATAATTTCTTTCAATTTTCATTTATACTAATTCAGCAAAAACTAGACTGAAAGAATAATTGAGTTCGTTTGGGCCACATTTGAAAATAATTTGGATTTGTTATTACGCGGATGTGCTATAAGAAGAGAAAAAGAAACACAAATACAGCACTCACAAAACCTTATGAAAGCGCATATTGTCCAGCAAACAAAACATCAGTTCTGACATACTATCAGTAGAAATGTTTATTTTTGACATACAAGGAATTGGATCGGACCCCTCGAAGATGAGTACGGTACAATTTCACAAAAAGAACAACAAACTAAAAAGTTTTAAAAATCTTTGAAAATGTCTATCATTAACTTCATGACTATCCGCTTTAAACTTACCGATTTGGATAACAGGGTTTAATCAGTCGTCGGTTGCAAGGTTATGAGACCGGTCAGAGTTTTACGGCCACTTGAAGAACAAAAAACAGTCAAAAATTGCAAATTGAAAAAAAAAGCGAGAAAAACGTCGAAGGCATTAAAAATGATCTTTTCAGTGAAAACTTCTCCATCTTCAAGTATTTGTTTAACAACAAAGAGACTCTTCTTTTTGAACATATGACTTCAAAGAATCAAAAATTATAAAAAAATACATTAAAACCACGAAATTGAGAAAACTCTTATTATCAACGCCATTAAACTCAAAAGCTTTCAACGGAAGCCAATAATTTCGCTAAATGGGACGAGAGCCTCAATAGAAAGCCTCAGTGGGACAACAGGGATGTCTGCCAGTCATAACTCATCAATAATTCGTTACAATAAGTCATTGACTATGAGAACAACAACCAATACAGGCAAAATACACAAATTCAGTAGAAACATGCGAGAAGAATGTGTCGAAGCCATTTAAGCTATAGGTTTTTCTGAAAACTATTTTTATTATCCATTAAGCGTCTTCTCTAAACCAATAAGAGCTATCAATATCAGGATATTATAAAAAGATTTCAACAGGAACCAAAAATAGGAAAAGTCCAAAAGTTTTAATTTTTTTTTTTGAAAACTTGCGGCATCTGATTCATGAAACCATTAATTGAAGAAGAAAACGCTGACCAATATCAGGTTGGCTGCAATTAAAAGTAAGGGGATCCTTTCATTACGGATACTGCGCAACATTTCACTAAAATAGGTTAACGATCGGTTAAAGGTCAAAAAACTTTTTCAAAAAATTATTTTCTAAGTTCAAACAGCCATTAAATTCAATAGCTTTCAACTTTCTAAGGAACTCAATAAAAACTCTAAGTTATGCCTCGATGGGCGAACAAGGATAATTGACATGAATAGGTAATCAATAGAAAATCACAATTAGACTTTTGACTATGAAAACAAAATCAGACCAAGGCAAAACCAAAATTTCAGTAGAAAAAAGCGAGAATAAACTTTCGAAGCCACTTAAACCATTACTTTTTTCTGACAACTTGAAATTCAATCCACTGAACTTCTTCTCATAGGCAATGGGAGTTATCAATATTGCGTTAGTGTGATAAGATTTCAACAGGAACCAAAAATACAAAAATATCAAAAAAATTTTAATTTTTTTGAAATCTTGTGGCATCGAAGTCATAAAACCAATAGTTAGAAGATAAAACAGCTCAACTGATCGGTTTTGGTTGCAGCCGAAAGGAGGGGTTCCTGTCAATACGAATGCTGACATATAGTACACAAAAATAGGTCTAAGATTGGTAATTGTTCAAAAAATTTTGCGAGAAAACATTCTTTTAATGTTTTAACAGCCATAAGCTGTCAACTCAAAGCCCTAGGTAGGATCACTCAAGTCTCATTGCGAATTTTTGCCCTTTTAGTTATTGAGGGTGTGCCATAGGACTCCAAAAAACTATTGAAACCTCAAAAAGAACATCAACATTTCATTAAAAATTACAGAAACTCTGAGACAAAGCCAAAAATTGAGCGATCCATTGAAAACTAATCTTTTGTTCTTTGGGCTTCTTTTGACTGTAAATGAGATTTATCTTGCAATCTCGATATGAGAAGTGACTAGTCCTTAGTTGACTTAAAAAACAAAAAAGAAAAAAATTTCTCTATATAAACAGCTCTCACATAGAGTTCGAATTTTTTTTTTGATAGTAAACTTCCATATAAGACCAGAACTAGTCTTTTTTATTGCCTTTTGTCTACTGAGAACACAAAATTGATTCATTTGGTGGCTTGAAATTTAGTTTTGAATTCATTGTTTTAATACAAAAATGATAATTTTAAGAAAAATGACACTAAAAGTGAACAAAATCATGCCAAATATGCGGTGTTCACACAAAACTTCAATCCTCGATAACTCCTCAAAAAATATGAAATTGAAAAAAATCTTTTTAATTTCGAAATCTACGCTAGGAGAGCTTTTTAATGATACCACTCACATTTCTCTACGATGAATATATCGATCGGCCAAAATTCACGGAACAAAAAAAACCCATTTGAGTATATAGTTCCTCCCCCCACAAGTGGGGTCGGAACAATTAATTGCTAATTAGCATTTTGAAAGCCTATCGGTTGGCTTGACCACCACCTCAGGCCAAGTCTCTCTCTGCTGTTAGATGTAATCCGGAAACGGCGTGCTGGTAACCGTGGCGAAGTGCTACCACCGACCCGCCAGGGACAATTAATAATTGTTGGTCTCTTTTTTTCAAAATTTGGGTTGCTTGACTGTTGCCTTTCTGGACCACCAACTAACTCTAATACCCTATTTTTTATCACATCGCAGCACAGTTTACTTCAGCTGATAACAGATGCGCAGAATTAATTTCCTGTAAATTAATTTTAATGGCCTTGGTGAATCACTAAATTGTTTTGTCTTTTTAAGCCTCAATTGCAAATAACCTAATTTTTAAAACGAATTTTTCACAATAAAAACAGTGATTGCATAGTTAATTGCAAGCTGAAATGAAATGAAAATTCTAAAAAGTTCTCTTCAAGCAAAAATGTTAAAAGGCAAACCAAACTAGATGCAGTTATACGTTATAAAGTTTTCTACAACCCTTGAAGGAACGAAATGCACAAAAGGGAAAGTTTATCAACGCAAAGCTTTTATGCCAAAGTTAAATTACTCTCATTAGTGCTTCTAATTAGTGAAGAACTAAGTAGTAAACAAATAAATTAGCATTCCTTGGTTGGTTGAAAATGGTGTTTTTAACCATTGGACAATAATGATATTTAATAAGTCCTTACGGAAGTTTTGTCTTTTTTCAAACCTCGGATGTACATTGAGGCATGATTTTTTTTTCGACCCTCTTTTTTTGTTAAATTTTGTCCGATCGATAACTTTTACGAACCCCAATTTGCGTATCAATCAGTACTGATTTTGTGAAAATAAGTTTCTGGGATCAGGAACGTATCGGAGCTCTGATCACGTCACTTTTTAGACTTGTCACATCTTGCATCAAGTGTTAAGTCCTGGCAAGTTCCGAGCCAAGTCTTGAACACCGATTGTAAGTGGTTATCAATTCCACTTGATAGAAAATCAAGAAATTGAAATATTACCCAATAATTGCGTGATAGTCAGCGCCTTCTGCTAATTGAGAAGAACTGCATTCTAAAGGAAAATATGGGACAATTTAACCCAGTAGAATGCGTTCATTATAAATATTGTCTTCTCAAAAATCTATTGTCTTTTTACCTGTGCAATAACCAAGATGTGACAACCGTTCACAAGTCTTGAGAGCTGTAAAAATACGTAAACAGTACTGATTTGCCTATTCAAGACGTGCAAATCAGTGGAGAATTACTAATCAAGACTTAAAACTCGTTCTGGAAAATTATTTGAACAGTTAAAAAAATTTATTATTTTTGTGGAACTAAATCAGTCTAAAAAATTATTTAGTTCCATAACAATTAATTGATTATTATTTGTCAAAAAGAAATTGAACTTGCATCCCAAAGCTTTGAGTTCTAATTATGATTGTTCCTGTAACTTAACCAAGGTTACGGTGATAATGTGAACTCAATAGAACATTTGTTAACAAAAATTCTAGAATTCAAAATCTAAAAACTTGTTATGAGGCCCTTTTGACGCAAAACATCCCTCAATGCCATTGAAAACGAGATAAACGTTTGACCTTATTTTCGTTGTAGAAGACATTGATCATACTTTTTGTCACAAAAAAACAGTTTTCGAATCGACTCGTAGATTTCTAGGCATATGCAGAAAAGTAAAATAAACTAAATCTTTAGGAGAAGAATCCATTAATAACTCTGCCATATTACGAAAACTCAATTTATATACCATATTTGGTATGCATTAAAATTTTATCCCAATAATTTGCACCCATTTTTAGCCGTTTGCCAGATTAATTGTAAAAAGCCGAAAAAAACACTGGGCTCCATATCACGTGCTGCAATCAATAAGTTTCCAGAGTTTTAACTCATTCAATGAAAGAACATTAGTAAAAGATTTTAGCTTGAACAGAACCTGTCAGAAAACAAGACTCATATGCAGCTTAGAGCAAATTGACGTTTTTCATTGTTAGCTTCTAATTCTGCTGGGATCAAATTGCAAAGTACAAATTGAACACAAAATTTAAAATCGATTTTATTCAAATGATTCTTTTCCTGCTTTTAAATTAAAAGGGATTAACTTTTTATCTATTATTTATCTTTTGCTGCTCAATTTATGCGAAAAGTCCGCTAAATCCACATCGAAAAAAAAAAGAAAACATTGAATTCCAAAATGTTACACAACTTAAAAGTGTCAACAAAATGGCAATGTACAAATTCTAAAATACATAAAAAAAATAAGAATATATTTTATTTACAATGTTTGGAATACTAAAAACATTTAAAAAAATTATATTGGATAATTAGGAAACTAAAAACAATGAAAGCTTAAAAAAGGTCCCTCAACAAATCTCTGTACTCCAGTGCCTTTGGGTCCTTCAGATATTCCTTGAAATAGAATTCTTTCAAAAAACCTTTGATGTTTTTAACCTTATCAGGTTTTTGTCTTTGTTCATATGGAACTTCATTGTACAATTTCATGGCTTGCAGCATCAATGATTTATCGAGGAATTCCAAATTACTTTTCATAGCCGGATAAATTTTTTCCCGTTCTCGCATTTTGTTTACAATTGGAAGTTTGCAATTCATTGTTGTTACTAAAAGCTGGTTATTGTTTCCTAACATATTTCATGAAAAATACCTTCATCGATATTTGAGAAGGAATTCAACAGGCATGATTCTGTTTTTTATTTTTAAATCAGTCGAGCGATCAAACTTTTTTCTTTTGAAACACACTTTTATTCCCCAATTAAATTGTTTTTCTAATGTTATCATGAGATTTTTTCTGATGATAACTGTTAGGAAAAACGAAGAACCAAACTTGATTTCAAATATGTTGATGGGTTTGATGCTGGTGAAAAGTGACAAAGAAGGGTTTTCATTAGAATTGTGTTACATTCTAGATATAGTTTTTCCTAACAGTCCTTTTTTAATTTTTTGTTTCCTCTGCAGAAATAACATCATACAAAGAGAGTAAAAATATTTCCACTGCGAGGAAGTATATTTTTGTGCGGTTGAACCTTCATTTAAAATGTGCATTTTTCTGTTGATACAAATCGTTTCGTGCCCTTACAATCACTCGTTGAGGCTATCGATTGCACTTCGGTCGAAATCTAGCTTAAGTTCTAATTTTCTGTTGCTTTCGCTGTTCCCATTAAGGTCAATTGAATTCAATTGATTGAGATGAAATCAATGGTGTTGAGTGATCATTTGTGAACAGGAACTCAACTCAGTTTTAGTTCAGGACGGATAAGTTGTTTCATTTCAATTGGAAAATTGTTTGTATCATTTTCCTATTTAGATGAGTTTATTTTGGGTAGTGAAATAACTGAACTGATCAAGAGTTGTAATTATTTATTCTATTGCATCAAGATTAAGAGTCACAGCCGCCAGTTGTGTTGTTCTAAAAAGGAAACAGTAAAGAAAAAAATATGCTATTGTTGTCCTTTTTATCGCTGTTTTTGATTTATTCACTTCACATGATTGAACTCTGGGTGTTGAAAGGATTGTAATAGTTAGTTCAGATGACAACCTGCGGCTGTTTTTTCACCAATATTTCAGTGTATTCCGGGCAGTTAGTTTTATGATTAATTAAGTAGATAAAACAAAAAGTTGCGATTACACGGATTTAACGTCATGCCTTAATCAGTACTGATTCAGTGAAATTGCATGTTTTGGATCAGTACTGTATCAGAGCTCTTGTCAGGTCCCTTTGTAGACTTGCCACATTTTGAATCAAGTCTTAAGTCTTGACAAGTCCCGAGTCAAGTCTTGAACACAAATTGTACTGTGGTTTTTCTATCGTTTCTTGCCTTCAAGCGTGATGACCACCCCTTCTGCTAATTGAAGAAAAATGTTTTCAGAGTGAATATATGGGACAATTTAACTTAAGTACAATGCATGAATTATAAATAATGTCTGCTCAAAACTCTGCTTTCCTTTTAACTGTTCATTAACCAAGATGTGACCTCCGTTCACAAGTCTTAAACTTGAGACAAGACTTAAACCGTACTGATTTGTGAATTCAAGACGTATAAATCACTGGAGAAGTACTGATCAAGACGTGAAACTCTTTCTGGAAAATTGTTTGAACAGTTAAAATCTTTTTGTAACAGTTTGTGGAACTAAAATCAGTCTAAAAAGTCATAGTTCCATAGGAATGAATTGAAGTGAAAAGGAAGTCTTGGCAAGTCATGAGTCAATTCCTGGTCAAAATTTAACTATTCTTAATAAAGTCTTGGCAAGGTCTTGCCCAAGATTTGCTGGTCTCGGGCCAAGTCTTGAGCACTGTTTTCAGTTTCGTTTTTACTTTACTTTTTTGGTAACAAAAAAGGCCTTTTTTATCATGACTTGCATTCAAAACTCTCCATTTTGAAACAAAGAAGCAAACGAAATCAAGAGCACTTCCACAAATTTTATTTGATGTAGAATGAAAAAAAATGTTATTTCGATCAAAAATTCTAGTTATTGCCAGTCCTTTCTGCCCATGGAAAAAACAGTCCCTCAGTTAAAATATGCAAAATTTTAAGTTGGTATATGCTCATATAGGAAAAAAAATTGGACAGATCAACAAATTTCTAGTACAAAACACGCATCAAATAAAGGGTGATTCATCCTAATTAACTTCAAATAAAAACATTTAATAATGCCAAACGAAACTTCAAAGTTAGGTAAAAGTTAAGAATGGGCTTTCCATGTCACATAGCCTGATATTTTTTGTCACATGATTAGTTTGACGTCCATTTACATCAATTCATGTGTGAATGTTAGAAGGATATTTTCCAGTTTTTTCTTTAGACATGTTTTAAGTTTTTGGTTACCTATTAAATCATCAAAGACCTGAACATCCTTAAAAGCAAAGAAGAACACAACGTTTTACTTTTTTATTTAGTCAGTTCCTTTCGGTCTGTTATAAAGCTAGGGACGGACTTGAACACATGATTTATACTGCCTAAAAACCGCGTAACCAAGTTGCAGTTTTCCTTAATCATGTAAGAAAGATAATGATTGCTTCTTAGAACTTCTTCCAGCTATAAGTATCTCTCTAAAATCGTTAGTTATGTGGTTAATTGTTGCTCCAAAAAAGGTCTCCAGGCAGATCAGTGAACCTATTTCTGATAAACCTTGATAAGATAAATACTAAAAAATGACAATCTTGCCTTGATCTCACCATCATTATGTCAAAATTTTGACAAAATTGCAATATTTTTGCATTTTTATCACGAAACAAGATCGTGGCTAGATGAACAAGATTGAGACTGGCTTGAAGCACAAGAATATGTAGCTGAAGCAAACAAAGCTTTATTTTGCAGTTCCAAAAGAGGTAACTTGGCCACAGAAAGAGGTATTTAAACTTAAAACAGGTGGAAGTCTGCCCAAAATCTTGGGTTTTCGGCCAACTCTTAAAATAAAGCAGTTGTCGCAGCTGGAGTATATAGCTAAACTACTTGATTGAATGAAACCGGGTAGCTTAAGTATAATTGACTTCCTTCCTTTAGATGCGATAAATTTGAGACGCTTTTTAGTTGATCAATTTTTCAATAAAACGATTTATCCTTAAAAAAACCACAAAAACTTGCATTTTTTGTTATCGAGAAAATGGTTTGGAGGTTTTCAAAAGAAGAAGGACCGTACATGCTGACTACGTTAATCACTATAGAGCAAAAAACTAAAATTGCAAATAAAGTTTTTGTGTAGCAATTAAACTGAAGGCGCTACAATTGTCCCGTTTTCTGAAGTGCTAAATTTATGTTAAAATTGCAATCAAATTTAATTTGTTGAATTTAGGCAAGGAATGAATTTAAATCCACATTGAACTTTGCTGAGATTTTGTATGAAATGTGCGGATTTTGTGTAAGGAATGTGCTGAAATTCGAAGTGTTGAAATTATGTAAGGAATGCGTTGAAATGTGTGCTGAATTTTGGAGAGAATTGTGCAGCATGTGTGCACGGAATGGGCGGAAAGTGCTGAGTTCGGGAATTTCGGAAATGCTGAAATTATGTAACAGATGGATTGAAAAAAGTACTGAAATTTTTTAAGAAATGTGCGGACAAGTAATATTTTTATTCAGCACGGTCAGCGCCCAAAATTATACTCTCTCGTTCAGTGCATTTCTTACGGAAATTTCCGTTTACCGCCGCTTACAACTCGACCCGGGCTATAAGGAAAAGTTGATTACATATATTTGATGTCAAAATAAGGATCAGAGTGTAGAGAGCGGGAAAATGAACAGATGAATCTAGGTAAAAATTTTTATAGGGTTTCGGTTATACTTCCCAACTGTTCCAAAGTCGCATCAGTTTTATACGGAGAATGCCGGCCGCTTTTCTGTAGTAGACTACAACTGCCAACAGAATAACACTATTGGCTATGTAGTATATTCTACTAAATGCAGTCAACACTTTGATGGCGAAGCGTCTCTTCTGGATTGTGACTTGCTTTCTAGCATAATCACTGACATAGTCGTAGTCATGGAAATTGAGGCCATATCCTTCTAAAAAGCATATGATCATAGAAAAATTGTCGTTTCCAGATCAGTTGAGACGAGTGCACTCTTTTCTCACAAAGCAGCCTATGACCATAGGCTGCTTTGTAAGAAAATAGTACAAGATTCCATTTGCAAGAAATCTCCGAGATGTTGCAAGATAACTTGCGAAACTGGAGTCGACTCCAGTTTCGACGTTTATCTTGCAACATCTCGGATACTTCTTGCAAATGGAGATCATGCAAGTCCAAAATAAGAAAAAAGCAGCAAATGATTTGCCAAAAAACATTCGGAAATATATGGAGAAAATCAATTTTTATGGCTGGCAGAATATAGAAAGCTTAGTTAGGTTAGCTTAGGTCTACAAGGTAGGGAATCAAAGAAGTTTTGGTTTTCGCAACCTAAAACCTTTAGTTTAAAATTTGGAAGCCGAGTATACTAACAATGCGAAAGAGTGAAATTAGGTGTAAAGGTTTTTGCTAAATACATTATGCTGATCTTCGTCTACCTCCAGATCCAACTTTCCCGGGGAAGTGATTGAGTCAGGATTAATTGCAGAAGAAAACTCTCTCTAATTGTGATTTGTAAAAAAATGATTGTTTTGTTTTTAATCTTTTCAAGAACAACTCTCATTGATGACATCGTTGCGATAGATAAACACCAAATAGAATCAATATAAATGCAAAAAAAGTCAAATATGTCTTCGTTTCTCGTCACACGCGTCCAAACTTGCCGAAAAAAATGGATTTGTATCTTTCTACTTTGTGAAAAACGGCGAAAGAATCAACTTATTGCCGCTAAACGTCCGCAACTTACCGATCAATGTGGTGAAGACGTTGAGTTCTTGTAACATGCGCAATTTTAGCTGTGATTGTTTTGTTTTCACCACTTTCCTCCGGTAGCTATCAGAAAAAAATCATCGCTGCCAGTGAAAAGTGTGAAAAAAAGACCACCAAAGTTGTATATCTTACAAAAAATGAACGAATTCAACGCATTCGCTTCTGCAAAAACAAGCCCTGCTCGTTGTGAAAATTTTTTTCCCAACACTTTTAGGTTGTTATACACCTGCATTTGCCGCTAATTGAATATTATCGTCATCAAATAAAGCTTTAATTTAGGTGTTCTGCGCCATTTTCATGCGTTTTTAGTGGACCATTTCTATTCATTTATTCAAATTTTTACATGAGCTAGAAAACAGACTTTTTGCCAACGTCAATCCAAGCTCTAAACATCCTCTGTCTCAGAATAGAAAAAAATTCATTTGAATTTGGTTCAATATGGGTAACTCAGTGACTCATTTAAAATCTCCTAATTCTGAAAATCATGGATTGTATAAATTGAAGTAGAAACAGAAGATTATAAGGTTTTTCCGAGAAGCTACAACTTGTGTTTTAGATTCTCCATCCATAGGGGAACTTGATTTGAATATCTGATTTGATTTTTGTTATTCCCTAACCAGTGTTTTTATACATCAGGTTTAGTTTCATGTAAATAATTCCTCGCCCCGACATCCACAGTTTTCAGAAAATTTTATAAGGTTTTAAGTAATTAAAAACATATGAAATTGCAAATTTTGTTCATCGGCAAACTGTTCTGAAAACATTGCTGTTTCAAACTCCCTATACAAAGTAAATCCCACATACTAAGTGTTGGATTGTGAATTCAGGTGAATAGCTTCTTAACCTGATTGCAAATCGCTTTTTTCAAGAAATTTAATTGGTTTAAGCAACTAAAAACAAACTAAAAATCATTTTTTCCCGGCCAGTCTTTTTCACAACTGTTTAAGTGGTTTTTGATCCCCATACACAGAAGAAATACATACCGAGTTTGGCTTCATTTGGAAAAAAATCCTTAACTCGATTGAAATCCAACTAGTTTGAAAACTTACATTCTCTTATATTCAAGAATCCATTTTTTGCAGTGACAGGGTTTCCTTAAAATGTTTAGTAATTTAGCTTTCACCTTAAAGGAGAAGTGTAAATTTGTGTTGGGTTTTATTTACATATCTTGACCCATTCGAAACCAAAGAATAATTTTCAAATGATAACGCATATTCGCTTAGATGCAACTGAGACCCAGCTGAGACAACGTTTTTCCATAAAAAATGGCGTTTACGGCTCTCCATACACAGTCGAGGCATGTATGCGAGTTCATTGCCCTTTGAATAGCTCATTGGTTGGAGTACAACTAACTCTATTTGAAGAACCTTGTTTGCATTTAGCAACTTAAAACAGATGAAAAAATAACCTAATCCGTAGGCAAGATATATGGAAAGTTTTCAGTATTCTAGATTATTAATTCAGAGAGTTCTGGTTGACTATTTGCTTGGATTTCAAAAAATCCTTGGTTTTTTCTCCTTTTGCAGTTTAGTTTTCTGGAAAGGGTTTTAGACACCTTCATGCATAGGTGAACGTACATACCATTTTTGATTCCTTTTGAATAACTTTTTGAATAACTTTTCTGTTTTGAAAAGGACAATTCACTGTAAAAACCGTACAAAAATCAAATCTGGTGTATTTGTCAAAACTTCGGTAATATGGTCTGAGCATTTGGAAAATCGATTAAAAAAGACCAACAGGGTGCTTCTTTAATTAAGAAGAAATCTGTGGAAAAAAGTGAACGAGAAAGTCAAGATGTGTTCACCGCATTCTGTTGGTAGTGGTGACACCTCGACCCGGATATTTATTATTTCCCGCTGCCTATTCTCCATGAAGAAATGAGAGAGACGTGCACCAGTGACACAAAAGCAACGTCAAGCACTGCTGGCGACAAAGTATATCTCATGTACGCAGGCAATGTAATAACTGTTAGGGATGAGAGCTTCAAAGAAGGTTAATGCCCAGTATTAACTTCTCCATTAATTTGTGTAAAGTGCCTGCGCTGTTTTGTTGATTCTAAATCACTTTGTAATGTTATAAGGTTTTTGAAAAGGTCATGTAAAACGGAAAGTGAAATGTAACATTTGATGTCATGAAACCACACAAGTAAACCGAACAATTGAAACTTACAATAAATGGTAACAAAAGAGACATGATACGACAAAGAAGGAATGATAGACAACGTCGTGATCATATTGGCGCTTCAATGAATTCCACCAACAAATGAATCAAGTTTACCTCAAGGAGATGCGACGACACGGAAGTGGTCCTTCATCAATGTGTAATAGGAGTGCTACAACTGTTGGTAACGGGTCAATTTTTTTTGGTGAACGTCAACTCTGTGAGTACAAAACATTGTAAATAACAGTCGGGAAGTAGTCAAATGGTTTGCTCATATTCAAGGTCAGGAGGAAGCATCATTTTGAGAGTTGAAAGTGTATGAGCCGTTTTTTACGGTGAACTATAAAAAAAGCTTTGTAGCCTATTGTAAGTTGGTAGTGGGTTAAAAAAAACGAATTGACAGATAGACAATTGGAATATTGGGTTGAGGAACTATATGCCAAATTGAAGACCGTTTTTTGGTATAAATTTTTGAGAAAAAGCTAGGGTGCAAAAACAAAGTTTTATTGGTGACATAATTTTGTAGTTGCTGTCATTTAAAATTATTCGGGTCCAGTGAAGTTTTTCAAAGACTACAATAACAAGTCGAGCATGATGTTTCTTTGGAACCAGCCATGCACCGCACCCCATCGCCCCAGCTGCCATCGCCAGCTCCAGTAGGCACCTCCTACTGACTTCATTGACACTTGGACGTGTCAGTGCCTCACCAGCCGTGCGCCAACGCACTCCATCACCCCAGCTGACATCGTCAGCCCCAGTAGATGCCTCCTACTGACTTCATTGACACTTAGTCGTGTCATAGCTCCATCAGCCGTGCGCCAACGCACTGCCACACCCCAGCTGCCATCGCCAGCCCCAGTAGATGCCTCCTACTGACTTCATTGACACTTTACCGTGTCATAGCTCCATCGGCCGTTCACCAACGCACTCCATCATCCCAGCTGCCATCGCCAGCCCCAGTAGGTGCCTCCTACTGACTTCATTGATACTTAGTCGTGTCATAGCTCCATCAGCCGTGTGCCAACGCACTCCCACACCCCAGCAACGTTGAAACCTCGACCCAAAATCTCGACCCGGGTGATAAAAGAGAGATTGCAGAAAAAACTGGCAATCAGATAATAAACCTGGACTAAAATGTCTGAAAGATAGACAGGATATATCTACTGCGCTGTTGAAGATGAGTGTCTTCGGACAAGGATCTTGGACAATCATTGTCATACAACATTGAGGAGAGACAGTAAGCTCAAGTGTTGTTTAAAAAGAACCGAACGGAGGATTCACCCCAGTCAAACATAATAGAATTGATTCAAGGCTACACGCGTAGACAGTGACACCGCATATCTTTTACCCGGAGAGTGCCTTGTGTGATGGTTCATAGGAACAAGAGACAAGGAAGACCAAACAAGGGACTTGGGCAGCAAAGCAGCATATTTATCCAGAAGTCCTAATTTCATATTGTTCTGACTGACCCGGCAAATAAGTGATACTAAAAACTGTTTACATTACCAAACGAATTGACGAGTAGAGACAATGTCATCAAACAATAAAATACAAAATCAAGGCCCTCTGGGACAGCCAGACTTAGAACCTATTGAAATCGGCCACATAGGGGATTGTGAAGAGGACACAGAGGACGGCAAATGGATTGAAGATGAAAAAGTGAATTATAGATAGATTTTTAAGACTGGCATGGATGGATGATTAACAGAATGGAAATCAAAGACTGGTTACCGCTTCAATCTCAAAGCACTCTGTTGGGATGTAAAAATTCAGTTCGCTTGAAGACCATAACCAAAGAAGAGCTCTAACCCTATGGTTGGTTTTTACTTTACATGAACAAAATTGCAGAACATTTCGACTTTCAACAGAAGCACACACAATAGCAGCAGATGGTGGGAACAAATTAAATTCAAATTTTTGGTCATGCCCAAGATGAGCTAACTTTTTTTCGAGTAGCTGGCTCTACAAAGTGATATCAACTCTCGATTGGTTAGAAACCGACTTAAAAACTCAACTTTAACAGTGCCTAATTTAAAGGTAAAGTTTAATTTGCCCAGATAGCAGCAGCCATAATTGATTCAAAGTGTTGAAATTACCGAAAAGAACCAAACGAAGTTTAGTTGAGAAACTGATTGGTCATGCACTCTGGTTTAGACATCTTTAGATATACGTACGTTTTCAGATGCTGAACTTACCGCTGCGACATATTTTTGGTTTGAACGTCTCTAGCGGAAATAGAAACAACTCCGAGATTTTTAGAGAGTTGTACCGTATTTTGTTAGATTGAGGCTTCACTATTAACCAGAGGAATGAGATCATATTTAAATATTAATCTTTCTCACGATCACTGGTTATCTCAATATCATAAAAAATTCTACCTATTGAGTTAAAGATATTTCTTTTCAGTCGGTGAATTTCCATAAATTAACAAGTTCTGTTAATTCAATTCAGTATTTTTTTGGCCGAGCTGAGACTACATTATACAAAACATAAAAACTCTTTTCAACGTTCTGCAGTGAACTTTTTGACGCGTATACCAAGTTCTGACAAATAATGAAAAAAAAACTCATATATAAGAGATAACAAAGCGACCAAAAATTGGATTATCTGTATCCTAAATTCCCCCTTTCAAATACCAACCATAGAAAACTTTTCCGTCCAGGAAGTATTCGTAGTAATAATCGACTGCTGTTGCAATAATTCTTGGTACATAACACATAATGTACAACACAGAAAGAGCTCCAAAAGCACGTTGCAGCATCCTTATCTTTGCGGTAGTTTGGGACTCCGCTTGAGATCTGGCCCTGTCTTGAGCCACTGAACTGCGAAGCGCTATGAAAACTTTAGAATAGAAAAAGATGATGCAAACTATAGCCACAGTGTCCGATGCCAGAATGAGAACAATACCTGCGTAGCGTGAAGTCAGAATACTGTCTGCGAATGTGAACGTGTATACGTAAGCCTGTAAAAATTATATATTCTTTTCCATATTTCCCATGAGTTGCTCTAAAATAGTAATTTATCTAAGTCTCCCAGGCTGAGGTCCCAGACCCAAAGTGGATATGTTCAGACAGGTCCAGACGGAAAATGACTATGTCCAGACGGTCCCAGACTCAAAGCGCCTATGTCCAGACCGTCCCAGACGGAAAGTGGATATGTCCAGACTTTCGTGCGTTCAAAATTTTTCGTGCGTTCTTCGTGCGTTCGAAGACAATTATGTCCAGACCATCCCAAACCGAAACAGTATATGTCCAGACTTTCGTGCGTTCTTGTCCAGACCATCGTGCGCTCCAACTAAAATTCGTGCGTTCAACGCCAAATTTTTAGTGCGCCCATGTCCAGACCTTCGTGCGGTCATGTCCAGACCATCGTGCGTTCAAGTCCAGACCATCGTGCGTTCATGTCCAGACTTTCGTGCGTTCACCAGACCGAAAAAAATTACATCATGGGGTGCAGTGCTATTCCTTGAGGATCAAGACAGAGAGAGTTCCAAAATTCCACAAATCCATATGTTTAAGGTTTTATCAAAAAATTTGATTTTAAATCACTTTTTCTATAAGATTGAGGGAAGAACCGACCCCTCCTACCTAGGTTTTTGAAATCTTGTGGTAATATCTACATTCAAATTATACTTGCATTTTCCTAGGTTTTTTATACCTTGTGGTATACTTCAAATTATACTAGCATTTTGCATATACTTGCAGTAAGTATATGCAAAATGCAAATTACACTTGCGTTTTGCATATAATTAATTTTGTGTCCTTTCAACACTTTCCAGTTTCACTTGTATGCAACAGATTTTTTGAGAAAAAGCAAGTTTAGTTTGAACTTAGATTATTTAAGCGTAGATTTCAGAAACCTAGGTTAGGGTAGTTGATTTTTTGCTCCATCATATATATATATATATATATATATATATATATATATATATATTTATATATATATATATATATATATATATATATATATATATATAATGATTTGATTACAAAGTTTTTCGATATTTGCACCACATTTGTCTCTTTTTCATACTTTTCAGTTTCACTTGCACCTAACTGATGATTTTGAAAAATGCAAAATCAATTTGAAAGCACAATATAGGAAGAACTCAAAAACCTAGGTTGGGGGTCGAAAGTTTGCTCCATCATATAGAAAAAATGATTTGATTATAAAATTTTTCGATATTCCCACCACATTTGTCTCCTTTCAATACTTTCCACTTTCATTTGCACCTATTTGACTCTTGTGGAAAGTTGTACGAACGATTTGAAAATAGATGACAGCTAGCGCTCAAAAATCTGCGTTGGGATGTTCGATTTTTCGCTCAGTACTAGAGAAAAATTGATTCGAAGAAAAAACTTTCTTATATTTCCACTACTTTTGTCTCCCTTCAACACTTTCCAATTTCACTTGCATCCAACTGATTTTTTGCTAACTTTTAAGAGTAATTTGAAAGTAGATTACAGCAAGAACCTAGGTTGGGGGTCGAATTTTTGCTGCGTCATAGAGAACAAAATGATTTAAAAATAATATAAAAAATGATATTTGCATTTAATTTGTCTCTTTCAAAAACCGACCTCACACTACGTTTTTGGAATCTTTCAAGGAGACAAAAGTAGTGAAATTATCGAAAAAATTTATTTTTGAATATTTTTTTTTCTATATCTTGGAGCAAACAAATGACCCACCACCAACCAAATTTTTAGAAATCTTGCTGTAATCAATTTTCAAATTATACTTGCAATTTTTCAAATAAAAAATTACTGGGTGCAAGTGAAACTGGCAAGTGTTGAATGCAGACAAAAGTAGTGAAAACAAAGTTTTTGGGATTGGTTCATAGTATTTTCCAAGCCCAACCAAACTTGGTATGGACTATCCCCAGGTTATGTACATTATGAGACAAGAAAAATCAGCTACAGCTTACCTCTAGAAAAAATTAGTTTTTCGTACAGAAACTTGTGACTCTTTCAAATAAGTAATTTTAAAAATTGATCTCTTTCATTAGGTTTTATTACTGTCTAAATTTAGCCAATATTGATATGGAGTATCCCCGGAGTATGCAGACACTGAGACGAAAAAGTTTTAGCTATAGCTTGCCTCTGGAAAAAGTCAGGTTTTCGCACAAAAATTTGCGATTAATTCAAACGAGTAACTTTAAAAATATTTCTTTTTGATTAGGTCATAAAAGTGTTAAAATTCAAACTTTGTATGTAGAATTCCGAATGTCGTAAAAGGTAGAACAAAAACGATTACGGCTGTAGCTTACCTCTGGGACAATTTAGCTCTGAAACGGATATTTTGGATTAATTCGAAGAAAAAAACTTGAAATATTCTTTTTTGGTTGGGCCATAGAGCAATCCCAAGGAAACCAACCTTTGTGCGGAGTATCCTCACTTTATTTGGAGTTTAGAATGAAAAAAATGTGATAGCTTGCGTATATAAAAAATTAGTTGCTGTTAGCTAAATTTTTGATTTATTCGACTAACTTATTAAAAAGTTGGGTATTTTTGACCTCGTCAATAAGGTCTTCAATTCAAACAAAAATCGTTACGGAGCTAACTTGTCATGTGTTAAAATGAAAGCAAAAGAAAAATTTGGCATAGTTTGCCTTGAAGCAAATTATTTAGTGAAACAATTTTTGTTGAGTCTAGAATTCGAAAATTTTTTTCAGTGTCCTCACAATAAAAAACATTTGGTTTATTGTTTTTAAGTTACTTCAAGCTAAAAATCTTCTACAATATTAACTGAGCTAAGCATATTAAACATTGCGCGAACAGAAATGATCATTTGTTTATCTTTAACGCCTTAAAATTGCTGGAGTTTTCCAAAAAATTTTCTCGTTTTTTTTGGGGGGGGGGGAAGTTATGAAGACTCAAAGTGCCTATGTCCAGACCCTCCCAGACGGAAAGTGGATATGTCCAGACTTCCGTGCGTTCAAAATTTTTCGTGCGTTCTTCGTGCGTTCGAAGACAAATATGTCCAGACCATCTCAGACCGAAACAGTATATGTCCAGACTTTCGTGCGTTTTTGTCCAGACCATCGTGCGCTCCAATTCAAATTCGTGCGTTCAATGCCAAATTTTTAGTGCGTCCATGTCCAGACCTTCGTGCGGTCATGTCCAGACCATCGTGCGTTCAAGTCCAGACCATCGTAAGTTCATGTCCAGACTTTCGTGCGTTCACCAGACCGAAAAAAAATTGCATCCTGGAGTGCAGTGCTATTCATTGAAGATCAAGACAGAGAGGGTTCCAAAATTCCACAAATCCATATGTTAAAGGTTACCAAAAAAATTGATTTTAAATCACTTTTTCTATAAGATTGAGGGAAGAACCGACCCCTCCTACCTAGGTTTTCGAAATCTTTAGGTAATATTTACTTTCATATTATACTTGCATTTTCCTAGGTTTTTTAAACCTTGTGGTAATATACTTCAAATTATACTAGCATTTTGCATATACTTGCAGTAATTATATGCAAAATGCAAATTACACTTGCATTTTGCATATAATTAATTTTGTGCCCTTTCAACACTTTCCAGTTTCACTTGCATGCAACAGATTTTCTGAGAAAATGCAAGTTTAGTTTGAACGTAGATTATTTAAGCGTAGATTTCAGAAACCTAGGTTAGGGTAGTCAATTTTTTGCTCCATCATATATATATATATATATATATATATATATATATATATTTAAAATGATTTGATTATAAGTTTTTTCGATATTTGCACCACATTTGTCTCTTTTCCATACTTTTCAGTTTCACTTGCACCTAACTGATTATTTTGAAAGAATGCCAAATCAATTTGAAAGCACAAAATAGGAAGAACTCAAAAACCTAGGTTGGGGGTCGAAATTTTGCTCCGTCATAGAGAAAAAAATGATTTGAAAATAATATTAAAAATGATATTTGCTTTTCATTTGTCTCTTTCAAAAACCGACCTCCCACACTACGCTTTTGGAATCTTCCTGTTATCTCCTTTCAAATTATACTTGCAATTTTCAAAAAAATTTGTTGGGTGCAAATGAAACTGAAAAGTGTTGAAAGGAGACAAAAGTAGTGAAAATATCAAAAAAAATTATTTTTTGAATAGTTTTTTTTCTATATCTTGGAGCAAACAAATGACCCACCACAAACCAAATTTTTAGAAATCTTGCGGTAATCAATTTTCAATTTATACTTGCAATTTTTCAAAAAAAAATTGTTGGGTGCAAGTGAAACTGGAAAGTGTTGAATGCAGACAAAAGTAGTGAAAACACAGTTTTTGGGATTGGTTCATAGTATTGTCCAAGCCCAACCAAACTTGGTATGGACTATATCCAGGTTATGTACATTATGAGACAAGAAAATTCAGCTACAGCTTACCTCTAGAAAAAAATAGTTTTCCGTAGGGAAACTTGTGATTATTTCAAATAAGTAATTTTAAAAATTGATCTTTTCATTAGGTTTTATTACTGTCTAAATTTAGCCAATATTGATATGGAGTATACCCGGAGTATGCAGACACTGAGACAAAAAAGTTTTAGCTATAGCTTGCCTCTGGAAAAGTCAGGTTTTCGCACAAAAATTTGCGATCATTTCAAACGAGTAATTTTAAAAATATTTCTTTTTGATTAGGTCATAAAAATGTTAAAATTCAATCAAATTTGGCCTGTAGAAATCCGAATGTCGTAAAAGGTAGAACAAAAACGATTACGGCTATGGCTTACCTCTGGGACAATTTAGCTCTGAAACGGATATTTGCGATTAATTAGAAGAGAAAACTTGAAATATTGTTTTTTGGTTGGGCCATAGAGCAATCCCAAGGAAACCAACCTTTGTGCGGAGTATCCTCACTTTATTTGGAGTTTAGAATGAAAAAAAATGTGATGGCTTGCGTATATAAAAAATTAGTTGCTGTTAGTTAAATTTTTGATTTATTCGACTAACTTATTAAAAAGTTGGGTATTTTTGACCTCGTCAATAAGGTCTTCAATTCAAACAAAAATCGTTACTGAGCTAACTTGTCATGTGTTAAAATGAAAACAAAAGAAAAATTTGGCATAGTTTGCCTTGAAGCAAATTATTTAGTGAAACAATTTTTGTTGAGTCTAGAATTCGTAAATTTTTTTAAGTGTCCTCACAAAAAAAAACACTTGGTTTATTGTTTTTAAGTTACTTCAGGCTAAAAATCCTCTACAATATTAACTGAGCTAAGCATATTAAACATTGCTCGAACAGAAATGAACATTTGTTTATATTTTACGCCTTAAAATTGCTGGAGTTTTCCAAAAATTTTCTCATTTTTTTTGGGGGAAGTTATGAATTTATCATTATTTTTAACCTATATAAAACAGAAATATGGCATATGTATGCTTGTTATTCTGCACAGAAACTCTAATTTTGGGATCAGTATACACATTTTATCGTTTACGAAAGTATGATGTCAAAAAAATCAAAAGTATCGCGAAAAAAAATTTAAAAAAAAGCTTTTTTTGACATTTTTTACTGGTTTTAACTAATGTTTTCACGTTGAAACCATACTTTTTTGTACTCGTCGAGCAGTTTATTATCAGAACCTAACCACTTAACCATTTTTCAGATAAACATTCTGGAATTTTGTTGAGAAAATGGTCAAGGAAGACCACCTAGTCGAGGTCGAAATATCGAAAAAAATCGAATTTTCAAAGTTGTTTTTGTTTATAACTTCAAGCATGTAGAGAATTGGAAAACGTTCTCTGGCTCAAAACCAAGCCTAGCTAATTTGCTTTACGATCATCTATATCATTAAAGGGTTCGTTGGAACCTACGATCAAGTTTTTCCGCTTACACTAAAAAAATGCCGAAAATCAGCTGTTTTGGACCAGGGGGTCAAAATCATCAAAATTTAAAAGCTGTTTTTCGGAACTTTTTTATGCTCTAGATGATAGCCCTGTTCTTCTTGATTCCAAAACACCTTCAATTTTAAGAATCCGTTCAGTAGTCTTTGAGAAATTGCCCTTTGAGATCAGCCTGGGGCGACCAAATATAGCTTTATAGCTTGGGGCGGCTTATAGCAGGCAAAATATAGCTGGAGCTCCTGAATATATATATATATATATATATATATATTTATATATATATATATATATATATATATATTTATATATATATATATATATATATATATAAAAACATATATATATATATATATATATATATATATATATGTATATATATATATATATATATATATATATATATATTTATATATATATATAATATATATATATAAATATATATATATATATATATATATATATATAAATATATATATATATATATATATATATATATATTTATATAAATATATATATATATATATATATATATATATATAGAGCTATAATACAACAGGTGCAGTTTTGGAGCTTTTGAAATATGCAACTTGAGTTTGATCCTCTTTACAGGTAAGTTATATCCATATGAAAATTTCGAATTGCGTGCCCCATGGCAAATGACAGCTATACGCCGACTGAATGTGTCATCTGACAGCAAGAGGTGTGCTATGAAGCGCTGTCTTGCTAGACCATTATAATTAACCTGCAAAGACGTGCATATGAAATGAAATGTATCGGAAACGTTCAAATGGTGATAGTAAGTTAGTGAAAGCAATGAGAAAGTGTCAGAGCCCCCCCCCCCCCACCCAACCCCCCCCCCCAAATCTGAAAGCTACACCAGAATACCCCCGCCCGTGCTACGTGTCGTAACGTACGAGTGTTGCACGTCGCAGAATAGCTGCGCGCGCTGCTGTAGAGCACAGATCAGATTGTCGGGCATGCCCAAGTTCATTTTATTAGCAGGAACTGAGTATTTTGGACCAAGTGAGATGCAGTCAAGGTATTTGACGACCATGTACCTGGACAGGGAGTTAATGTCAATGAGTTCTTGAGTCCAGGAGGATGCAGAAAGGAGATAAGAGTTAAATATTTCGAAGGTTTTAAAAAAGACAAGGACTTATATAGGACAAGACGTCAAATTGATTTAGATCTCGCAACCTCTATAAGGTTCGTCAATTTCCAAGCTAAGTGCAAACCTGGGCGAGTACTAGCGAAAGTCTGGAAGATATTTAAGAATGCGAGATCGACCAAGTTGGGCAAATTAAGACCAAATCAGAAAACGGGCGAAAAAAAACAATGGCGTTACAATGGCTGGGTCATTTTTTTTGGCAGTGGAGACTGCAAACGTGCCAGGAGTCTTATCGAGAAAATAAAAGAAAAATACGGCGAAATGATCATTGAAAAAGTTGGCAAGATCAGATGTCTTGGTTTTCATACCAAGAAGAAGGTTGTAGCTGTACCAAAAAAAAAGAATTCCTGCAAAAAAGGAAGTGCCTAGGCAATTTTCCAGCTGGGATAAACGATGGTCTCCAATAAACGAAAGTCGATTTGCGGATGACGTTTTTGATTGTTTATTATCAAATGGTATTGTGCTAGTCGAGTAAATGTTATAGCAATGTTGTTTTAGTATTTGCCGTGTAGTTTTAATCTTCCATATTGAGAAATTGTTTATTTGATGCTTATTTAGCTAATCTGAATTCAGAATTGTCCCATCTGAGAGCTTTTTTTTCGTTATCATTTATTTGAATTGCTTCTATTAACTTTTGCGTGGTTTGTTTTTGAGGATTCTGCAGGGGAAACCCTAGATTACCAACAGAATCGTTGAAAACATTCCATTATTAGCTCAAAATTACAATTTTTCCGCATTTTAGAAGTTTTAGAAATTGAAATATAGGTCTTTTTCATCGGGTTAAGGTGTTGTTCAAATCAAACCAAACTCGGTATGGAGTATCCCCAGTGTATGTAGAGTGTAAAACGAAAAGAATTTTTGGTATAGCTTGCCTAGGAAAAATGTTAGCTTTTCATAAGGAAATTTGCGATTATTTCGAATATTTAATTTTTAAATTTAGTATTTTTCGTCGGGTCAAGGAGTTGTTCAAATCTGACCAAACTTGATATGCAGTATCCCCAGGGTATGTAGAGTGTAAAACAAAAAGAGTTTTTGGGATAGCTTGCCTAGGCAAAAAGTTAGTATTTCATAAGGAAATTTGCGATTACTTCAAGTATTTAATTTTTAAATATAGTATTTTTCATCGGGTCAAGGAGTTGTTCAAATCGAACCAAACTCGGTGTGGAGTATCCCATGTGTACCTAGATTAAAAAACAAAAAAAATTTCTATAGCTTGCGTAGGAAAAGTTAGTTTTTCGTACGTTAATTTCCGATTAAATCGAATAACTAATTTTAAATAATTTTTAAAAATAGGTCTTTTTGATAAGGTCAAGGAGTTGTTCAAATCGAACCAAACTCGGTATGCAGTATTGCCAGGGTATTTAGAGTGTAAAACAAACAGAATTTTTGGTATAGCTTGCCTAGGAAAAAAGTAAGTATTTCATACGGAAATTTGCGAATTTCGCGAATAACGAATTTTGAAAACAGGTCTATTTCATCGGTTCTAGGAGTTTTCCAAATCAGACCAAACTCGATATGGAGCACCCCAAGGGTATCGAAAGTGTAAAACAGAAAGAATTTTTGGTGTAGCTTGCCTAGGAAATAAGTTGGTTTTCATACGGAAATTTGCGAATTTCGCGAATAACGAATTTTGAAAACAGGTCTATTTCATCGGGTCTAGGAGTTGTCCAAATCAGACCAAACTCGGCATAGAACACCCCGAAGGTATCGAAAGCGTAAAACAGGAAGAATTTTTGGTGTAGCTTGCCTAGGAAAAAAGTTGGTTCTCATACGGAAATTTTCGAATTTCGCGAATAACGAATTTTGAAAACAGGTCTATTTCATCGGGTCTAGGAGTTGTCCAAATCAGACCAAACTCGGCATGGAGTATCCCAAGGGTATCGAAAGCGTAAAACAGAAAGAATTTTTGGTTTAGCTTGCCTAGCAAAAAAGTTAGCTTTTCATACGGAAATTTGCGATTTTCGCGAATAACGAATTTTGAAAATAGGTCTTTTTCATCGGGTCAAGGAGTTGTCCAAATTAGACCAAACTCGGCATGGAGCACCCCAAGGGTTTTGAGAGTGTAAAACAGAAAGAATTTTTGGTGTAGCTTGCCTAGGAAAAAAAGTTGGTTTTCATACGGAGATTTGCTATTATTTCCGAATAATTTTGAATAAGTATTTTTGAAAATAAGTCTTTTTGATTAGGTCATAGAGTTGTCCAAAGTGAACCAAACTTGGTATGGAGTATCCCCAGGGTATGTAGAGTGGAAAACAAAAAGAATTTTTGCTATGGCTTGCCTAGGAAAAAAGTTAGTTTTTCATACGGAAATTTGCGAATTTCGCGATCAGCGAATTTTAAAAATAGGTCTTTTTCATCGGGTCAAGGAGTTGTTCAAATCAGACCAAACTCGGCATGGAGTATCCCAAGGGTATTGAGAGTGTAAAACAGAAACAATTTTTGGTTTAGCTTGCCTAGGAAAAAAGTTGGTTTTTCATACGGAGATTTGCTATTATTTCCGAATAATTTTGAATAAGTAATATTAAAAATAAATCTTTTTGATTAGGTCATAGAATTGTCCAAAGTGAACCACACTTGGTATGGAGTATCACCTGTGTAGGTAGAGTGTAGGAAAAAAAGAATTTTTGCCATAGCTTGTCTAGGAAAAAAGTTAGTTTTTCATACTGAAATTTGCGATTTTCGCGAATAAGGAATTTTAAAAATAGGTCTTTTTCATTGGGTCAAAAAGTTATTCATATCAAACCAAACTCGGTATTGAGTATCCCATGTATACATAGATTGTAAAGCAGAAAGAATTTTTTGGAATAGCTTGTGTAGGAAAAAAATTTGGTTTATCGTACGGAAATTGCGATTAATTCCAATAATTAATTTTAAATGTTTTTTTTGAAAATAGGTCTTTTTCATCGGGTCAAAGAGTTCTTCAAATCCAACCAAACTGGGTATGGAGTATACCATGGGTACCTAGAGTAAAAAACAGAAAGTATTTTTGGTACTATTCGCCTGGGAAAAAAGTTAGTATTTCATACGGAAATTTGCGATTATTTCGATTAATTTTTAATTATTGAGTTTTAAAATAGGTCTTTCTTAAACAGTTAATTTTCATCGGGCCGAGATGTTGTTGAAAACAAGTAAAACTCACGGTCAGAGGTCTGCTGTGTCTAAGGAGTCTAAAATGCCTAGAGTTTAAGGGTTATATTTTCCAGGTATAATTGATTTTCCGTTTCGAACGTACACATCACCTTGGAACTTTTTCAGTTGTAAAGATGAGACAGTATGAAATCGTTGTAAATGAGAAAGGTGGTCATTGCAAGACTCCTCCCTTGAGGGAAGATGATAATGTTCGACATGACCAAACAAGTTTTGAAAATAAATTGTTGCGTGAGATGGAGGAACTCAAAAAGAAACTAGAAGAGCTCACAAAGAGAATGAAAGAACTTGAAAAAGCAAATGCTGAAGTTGTAGACTTGACTGGTGACCCGAGCTCTGATACAGTGCATTCTGAATACTTAAGCCCATTTGAGAATGGCTTTTTTTGGCTGAGGTTAAACTGTAATTTCGTTAACTTAGCTAAACAGGTCGTATATATTGATTACTGGAATCAGATTTAGCTAAACAGTTCCTTTATATTGATTACTGGAGTCAGATTTAACAGTGTCAGTTATAGTTTTGTCTATCAATCAGTTTTCTCCTCAGAATAACAATCTTGATTTAATTGTGCGGTTTACGTTCCAATGATTTTCTGTTTGATCTCAATCTTCTAAATTTTTTCAGGTCTTGAAAATGTCTGCTGCTAAATTCAACTTGTTAATTATGAGTAATCAGAAGGATGACGTTCGAATTATTGACGCAGATTCAGATATGTGGGGCTGTTTAAGCTATTTCGACAAAGTGAAGCTGGAAGCGGGTAGTAACATAATGCTTAACAGGGATGGTAAATTGTGTGGTTACTCTATTGTGCTGCAAGGTATTGATGATTTTTCAAGCCAGCTAGAAGAGTTAAAGCGAATTACAAAGCCTCTCAAAGCTGTGGAAGCTGTGACTGTAGACAATTACCCAGCAGCTTCGGAAGTATCCAGCGGAAATTGCTTGAATCCACAATCTTCGTCAAAGTTTGCAAAGGGAATTATTGTCTCGGTATGATTATCTTTTACTTGCATCATTGAAATCCTAGTCGGCTAAAGCACTAATGATTGTTTCTTTTTAGTGTTGTGCAAAACATAAAGGAATGACTGAAGTTTTGCTAGAGAATGAGAAACGGATGCATGACTTGATCGACCTTCTGCGACGCTCAACAAGTCAGGCCCTCGATGATTTGCTAGCCGTGGAGCGCAACTTCAATAATTACGTTAGTCTAATTTCACAACTTAACTTACATTATCATTTTAAAACGTTTGTGCTCTCTTGAAGGTCACCAGTGCGCTTGCAAGTATTGACGAGATTGCGGAACTTCCGGAAGAACCTGGTAACGTTGAAGATAAACCAGACGAGGATCAAACGGATAACCACGACAATCTTGATGAGCACACAGTCTTTCGGTTTGTGGAGAAGAAACCTCCTGTGCAGTTTGGTCTGAACGGGAAAAATCTAGACCCGGTATACAGTGGGCACAAACCCTCCGAATACGGACTGGCACTTCGTAAGTGGATTTACGGAGTTGATGGATTGGCGTACGAAATGATTCTACCACAAAGAGCCTGACAGATGGAAGAAAGTGTGCATCAATGGAGTCCGTGCTAAAATTTTTTTGTGAGTTAGAAAGTTTCTTGTTTCTGAAAGATGTTTGATGTTTTCCCAAAATCCCGTGAACTCTCTTTAGTAAGTTAACGTTTAACAAGTCTCAATTTTAGGATCAGTTGAGAGAAAGTTTCCGAGCTCATCATTGCCCGATGCCAGAAAACAAGCCAAAAAAGCGGCCAATAAAGCTGGATTAAATGCGAAGCAGAGGTTAGAAGGTAAAGGTAAGTACAGCGAAGAAGCTAAGAATAAAAAGAAAGATTTGTATCGGGGAAAAAAGCCAACCAAGAAAATGCATAAACGTAGATTTATTGATTTCACTCACTTTGTTCCAGATCCATAGCTCATTCAAGGTGCTAAGAGTTTAATTTACTTGTATGTACTTCTTTTAATTCTATAACTGTCAGATACAACAGGACTCAGATGCAGCAGTTAAATTATGAGATAGTTTAGATTTCTAATATGTTATGATTTCTAATAGTTTAGTTTCACTTATGAACCCACAAGAATCATAATGACTTTCAATCTTGTTTTCTTTGAATCTGTTTGTACTCAACTATTTGACTTGCTTCGATGTGAATAATTTTCAGTCTGTCTTTCAGATCTATGGCCAATTCCAGCGATCGCCCTAAGAGGCAAGTCAAAATTCCTAGCTTTGAGACGGACCCGGAAACACAAGTTGAACGCAGCATTCGTCATGAGCATAGAAATACGATGTTTGTTTTGATATACTGAAAAACTTGTGTATCGACGGGCCTCAATAGTATTGCTTGGCCCAGAGGTTATTCTGACGAAGCGAAGCTCGCCTTACAACCTGGAGAGTACGAATTCATAAGACACAACCACGATCCTCGAAGAATGCTCTATTTGAGTAGAGGTCCAGCCGAGAGAGTGCGCGAATACAAGAAGCAAGCGGCCGAAATTTATAAGAAAGATGAGCGACCCCCATTTCTCTGGGAGGGGCCAGGAACAACATGCGCAACTCAACTTGCAGCTACTCATGTCGTTGACTCACCTGATCTGCTGTTCTCGTCTCCCGAACCGACTGAAGCTTTGCAAAGAGAGATGCCTCAAACGTGCCAAGAAAAAAGTCTTGGTCCCGCAAAAGCCAGAGCAAAAGTATCAGAAAAAAGTGCTGGCCCCACAAAAGCAGTCGCAGAACCAAACAAAGAGACACGGTCACTTCTTTTTCTGCCAAAGGCGACAACGGCTGCTGATAAATCAGATGTTTGTTGTTTTGTTGAAAAATGCCCTAAGCTTTTGCTCTCATTGTTCAATCCCTTAATTGAAAAAAGTTGCCAAACGATTGGCTGACATTATACATATTTTTATTATAAAGTGTCCAAAACTTTGCTCTCTTAATACTTTTTTTTAATTTCTAGAGCTGCCCAACTTCCATGTGCAGAGAGTTCGAAGACTTCTTGAAAGGTCACGACGAGAGAATGAACCGTGCACAACAAGTGGGGGTTGGAATTAAGACAAAGCATGACAAGAAGCGACACAAAATTCTAGGCGAGCTCGATGATACGGTTGGTTTGAATTTTTTTTCAATCAAACACGAAACATTTTTTTCCAAGGTGTTTTATTTCAGCTCGAAGACGTTCAGGAAATATCCATTCTTTAAAAGTTTGGGTTTCAAATCATTGACGAGAATTCAGATTTGAGGACCGCTTACCCAGTTCATAGAGTTGAATTCGAGGGAGAAGATCTGATGAAGACCCATGTGGCAAACTGCTATCCATCTCACCTTGGCCGTTGTTTGGGCAGAAAAGTTTTTGGAGTAGACGGTTTGGTTGATCATAAGATGTACAGTCAGAGCTCAGGCACACGTACAGAAGCGCCTCTAGAAAAACGAGAATTGTTTGAAGGTTTTTGTACTTCTCTGTTGATCTCACTCTTCAAAAAAGAGTTCTAGAAAAATTGCAATAAGTTGACATCGGTTTTTTATTCTTAAAAATTATTACTCATGCAGAGAGTTTTCTCTTGTTTAGACGTCGTGAAGCAAAAGTATCCTTTAACACCTCGAATGGCACTGAGGAAGGGGAGAGATTCTGCAAACCAATCAGGAAGGGGGAGGGAAAGCTATCTGAAAAATGCTGAGGTTGTTGAACATAGGCAAGAAGTATCAGAGACGCCGACGACTGCGAACAATCAGGCGGAAAGAAAAAACAATAGCTTTTAGAGGAAAGGTTTCAGTTAGACCCTAAGTTAGCTATATTTAAACTTGACATTTGATTTAAACTTATCATGAGAGTGGTTACAAAGAAACAGAACATTTGTCTAGTTTTTGCCTAAATTGTACGGCGCAGTTAGTTGTAACTCTAATCGTTGTTAGTTATGACAAAATTGGTTCATTTTGTGGATTTGATTTGTAAGTGAAATCATTTGTCTAGTTCTTGCTTAGATTTTCCTTCTGATTTAACGATTGGTTTGATTTAATTCATCGGTGGCTATGTGTTCTCTCATCATGCAGCTTTAGCAGGCAGTTATCAAAATTACTCCGTTTATGTCGATTTTTTGTGGTAGAGCTGAAAGGATTTTTGAAGTCGGACTTCTTTCCCTGTCTCATATTCATATTGCAATAGCTCCTCAAGAAATTGTGTTTCTCAATGTAAATTTTAATTTAAGATGAAATGGATAATTGCGAAAAATTGGCCCAAATTGAAGGTTTTGTCGCTGAGCGTTATATTCAAAAAACGGCCAATGAAATACATTTGCTCACAGAATTGATGTCCCAGGAAAGTTACATGAATTTGATTGATTCTGACAGAGATTTCAGAAAGCTGAGTCAGGATATGGAAGAAATTTACAAATGTGCTCTCACTCAAGGTTTCCGTATCGAAGCTGACAATTTCGGTGGGTACTGTTTGGTGAATCGCAGTGCAAAAATAATTAAAACAGGTGAAATCAAATGTGCTGTAGGCTTGCTGGCAAAAAAAATCAAAAGATCTTGTGATTGATGACTGGTCCCTTATGGAAGGCGATAAATTGTTAGTTTGCGTCGCAAGGTGGGTAAATCACTCGTGTGTCCCAAACTTTGAACTCTACATGAGTGGTGGCTTCAAAGACAGAGAGTGCGTACGACTGCGAGTGATTCGTGAAATCAAGCCGGGCGAAGAACTGACTAATAATTACAATGAAGATTTTTTTGGGGAAAATAATAAGTTTTGTCTCTGTGGACATGTATCCGAGCACGGTATAGAAGCAGAGGGGCCAGAAGATAAAAAGACCGAAGTAGTTATGAAGCCCTCAAAACGAAAACGAACAGTGATTCCCAGAATAAAAGTAAATGCAAGGGATGTTCGTTCCTCATTGCTCACTAACCTTATCAAGTTCTTTAGCGAAGATTCAAATGTCAGTGTTGTTTCGGAGACAAGCTCAATTCCTCTCAACTGTGACCTCGCCTGTGAAGGAGATGATTTAGCAAGATTTGGAAGTCCAGAATTCAATGATTCATCAGATGGAGTTAGTAGCACCGTTACTAGCTTGCCTTCTGACCATTTTCAGAGCACCACGGCACCTGATCTATTCAGCAACCACAGTTTTAACGATAGTGGCGATGAAATTGTGTCGTATGAACGTAATGATTCAAATGGGTTTTTGCATCAAGTATCAGGTTTTTCTGTGGAGAAATTGAAAGCCTCGCTTTCGGCTATTGTTTCGGTCCATAATGCTTCTGATGCGCTTTTGAACGATCTCTTGAAGCGTGATCAGCTGCTCTTTGACGGTCGATCTGTTTCGCCGTGGGCAGTTGAAAACCATTTTTAAGACTTCTGCAGCTCTTATCAATGTGACAGGACGTTGGTTGAGAAAGGGGAGCTGATTTTAATGAATTTTCGCCCGTTGCTTGTCGATATTGTGAAGACTTCTTTTTCCGAAATGTTTGAGTACGCTGAAAAGAAACTTACCGCGCGCGATATTCTAATGCCAAAATTTGCCATGAATGATCAAAGTGAGGTGATTGTGAGGTTAATTGTAAGCAAAGACGGAGCTGCTGTTTTCAAGACTCCGACAACCTCGGCGTGGCCGCTGTTTTTTGCTATTGCCGATCTACCACCTAAGCCGCGACAACTTTTTAAAAATCTTGTACTAGGAGCGCTGTTTGTTGGTTCAGGCGATCCAAATTTTGATGTTTTTTTGAGCAAAAACAGAACGAGTTGTCTGTTTCGGAGAAGCTCACTTTCAATGAAGAAGAATAGACAATTACATTTGAGCCAATCTTGTTAGTAACTGATCTGATTGCAAAATCCGAAGAACTCAAAATGAAGCAGTCAACGGTTACTATGGTTGCACTTTATGCACACAGAGAGGAATTCATCTAGCATACACACATCGATACCCTCATGATCAGTCTTTTGAAATGCGCTCATTCGATTCGCATATGAGAAACATACAAGAGCTAGAGAACGGAAGCATTGATAAATTAAGAGCGGAGTTGGGACCAAAAGAGGACTGCGAAGTCAAAACTCATGGCGTAAAAGGCAGAAGCAATGCTTTTGATGTAATTTGAAATCAACCCCTTTCGTCTCCATTTGATCCTATGCACCAAATTTTGTCGTGGTGTAGCAAAAGATCTTCTTCAACATCATTATAATAAAATGGATGCAGATCATAAAGCTGAAATTAATTCGTTCCTCGAGTCCGTTGACTTACCGAAAGAGTTCAAAAATAACGTCAGAAGTCTCGAAGCCTTAGCCAGCTTCAAAGCCTAGGAAGTGAAGTTTTTGTTGTTTTATTTGTCAGCCATAATTTTCCCTCCGTATTTGCATGGTGAAGAGCGAAGAAGTGACACAGTGGATCTCAAAAAATTGGTTTTTGCGCCTCATGAACTTTTTGAATCTAACGAGAATGCTAATTTTTGTGATAAAATGCTGTCAGAATTCTCTATCAGCAAGTCGGAGAAATCAAATAAGATGGAGTTGATAAATTTTCATCTACTCCGGCATCTAGGATGGCAGGCGAAAAATTTAGGACCATTGTTCACCGCATCTGCTGCCATGTTTGAGTCGGCCAACAGACTTTTGATTGCACCACTCACAGAAACTATAAACCAGTGTCAGCTGCTAGTACCAAGATTTGTGAGAGCAAAAATGATCGCGAAAATGACTGTAGAAGACGACTGTCTGACTGAAATGCTCACAACTTTTAACCAGAAGAAAAAACTAGATGAAAGTTACGGATTTGTAGAAATCAATGAGACAAGAAAGTTTCGCACAGAATATCCAAATTTGAAACTGTTTTGTCGTAAAATTGGAATTTTTTCTTATCATCGGCGGCCTACGGACGAGGATGTGTTGCTGATAAGTTCGTTTGTGTCTCAATTGACGACGACCTAAGTGGCGACGAGTACTTTGTCGGCGAAATTATCTTTTTTTTTCGTGGAGATGAGGAACGCTGTGTGCTCCGAAAACTCCGAGTCGTCAGGAAACTGAAATTAGTTACAATGCAAGAGCAAAATTTTGTTCTTTTTGGTTTCGTTGTGGAACACACAGAGGAGAAAATGGAAATAGTTTTGACGGCCATTAAATAAAAACTCTTCTATTTTAAATTTAATGAAGTCTCCTATCTGATTACAATGCTCAGCCACTTCGAGCACAACTAAGGAGCCCGAAAAATTTTTAGTCCTTTGTTAGTTTCGATTTATAGCGTGTTTGTTCTTTCCTAACAAATTTTTCAATAGATTATTTTGCGGCATGGTTTTTCGGACTTCTGTGTTTCTATTATAGGCAAATTGTATTTTTCAATAAAGTCAAATTCAATAGGGTCAAAAGGTTGTTGTAGATTATAGCATGTCTATACAGAGTGCTAAATGAAAAGAGTTTTTGAAATAGCTTGCCTAGGAAGAAAGTTTATTTCATACGGAATTTTCCGATTATTTCAAATATTTAATTTTCAAATAGTTTTTTTCATCGGGTCAAGGAGTTGTTCAAATCGAACCAAACTGGGTGTGGAGTATACTAAGGGTACCTAGATTATAAAAAAAAAATAATTTTTGCTATAGCTTGTCTAGGAAAAAAATTGGCAAATTTCCGTTTGAAAAGCAAATTTTTTTCCTGGACAAGCTATAGCGAAAATTGTTTTTGCTTTATAATCTAGGTACCCATAGTATACTCCATACCCAGTTTGGTTCGATTTGAACAACTCCTTGACCCGAAGAAAAATACTATATATAAAAATTAAATAATGGAAATAATCGGAAAATTCCGTATGAAATAAACTTTTGAAAAGCAATTATTTCAAATAAGTAATTTTAAAAATAGGTCTTTTTCGAATGGTCAAAAACTTCTTGAAATTGAACCAAACTCGGCATAGAGTATCCCATGTGTACCTAGATTGTTTAACAAAAAAAATTGCTATTGCTTGTCTAGAAAAAAGTTAGCTTTTCATACGGAAAATTGCTATTCTTTCAAATAACTAATTTTGAAAATATGTCTTTTTCGTATGGTCAAAAACTTCTCGAAATTGAACCAAACTCGCCATAGAGTATCCCATGTGTACCTAGAATATATAACAAAAAGAATTTTTGCTATAGCTTGCGTAGGAAAAATGTTAGTTTTTCGTACGTTAATTTCCGATTAATTCGAATAACTAATTTTAAATAATTTTTAAGAATAGGCATTTTTGATAAGATCATAGAGTTGTTCAAATCAAACCAAACTCGGTATGGAGTATCCGATGTGTAGTTAGAAGCTGAAACTGAAATAATTTTTGGTATAGCTAGCCTAGGAAAAAAGTTAGTTTTTCATACGGAACTTTTTGAATTTCTCGAAAAAGGAATTTTAAAAATAGGTCTCTTTTATCGGAAAAAGAAGTTGTTCAAATCAAACCAAAAATGGTATGCAGTATCCCCGGGGTATGTAGACTGTAAAACAGAAAGATTTTTTGGTATAGCTTGTCTAGGAAAAAAATTAGCTTTTCATACGGAAATTTCTATTATTTCCGAATAATTTTTAAATAGTATTTTTCATCGGGTCAAGGAGTTGTTCAAATCGAACCCAACTGGGTGTGTAGTATACAAAGGGTACCAAGATTATAAAACAAAAAAGTTTTTGCTATAGCTAGTCTAGGAAAAAAGTTAGCAATTTTCCGTATGAAAAGCAAACTTTTTTCCTAGACAAGCTATAGCGAAAATTCTTTTTGTTTTATAATCTAGGTACCCATAGTATACTCCATACCCAGTTTGGTTCGATTTGAACAACTCCCTGATCCGATGAAAAATACTATTTTTAAAAATTAAATATTGGAAATAATCGGAAAATTCCGTATGAAATAAACTTTTGAAAAGCAATTATTTCAAATAAGTAATTTTAAAAATAGGTCTTTTTCGTATGATCAAAAACTTCTTGAAATTGAATTAAACTCGCTATAGGGTATCCCATGTGTACCTAGAATATAGATCAAAAAGAATTTTTGCTATTGCTTGCGTAAGAAAAAAGTTAGTTTTTCGTACGTTAATTTCCGATTAATTCGAATAACTAATTTTAAATAATTTTTAAGAATAGGCCTTTTTGATAAGATCATAGAGTTGTCCAAATCAAGCCAAACTCGGCATGAAGTATCCGATGTGTAGTAAGAAGGTGAAACTGAAATAATTTTTGGTATAGCTAGCCTAGGAAAAAAGTTAGTTTTTCATACGGAATTTTTTGAATTTCTCGAAAAAGGAATTTTAAAAATAGGTCTTTTTTTATCGGATCAAGAAGTTGTTCAAATCGATCCAAAATTGTTATGGAGTATCCCCGGGGTATGTAGAGTGCAAAACAGAACGATTTTTTTGGTATAGCTTGGCTAGGAAAAAAGTTAGATTTTCATACGGAAATTTCTATTATATCCGAATAATTTCAATAAATAATTTTAAAAATAAGTATTTTTGATTAGGTCATAGAGTTGTCCAAAGTGAACCAAACTTGGTATGGAGTATCCCCAGGGTTGTAGAGTGTAAATTAAAAAAGAATTTTTGGTATAGCTTGCCTAGGAAAAAAGTTAGTATTTCATACGGAAATTTGCGAATATTTCAAATATTTAGTTTTTAAATATGGTATTTTACATCGGATCAAGAAGCTGTTCAAATCGAACCAAAATTGGTATGGAGTATTCCTGGCGTATGTAGAATGTAAAACAGAAAGATTTTTTGGTATAGCTTGCCTAGGAAAAAAGTTAGTTTTTCATACGGAAATTTGCTAATTTCGCGATTAGTGAATTTTAAAAAATGGGTCTTTTTCATCGGGTCAAGGAGTTGTTCAAATCAAACCAAACTCGGTATGGAGTATCCCATGGGTTCCTAGAGTGCAATACAAAAAAAAATTGGTATAGCTAGCCTAGGAAAAAAAGTTAGTATTTCATACGGAAATTTGCGATTATTTCAAAAATTTAATTTGAAAAATAGGTCTTTTTCATCGGGTCAAGGAGTTGTCCAAATCGAACCAATTTCGTTATGGAGTACCCCAGGGTATATAGAGTCTACAACAAAAAGAATTTTTGCTATAGCTTGCGTAGGAAAAAAGTTAGTTTTTCGTACGTTAATTTGCGATTAATTCGAATAATTAATTTTAAAAAATTTTTAGAAATAGGTCTCTTTGATAAGGTCAAGGAGTTGTTCAAATCAAACTAAACTCGGTATGGAGTATCCCGAGGGTTTGTAGAGAGTAAAACAAAAAGATTTTTTGGTATAGCTTGCCTAGGGAAAAAGTTAGTATTTCTTACGGAAATTTGCGATTATTTCAAATATTTAGTTTTTAAATATAGTATTTTACATCGGATCAAGAAGCTGTTCAAATCGAACCAAAATTGGTATGGAGTATCCCCAGGGTTGTAGAATGTAAATTAAAAAAGAATTTTTGGTATAGCTTGCCTAGGAAAAAAGTTAGTATTTCATACGGAAATTTGCGAATATTTCAAATATTTAGTTTTTAAAAATAGTATTTTACATCGGATCAAGAAGCTGTTCAAATCGAACCAAAATTGGTATGGAGTATTCCTGAAGTATGTAGAATGTAAAACAGAAAGATTTTTTGGTATAGCTTGCCTAGGAAAAAAGTTAGTTTTTCATACGGAAATTTGCGAATTTCGCGATTAGTGAATTTTAAAAAATGGGTCTTTTTCATCGGGTCAAGGAGTTGTTCAAATCAAACCAAACTCGGTATGGAGTATCCCATGGGTTTTTAGAGTGCAATACAAAAAAAAATTGGTATAGCTAGCCTAGGAAAAAAGTTAGTATTTCATACGGAAATTTGCGATTATTTCAAAAATTTAATTTGAAAAATAGGTCTTTTTCATCGGGTCAAGGAGTTGTCCAAATCGAACCAAACTCGTTATGGAGTACCCCAGGGTATATAGAGTCTACAACAAAAAGAATTTTTGCTATAGCTTGCGTAGGAAAAAAGTTAGTTTTTCGTACGTTAATTTGCGATTAATTCGAATAATTAATTTTAAAAAATTTTTAAAAATAGGTCTCTTTGATAAGGTCAAGGAGTTGTTCAAATCAAACTAAACTCGGTATGGAGTATCCCCAGGGTTTGTAGAGAGTAAAACAAAAAGATTTTTTGGTATAGCTTGCCTAGGGAAAAAGTTAGTATTTCATACGGAAATTTGCGATTATTTCAAATATCTAATTTGAAAAATAGGTCTTTTTCATCGGGTCAAGGAGTTGTTCAAATCGAACTAAACTCGGTATGGAGTATCCCTAGGGTATATAGAGTGTATAACAAAAAGAATTTTTGGTATAGCTTGCCTAGGAAAAAATTAGTATTTCATACGGAAATTTGCGATTATTTCAAATATTTAGTTTTTAAATATAGTTTTTTTCATCGGGTCAAGGAGTTGTTCAAATCGAACCAAACTCGGTATGGAGTATCCCCAGGGTATATAGAGTCTACAAAAAAAGAATCTTTTGGTCTAGATTGCCAAGCAAAAAAGTTAGTTTTTCATACGGAAATTTGCGATTATTTCAAATATCTAATTTGAAAAATAGGTCTTTTTCATCGGGTCAAGGAGTTGTTCAAATCGAACTAAACTCGGTATGGAGTATCCCTAGGGTATATAGAGTGTATAACAAAAAGAATTTTTGGTATAGCTTGCCTAGGAAAAAATTAGTATTTCATACGGAAATTTGCGATTATTTCAAATATTTAGTTTTTAAATATAGTTTTTTTCATCGGGTCAAGGAGTTGTCCAAATCAAGCCAAACTCGGCATGAAGTATCCGATGTGTAGTAAGAAGGTGAAACTGAAATAATTTTTGGTATAGCTAGCCTAGGAAAAAAGTTAGTTTTTCATACGGAATTTTTTGAATTTCTCGAAAAAGGAATTTTAAAAATAGGTCTTTTTTTATCGGATCAAGAAGTTGTTCAAATCGATCCAAAATTGTTATGGAGTATCCCCGGGGTATGTAGAGTGCAAAACAGAACGATTTTTTTGGTATAGCTTGGCTAGGAAAAAAGTTAGGTTTTCATACGGAAATTTCTATTATATCCGAATAATTTCAATAAATAATTTTAAAAATAAGTATTTTTGATTAGGTCATAGAGTTGTCCAAAGTGAACCAAACTTGGTATGGAGTATCCCCAGGGTTGTAGAGTGTAAATTAAAAAAGAATTTTTGGTATAGCTTGCCTAGGAAAAAAGTTAGTATTTCATACGGAAATTTGCGAATATTTCAAATATTTAGTTTTTAAATATGGTATTTTACATCGGATCAAGAAGCTGTTCAAATCGAACCAAAATTGGTATGGAGTATTCCTGGCGTATGTAGAATGTAAAACAGAAAGATTTTTTGGTATAGCTTGCCTAGGAAAAAAGTTAGTTTTTCATACGGAAATTTGCTAATTTCGCGATTAGTGAATTTTAAAAAATGGGTCTTTTTCATCGGGTCAAGGAGTTGTTCAAATCAAACCAAACTCGGTATGGAGTATCCCATGGGTTCCTAGAGTGCAATACAAAAAAAAATTGGTATAGCTAGCCTAGGAAAAAAAGTTAGTATTTCATACGGAAATTTGCGATTATTTCAAAAATTTAATTTGAAAAATAGGTCTTTTTCATCGGGTCAAGGAGTTGTCCAAATCGAACCAATTTCGTTATGGAGTACCCCAGGGTATATAGAGTCTACAACAAAAAGAATTTTTGCTATAGCTTGCGTAGGAAAAAAGTTAGTTTTTCGTACGTTAATTTGCGATTAATTCGAATAATTAATTTTAAAAAATTTTTAAAAATAGGTCTCTTTGATAAGGTCAAGGAGTTGTTCAAATCAAACTAAACTCGGTATGGAGTATCCCGAGGGTTTGTAGAGAGTAAAACAAAAAGATTTTTTGGTATAGCTTGCCTAGGGAAAAAGTTAGTATTTCTTACGGAAATTTGCGATTATTTCAAATATTTAGTTTTTAAATATAGTATTTTACATCGGATCAAGAAGCTGTTCAAATCGAACCAAAATTGGTATGGAGTATCCCCAGGGTTGTAGAATGTAAATTAAAAAAGAATTTTTGGTATAGCTTGCCTAGGAAAAAAGTTAGTATTTCATACGGAAATTTGCGAATATTTCAAATATTTAGTTTTTAAAAATAGTATTTTACATCGGATCAAGAAGCTGTTCAAATCGAACCAAAATTGGTATGGAGTATTCCTGAAGTATGTAGAATGTAAAACAGAAAGATTTTTTGGTATAGCTTGCCTAGGAAAAAAGTTAGTTTTTCATACGGAAATTTGCGAATTTCGCGATTAGTGAATTTTAAAAAATGGGTCTTTTTCATCGGGTCAAGGAGTTGTTCAAATCAAACCAAACTCGGTATGGAGTATCCCATGGGTTTCTAGAGTGCAATACAAAAAAAAATTGGTATAGCTAGCCTAGGAAAAAAGTTAGTATTTCATACGGAAATTTGCGATTATTTCAAAAATTTAATTTGAAAAATAGGTCTTTTTCATCGGGTCAAGGAGTTGTCCAAATCGAACCAAACTCGTTATGGAGTACCCCAGGGTATATAGAGTCTACAACAAAAAGAATTTTTGCTATAGCTTGCGTAGGAAAAAAGTTAGTTTTTCGTACGTTAATTTGCGATTAATTCGAATAATTAATTTTAAAAAATTTTTAAAAATAGGTCTCTTTGATAAGGTCAAGGAGTTGTTCAAATCAAACTAAACTCGGTATGGAGTATCCCCAGGGTTTGTAGAGAGTAAAACAAAAAGATTTTTTGGTATAGCTTGCCTAGGGAAAAAGTTAGTATTTCATACGGAAATTTGCGATTATTTCAAATATCTAATTTGAAAAATAGGTCTTTTTCATCGGGTCAAGGAGTTGTTCAAATCGAACTAAACTCGGTATGGAGTATCCCTAGGGTATATAGAGTGTATAACAAAAAGAATTTTTGGTATAGCTTGCCTAGGAAAAAATTAGTATTTCATACGGAAATTTGCGATTATTTCAAATATTTAGTTTTTAAATATAGTTTTTTTCATCGGGTCAAGGAGTTGTTCAAATCGAACCAAACTCGGTATGGAGTATCCCCAGGGTATATAGAGTCTACAAAAAAAGAATCTTTTGGTCTAGATTGCCAAGCAAAAAAGTTAGTTTTTCATACGGAAATTTGCGATAAGTAATTTGAAAAATAGGTCTTTTTTATCGGGTCAAGGAGTTGTTCAAATCAAACCAAACTCGGCATGGAGTATCCCAATGGTATCGCGAGTGTAAAACAGAAAATAATTTTGATGTAGCTTGGCTAGAAAAAAGTTAGCTTTTCATACAGAAATTTCCTCTTATTTCCGTATAATTTTGAATAATTAATTTTAGAAAAAGCTCTTTTTGAATAGGTCTTAGAGTTGTTCAAATCAAACCAAACCCGGTATGGAGTATCCCACGTGTAGTTAGAAGGTGAAGCGGAAATAATTTTTGGTATAGCTTGCCTAGGAAAAAGGTCAGCTTTTCATACGGAAATTTGATATTAATTCGAATACTTAATTTTTAAATATAGTATTTTTCGTCGGGTCATGTAATTGTTCAAATCAAACCAAACTCGGTAAGCAGTATCCCCAAGGTATGTAGAGTGGAAAACGTAAAGAATTTTTGGTATAGCTTGCCTAGGAAAAAAATTAGTAGTTCATACGGAAATTTGCGAATTTCGCGAATAACGAATTTTGAAAATATGTCTATTTCATCGGGTCAGGGAGTTGTCCAAATCAGACCAAACTCGGCATGGAGTATCCCAAGGGTATCGAGAGTGTAAAACAGAAAAAATTTTTGGTTTAGCTTGCCTAGGAAAAAAGTTGGTTTTTCATACGGAAATTTGCTATTATTTCCGAATATATTTGAATAAGTAATTATAAAAATAAGTCTTTTTGATTAGGTCTTAGAGTTATCCAAATTGAACCAAATTTGGTATGGAGTATTATCTGTGTAAATAGAGTGTAGGAAAAAAGAATTTTTGCTATTGCTTGTATAGGAAAAAAGTTAGTTTTTCGTACGTCAGATTCCGATTAATTCGAATTTTTAATTTTAATTAATTTTTAAAAATAGGTCTTTTTGATTAGGTCATAGAGTTGTCAAAAATGAACCAAACCTGATATGGAGTATCCACTGTGTTGGTAGAGTGTAGGAATTTTGCTATAGCTTGTCTAGGAAAAAAGTTAGTTTTTCATACGGAACTTTTTGAATTTCTCGAAAAAGGATTTTAAAAATAGGTCTTTTTTATCGGATCAAGAAGTTGTTCAAATCAAACCAAACTTGGTGTGGATTGTTCCCAGTGTACCTAGAGTGTAAGGCAAAAAGAATATTTGATGTGGCTGGTGTTGGTGCAGAAGTTATGTGTTTTAAGTGTTGCTTTGTTTTTTTTTAAAAAAATTAAAAATATAGTTAGAAAAAGTTAAAAATATAGAGTTAAAAATGGGTGGGAAGCCATTCGGACGTCAAGATTTTTCGGTGCTCTCCCTTCCCCCTACCCTCTTTCTCTCACCCGTGTTTTCGTCTCTTGTTCGTCTCTCGCTCGTGTCTCGCGTTCTCTCGCTCGTCTCTCGCTCGTCTCGCTTTCTCTTGCTCGTTTTTCGCTCGTCTCTCGCGTTGTCTCGCTCGTCTCTCGCTTCGGTCTTTTGGTTTGAGTCTATGATGTGTGTTTATGATGTGTGAAATATGTTTATGTTGATTTCAGATTTCTTGAATGAGTGTTAAAAAAAGTCTTATCTTATTAGAGGTTCATTTTATTCTTAATGCTAATAGATAGACACCTTGAATAATTTTGCTCACCACAGCAAAAAAGGCACTGTCTACTCTTAGTATAAAGATGTTCATGTAACTCACGTAAAAAAAGACTTTAAATATCTGGATTTGTGGAGTTTTAGAACCCTCTCTGTCTTCAGCTTCAAGGATCTGCACTGCATCCCAGCAGGTAATATTTTTTTCCGTCTGGTGAACGCACGAAAGTCTGGAAATGAACGCACGATGGTCTGGACTTGAACGCACGATGGTCTGGACATGACCGTACGATGGTCTGGACATGAACGCACGAAAGTCTGGAAATGAACGCACGAAAATTTTTTGTGCGTTCATGTCCAAACTTTCGTGCGTTCATGTCCAGACAGTCGTGCGATCACCAGACCATCGTGCGTTCATGCCCAGACTATCGTGCGTTCATGTCCAGACCATCGTGCGCTCATCCGTGTTTCCAAGCCGTGTAATTTTGAACGCACGACACCCCCTTCGTTCGTTCATTTCGGTCTGGAAATAACTAGTTTCGGTCATTTATTAATTTGCAAACTTCAGCTAGGCCTCATTGTCAAATATGTAAATTTGACTTTTTCAAACTGGGGTTCTTATTAACCTAGGATGAGATCCCAGCGCCAATACAGTTTTTTCAGACTCACTCGAGGGCCTGCGTGTTTTTTCAGCCCACGTTGAGGCGCCATCCGGAAGTGACCTCTGATCGTACGAAGTCCAACGCATTTTTTTCGAACAAGTCCATATTAAGAGTGAAATTTTTTCTAATCAACGTCAAGCAGACCATTCTAAATGTTTTACAACCTACATACTACTGGTAGTCTGGGATACTGTACTGAAGTGTGGTACATTCAGTAACACTATTTGATAATCTTAGTGCTATTTTGAGAATTTACGTTATAGTGCGTGAAGCACAAACTTGAATTGGACAAAGTCCATTTTAACGTGTGAACAAATTATTAAGTAGTTTTGAATAAACTACGATTTTAAAATCGCTAACTCAAACTAAAACTACCATGACGTGATATTATCACGCCACACAGATAACGCCAAGTTAACCTTGGTAACTCTGTCGACACTGTTATCTCCATCCAATAGGATACTAGATAACCACGTGTCCGCAATTATAAAAGGAGCTCGCACGCTCAACCACGACGCACTCTCTCTTAACTTCAACACTTTTTGGTCCCTGATAAATTCTGACTTAAATCAAACTCCCGTATTGCTCCCTTGCTCAATCTCAGCTTACTTGAGACATTTTTCTAACTTAGAATATTTTGTGACTTGCTCTTAACTAAGAACTCTCTAAGTCATAAAATATTAACTTAGCACAAATTTGGAAATCAGGTAAGTTTAACTTAACTTCTCCAAGTTATAATTTAACATCTCTTAAACTCTATCTAAGTTACAAGTTAACCTAGAATAATTCAACCTGTGCTATCTAGTGCTATCTCAGTCTTAACAACTTTAACTATACTATCCCTTCACGCTCGGTTCACATTTGATGCTGTTTAACATAACTTATTAATTCAAATTTGCATTTAACTTTCTTTAATACTTAACTATATACCAAGAGTAGAACTAGGGGTTGAACTCTCAAGTTATACATGTGGTCCCGCGAATAACCCCGTCGTTTAAAAATCTAATGTACGGACCAGCAGTAAAAATGGTGGTCCCTGAGAAGCAACTTCAATGTAACCTGTTCATTTAATACAGAGAGGCCAAATTAATTTAACTTGTTCATTTAATACAAGAGAGGCAATCTCAATTTAACTTGTTCATTTAAACTATCAGAGAAGCCTGCCTAAATTTAACTTGTTCACTTATTATAGAGAAACCATTAAATTAACATGTGTAATTTAACTATTGAAAGGGCTTCTCACTTAAATTTTTATTTGAATTAGAATCAGACTATTCCTCTGTCCTAAATAGTTTTAATACAATAACATCAGTCCTTTAAAAAATGACCAGTCCTGGTGGTAGTACTCCTCCACCTGCAGTTACTCCCCCACCTGAAAGTCCCATAACACATCCAAATCTTTCACTTGTATCTTTTTCAGGTAATGATCCTAATCAGGATGCCACTTCTTTTTGGAACTCTGTAGAAAACAAAATACTCTTTTCACTAGGAACTAGGCCTACAGCACCCGCTGCACAAACTAGCTATGATAAGAGGCAACAATCTTTATTCGGCTCACTTTTAACTGATACAGCACTAGAATAGTTTGAAAGTGAAGTCACAGATGCTACAGATTGGAATACTTTAAAAGATGAATTTATAAAAAAAATTCACAGACGGTAGAGACCAATTTAGATTTAGACTTGAGGTTGAGAACACATACAGGCAGGAAGGAGAATTAATAAAAAACTATCTACATAGAATAAAGAGTGGAGTTGATAAAGGTTGGCCAGAAAAGATACCAACAAGTATTGAGGGTGATGACAATATAAGAAGGAAGAAAGAAATCCAACAAAGACAACGAAGTCAGAAATACATAGATTTGCTATAAGAGGACTAAGACCACAAGGTTTAAAACGCAAATCGCACGAGAAACTTATTGAGAATCCCTCAATAACTTGAACACAGTTTGTTGATCACTTAGTCGTAAAGCAGTTAACATTTTCTGTAACAACAGAGTCTACTGGAGCTACAGGAATAGATAAACTTAAAACACTAGAGAGCAAAATTAATGATTTAACCATTCTTTTCAAAAGCAACGAAGTGAATGCTATAGATACATCTAGGCCTAGAGACCCAAACATAAAGGGAAGACCTAACAGTACTAGGTTTTGTGATCATTGCAGAAGCAATGGTCATTCCATCTCTAGATGCACAAAGAAACAGATATATGATAGTGTTAACAAATTGAGAAAGGAACTAGTTGAACCAAGGAGGCCAAATATAACATTCTCTAATGATTATAGAAAAAATAACCGAGGCAATACAAGATTTAGTCCTAGAAACCAAGGCTATCAACCAAGAGGTGGCTACTCAAACTATAATCCTAGGTTCAACAAGCCTAACTATCAACAACAAAATACATCTTTTAGCAGTTATGGCAATAGATTCACTCAACTATACGAACAAACTTTCCCTCAGCAAAACAATTTTAGAAATAATGAACCAAATCTTGAACAACAATCACCACCACCACAACAACAGCAACAGCCACAACAAAGTGCTAGTTTCTATACACCAAGTAGAAATGACAATCTACAACAAAGACAATCAAAAACCAACACTATTCTGTTTCGTTGAAGGTGACGATGACTACGTATATGCTATAACAGACTTCTTTCCTTTAAACTTTTGAAGTCTCCGAACGCTACTAAGGAAAGTAGTACTAAGTCAAGAATTTACCTCAACCTATATCACTTTGCCACCGGAGACATTAAAAATAATATTGGGTTAGAAGTAGAATTCATGATTGACCCAGGATCAACCTGCACTATTATCAATCATCCTACATACTTTGCACTAGTAAACCTTGGACAAAATTTGCATTTACAAAATACAAATTGTGATTCAAAAACATATACTGGTTTATCAATCAGAATGCTTGTCTACACAACTATTCAATCTAGCTTTGAGACTGACGGTAAATATACAGTCCCCCATAAAGTATTCGTTAATAAAGAGCAGAGACAGAACATAATAGGCATTGATTTTTGTCATTTATTTTTAAAAGCACTTCACTTCGATATCCCCGCAGTAGAATTAAAAACTGAAAGGAATTTAATTTGCTAGGGCTCACTCAACAATGAGAAAGATTATACATACATAACTGAATTGACTGCTTCAAACATAGCTCAACCGATCTTTCTGCAACAGAAAAGTACACAACTGTACTAGCAAAAGCACCCCAGTCAAGCCTTTTTTCACCAGGAACATATTTCATGCCTCATATTAAGGTTGCAAAAACTGACCTAGTCTTTGTGAACACACTTTGTCCACAACCTGTAAAATTTCTACCCATATTCATGGACAATCAAAAAATCAACCAATACAGATAAATAGAGGAATAATAGGTTATGCTATGTGTGATATAACCGACAAACCCATACAAAGATACAATATCAAAAACTGTACCGAATTTACAAGTACAATACTAAACGAAAGTGAGGACTAAAACAGTTGCTTCGTACTGAACACAGTAGTAAACAATTTACAAGACGGACAGCAAATTCAAACTAATTCTTGCATTAGATATGTTGATTTTCGTACCCAATCTATATTTGACTCTAATATGCCTATAGCGCACACAATCTCCTCAGATGCAGAAATGAGAAAAGGTTCTGCTAACACAATCTCCAAAAGAATACCCTTATTAAAGGACTACTGTAAAAGTAGAAACTGTGATATAGGTGACATAATAACTTTCAGAGCAGATAATAACTTAGTATATAATCTCATCACTAAGGCTAATCATTATGAGAAGCCAACAATTGATACAATCAAAACAACACTACTTGCTATGAGAGATCATGCACTAGGACTAAATTTACGCTGTATAGCGATGCAAAAAATAGGTTGTGGTTTAGACGGAATAGATTGGAGAGAGATATCTTCTCTAATTGAACAAACATTTAAGAATTCAGGAATAGCTATCTATGTGTATACAAGCAAAGATGATATTGATAAACTACAAAAAGTAGAAACCAATACACTAAAACAGGAAGAGGTGCTCGAAATTATTGAGAGTGAGCTAATAGAAAAATGCAAAGAAGATGAGAGAGAACTAGCCACAGACTTCTCTACCGAAGCAAAAGAGTTACGTAGACCCAAAGTCAACGACCAATTTCCTAAGTTTAGAGATAAACTACAAAGCAACCGAATCATAAATAAAGCAGTTAGTGATTTTGTAATTAAGCAAAATAGAAATACAGTTCGTTCAAGACATAGAGTATCTAGAAAGGTTCTTAGATAATTTTGAATTCACGCAAAGTGATTTGACTGATGATGAATTGTTTGAGTTGATAGAAATAATACTTCAGGATAATGATGTCTATTCACATCATAAGTATGATATTGGCAAAACAAAACATTAATTTCCTTTACCCCTAAAGAAAGACGCAACCTTTAAAAAGCAAAGACCAAGCAAAATACCCATTCATCTCAGATATAAATGAGAAAAACTAATGGATGAATTAATCCAAGTAGGAATAATCGGAGAGCTCAATGATTGTTATCATATTACCTAAGAAGGATTTTGTAAAACTAGTCATTGATGCTAGATACCTGAACTCTATAACTGATACAAGTACTTCTAGTTGGCCACTCGAACCACTAAACGTTCTAATGACAAGAATAACCGGAACTTTGTTTACAAGTAGTGATTTATCATCGGCTTATAATCAAGTACCATTAACTGAAGATGAACAGAAGGTTACAAGTTTTATTGTAGGAGGCAGACAGTACACCTATCAAGTAGGATTTTATGGTCTTAAGCCATTACCCAGTTTCTTTAGCAAATTAATGCGTTATGCATTCGGACCCCTTATAAAACGTAAACAAGCCATAACATTTTTAGATGATACTTTATTACAAGCTAAAGATAAACAAGAAATGTTCACAATAGTAAAAGAGTATCACTCTTTGCTTCGAAAGGCAAAATTTAAAGCAGCCCCCGATAAAACAATGTTTATTTACGAAAAGTGAGATTTCTAGGACATGTTATATCTAAGGACGGACTATCGCCTATTGCTTCGCGCATAGATGATATTAGAAACCTAAAAACGCCAGAATCGAAAACAGAAGTTTTAAGAGTTTTAGGAATGTTGGGTTTCTATCACACCTATATTTTGAACTTTCACATAGATGCAAAACTTCTATATGATTTAACTAAAGATACAACACTATTCAAGTGGTTACCAGAACACGAAAAGGTATTCACAAACCTTAAACAAAGATTCTGTCACGACATTTGTAACGCATTTCTTTCTAATGACTACCCCTTTCATATACATGCTGATTCATCTAATTTAGGAACAGGTTGTGTTCTTATACAAGATTTTCCTGATAGAAAACGTATGATTTCAGCAAAATCGAGAGTATTTGATAAAGCTGAACAAAAGATGTCCACTCAACATAGAGAACTATGCGGAATAATATCTGCATTACATACTTATGAGTTTTATGTTATTGGATCCCCTTTTCCAATTTACCTATATTGTGATCACAGACCATTTCTATTTCTTTGGTCACGACGAGGACAAATGTCAAATCGTTTCCTTAAGTATCAAGTTGTAATAACTAAGTTCCAAAACTTGCAAATTTTACACACCGAAGGCAAAAACGTAGCGTTCCCTGACATTCTTAGCCGAAACATTTCTTTAGCAGATGCTAAACTTTGTCAACTAGAACACAAAGTAATACCTAGAGATATAAAGTTTCATATTAACGGAAAAGAAGTTAACTATTCTGTATTGTATCAAGACGATGAGGACGCAACAGCTAACGACTGTTATCCAATCATTGCTCAAATAAAAGGCGAAAAAAAACTAATCAATAAAAACGATGAAGGTGACTTTAGTGTAGATGATGCAGCAGACTACATAAATGAGCATTGCAATGCTATACACAGTTTTTCTGATTGTTTTCGCTACGGCACACATATGAATCAAATAAAGAAATTAACTTCAGAACTAACTATCGAAATTGATAATCACTACTATTCCGAGATAGAAGAAATAGCTGAAATAAGTGATGATCGAGAAAAATACGACGATCACGATTGGTTAGACTTAGTAGAAGGTAATATTGAACACTCACTTATTGAACAATTAGAATCTGCTAAAGCCGACTATATTAGATGGACAAAATTTAAGAAACTTATTGAACCAGAAGCTTTTCAAAACATCTCAGAAAAGGATGTCCACACAGATACATTAGATTTAATAGCTAAGGTTACAGATTTTGCAAAAAACGCTAATCTTGACACTGATAATATTCTTGAAGAACAAGTGAACGACTCCGTGATAGATAAAGTTAGCGATTGGTTTAAAGTAGGCAAAGCTCCAGAAAAGGACTACATTATTAAACAATCTAAAGCACTACAAACCTATAGAAATAAAGTCAGTTTGTTGTTTTTAGATAGTCAATAAGATTTATTCTGTTATTCTGAACCTTGTGAAGACGGCTCTTTTGACTTTAGGATATGTGCACCACTTTCGCTGTTTATAAAGATATTCGAAGTCGCACATACGCATGAACTTAGTGGTCATAGAGCAGAAAGCACAACTTACAATAGGGTTGAGCGATATTTCTATTGGCCCGGTATGTTTAAATGGATTGAAATGTTAATGTTAGATTGCTTAAGTTGCCAAACTAATAATTCAGCACGCAAAGACTTGAAAGAAGCACCCTTAGAACCATGGGGACAATTAGAAGCTATACACCTACATACACTTCATATTGATCATAAAGTTCCTCTACGACCACTTAGTAAAGGAAATAGATTTTGTCTTGTAATAGTAGACGCTTTCTCTAGATTTATACAAGTATACCCTAGCAAGAATGCTGAAGCTCTTGAAACAGTAAATCAACTAGAGAAATTTAAAACTACATTTGGAATACCGCAACAAATAGTACATGATAATGGCAATGCTTTTATTAGTAATGACTTCGTTCACTACACAAACGAAATGGGATTTACACTATGCTCCCGAAATGCATATTCACCGTGGACTAACGGCAAAGTAGAAGTACAAAATAAACATTTGACTAATTGCCTAAGACATTTTATTAGTAAAAGTGGATCTAATTGGTCCGAGTACACTAGTAAATTTGCATTTTCACACAATACTGCAATAAACTACAGTACTGGATATACCCCATATGAAATACTATTCGGAACAAAACCGCAAATACCTTTATCACTAAAGTTAGGACTACTACGAGATAATCAAAAGAAATGCACATCAGAGTATTGTAGTAATCTACCACCACACTCGCATAGTGAAGAAAATTGTAATAACAAAAAGATAGAGAAATTGTTACAAAACAGATTATCAAACGAAATGTTAAAACGAGAGAATACATTTAAAACTATATACTCGAATACCTACACTAAATGTAGACAAACTACGAATAAAGCACACAAGTAACGAATGCTAACTAATACTACATATGAAATACAACATGATAAAACAAATGAGAAGAAAACCGTGCATAGAAATCATATAGTACCTTATTACCCGAAAGAAGAAAAAATACAAGAGTTAGTTGAGAACTATGTAGTCCCAGACGACATGGATGATTATTATACTGAATATAATAAGCATAATATATCCAAATCTAATGCTTATAGAGGCGCACCACATATTGCTATTTCGCAGTGGCCCCTAGTAGAAACACAATATACTATTAATCCTAGCACTACGCTACAACCAACATTTAACGTTGAGGCTACCCCAACAAAATATTCAGGCTTAGAATCACTACAAACACGAATAGATAACACTAAACACATTCAAGGCACAAGCTCTTCTAATTTTCTACCCCCACGCATTTCAACCCCCTACCCTATGCAAAATATGTATTCACCTAATAGCCAATAGCAAGAAAAATTTTCTACGCCACCTGAAAATACTAGTCAGTTTAAAGCAACACGCAAATTATTCCGCCAAGCAACGCATAATAGCCCCACATCATCACCTTAAAATCCTACACTCACAGCATCACCTAATATATCTAATTTACCCGACGCAAATGAAGTATTAAGCAGACCTCAACGTAATAGAAAAGCACCTACATTCTTTGGTGAACCTATACCTTCTGACTTGTTACATAAACTCAAAAAGAAATAGAGACACAAAATCTCTTTTAAATAATACCTTTTATATTAAAAAGTGCAACGGCGCACAAAAAAACAATAAAAATAATAAAGTTAAAATATCCAAAAATAGTAAAGGCGCAAACCAATAGTAAATGCGCAGAAGTTAACAAATATATATTACTGAGCGATATTTAAAAATTTTTGTTTCTCTCCCCTTTTCAATTGCTTAGATGCTGCATGATTACACCTCTCACGGTTCTGGCAACTAAGCTCTCCGTCTCACCAGACACTCCTTGTAATTGAGCTGTATCATTTTCAAATACAGCTCCTGTAGAGTGGGCCCTGTCTTTGGATCCCACCACGCATCCCTCAAGGTCCATAGTTGATTTTCCCATTTCTCGTGCTTGTCGCACCACTTTGTCATGTCTTCTTCCCCCCTCTTAGCATATAGTTTTTCACAAAACTAAAATAACAAATTTTTAGTACAAAAACAAAACTACTCAGTCATAATCTCCGGACACCACTTTTACAGTTAAATTCTTGCAACCCCGAAAAATACCTAAATTAACTGCTAGTTAATTTGAGTAAAATTAACACTCACTTTGTTTCCGAAGAAGAACTCGATGACTTCTATAGTGTGCTTAGAAACACACTGAGTACACCTCATTTCCCATGGACTGTAGCTCCCACGAGCCCTCAGTATTCCTCACACCTCGTCGTCAGATAACACGAGAAACATATATTTATAACTTTGAGAAAAGAAATAAATGAATTCCACTGGCCCTAAACCAGAAGTATCTTCATAAATAAAATGAAGATACTGAGAGCCTCGAATTTGCTCTAGAGCTCCCAAAACAGGTTCCAACACCACTCCACTCGAACTACATTTCTATCTGGCATTATCCAGATCCTCGCTGTTTTCAGCATTATCTCTAAGATAATTTTTAGTTTCCCAATTCATAATTTTTGAGAACGAAGGAGTACAAAAAGAATATATAAAGGGAAATTGAAGAAGAAATGCAAAGTTTAAAATAAATTAAAGATTGAAAATGAAATTAATGGTCAAGAACAAAATAAAAGTTAAAGAATGAAATAAAGAAAGAGAGTTAGGAAGAAGTTAAAGAATTGAAATTTAATAGTCAAGAGAGATCAACTGAATCAAAGAACCGTATAAGGCAAAAAGCAAATAGCCCACTCAACACAAATCTTACACAAAGCACGCAATTAATCACCACTGCAAGCTGTTACACACACATAACTTCTATACAAGTTCAACACTCATACACTTTCAACATTTACGCATACCTTTTATTGCAAACTAACGCTGAAAACATATGTTACCCAAAGCAAAGTTAAGTAGAAACAAGTCCCCCATGAGCAAATACCTAATCTAAGTTAAATACCTTAAGTACAGAAATTTGTCCCTTGCAAAATATTTAACCCACAATAAATCACATCTTATCAGGAAATACACAATTAAGCATTTTACACACTCAACAAGTAAAAAATAACCGTACTAGTTTAAGGTCCCGCGGAATGTTTACAATAAACATTAAAGCACTTATGAACAAAAAACTAACCGCACTTTTAAATTTCCCAAGTAAGAGTTTTGTCACCTAAGTGCAAACCTTACACAAAGCTCAGAAAGAGTAATAACTCGATAGATTTATCCGCTCAACAACTCAGACCACTTATTTGCACAAACACATGCTTGCTCTAATAGTTCACAAAAGTTTACAACACACAAATTAGAAATACCGTACTATAAATCCCAAAAAATTCAAATTAATGAATTTATTTCAGTTCACGCTTTTTATTAACAATTCCGATTGAATTCAAACTTTCAGATTTCTCAATTAAAATCTGTAATTAGTAGATATACCCTGAAAAACAAGTTAACTTTTGAAAAGAAAGAGAGTTAGCAAAAGTATTAAAGAAAAAATGAATCTTTTCTATTTCGTTACCTTGCAATCATTAAAGTGTTCCCCTTTAGAAGTTATACGCGATAGATAAGTGAAAGGTCGTCGTATGACATCACGATAATAGTTATTAATGTGTTCAGAGTAGATTTTTCATTGTCGTCCAAAAATTTGTCACAATTTCATAATGAAGACATGAAAAATGGTGAAATTATCATTTTTGCGCAGAAAAACCCAAATAAAATCGAGTTAAACTGAAAACAAATTGTTTTGCGCTGTCTCACTAACATACTAGATGCCCATACAATGTTCAGTTAAGCGATTAGAAAATCTAAAATATTAGCCGTAGAATAACAGCAATTTTTGATTTTTGCCCATGTATTAAGATGAGGTATAGAACAGAAAAGCTGGGCCCATAAGTATACTAAGGAGTTTGGTGAATATTTTTGCTTCAGACAACGTGCCTATACAACGGCTATTTGCTCAATTTTGAATAAGGTGTCAGATATTATTAACCAAATCAAATTCTCTCCCATGTAATAAGATTGGGTATAAAATAAAACGGGAGCCGGAAAAAGTCTCAATTGTTTTTGATGATTATTTTTGCTTCAAACAACGTGTATACACAACGGCTATTGCACTGCCACGTTTGCTCAATTTTGAAGCTCTTCTCATAAAGTAATGACCAAATCAAATTTCCCCCCATGTATTAAGATTGGGTATAAAATAAAAAAGGGAGCCGGAGAAAGCCTTTAAAGTTCTGAAAACTTTTTTTTGTTTCAACCGATTTACCCATACAACAGCTATAGCACTGCCATTTATGCTCAAATTTGAAGCTCTTTTCATAAAGTAATGAGCAAATCAAAATTTTCCCCACGTATTAAGATTAGCAATAGACAAAAAAAGGGAGCCGGAGAAACTTCGCGAGCTTTTTACTAATTATTTGTCTATTACACAATGACTTCACGCACAAACTACCTTCAACCCAAAAATCATCAACCCTGCTATCTTAGTAGTGGAGAAATTCAACTTTCACGATTCGCCCATGTATTAAGATTGATTATAGGCTAAATACGCAACTTCATGAAGTAACTGTCAAAATAAGATATATTCAATTTAATATTAAGCCACCTTTTGACTTAGCTACTATTGACAAACAACACTTGATACACTGTTTCTTTTCATTTTACAGGAATGGTAAAAAAAACACATAATTTTTGCCCAAAAATCTGATAATAAACGCAAATCTGTGATAAAAATAGAGAACTTAGCCGCAACATTTCAATCATATTACAGTTTAGCAACTTAACCCTTATAACCACTATTTAAGAGTCTTACCCAAATTCAAAATAACTTTTCTCAGTTACCTTCTGAAATCAATTACTTCTTTTGCTCTCAAATCACAAATTCAGCTCAAATTTAACCATCGCTCTCTCTCTCTCTCTCTCTCTCTTTCTCTCTGTCCCAGATTATATCTTTCACATTTTGCCTCTTTCACCTAATAAACTTAGAAAACTTAGCAAAGTATTTCAAGCATTTCAATTTGTGACCAGAAAATACTTGTCACAAAACACCTCCACAACACATATATCAGGTATCTCAGTTCAAAACTAATTCTTAATTCAATTCTCAGTCAGTAACTATAGAAGGAGTCCATAACCCTTCAGATCGAACATAGTACAAGACTGACAATTCAGAAAGTTTCTAAATTCTAAACACTACTCATATTGAACACATTCATCACCAGTTAACACATCGCATAACACAATTAGAACTCCCTTAAAAGCTGATCAATCCTAATTTATGACCGAAGTCTCATTCAACCAAAACGGTTTTCTTGTTTCTCTTTCTATCAACCCTGATACACTTGTGAAAGTTTCCATTAAGGTTAATCAAAAGCTGAAATTTAATAGTGGGTTTAACACCTTAACCAGTTGTCAAATTTCTAACGAAGTAAGAACTGTAGTATTCTTTGCTACTAACTCTAACGAAGACTGTCTCCTGCTGTCTTCTGGGGAAAGTATAACCCTCAACAACTTAACAGTTTATTAATTCAAATTCATTTTTCAAGTCTAGTTGACTTAGAAACTTTAAATGACCCCTGTTTGGTTTTAGAGCCACCAACTGATCAATGAATATTCCGCTGAACGATTATTGGATTATAGCTTCAAGAACAACCTTCTCAACATCATACAGACCTTACAACATCCCGCAGAAAATCTTAAAATATAACAATAAATCAGCCACAATTGACCGATCGTATATTTCATATAAAGAAAACATTGTTATTTTCTTCGTTAAAGACCAGTTTGTAAACTTGGAAATAATTGTTTGTTGGACCCCTAACAAACCAGAACATATTGAATGCTTTCATTTCCAATTGAACAACAGAGACGAAATAAACCTTGATATCATTGGAGCTCCCTTTACTATAGACCCTTATCTATGTTACCACTTTCCCTTGAAACACAAGTTCTTACTGCTCTTGCATTCAACCCGCTGTCGTATATTAGAATATTCCTCCTACAGAAAATATTGAAACTCGGAAATAAAACTGTAACACTTGACAAGTGTTTTATTTCTAATCAACAGAGAATAGTTGCATTCTTCGTAACATCAGAAAATAACGCAAAGTTTGTCAAATTTTGGGTACCATATAATCCCGCTCACGTTCACGAGCTAAAATATCAAATTACCTTCACGGATAATATTAACTTGAATTTGTTAGACGCACCTTATACTGTCTTCGTTTATTAAATGGAAGACGGAGAAATCAAAAATTCACCAGCAATAGACTAAGTAATAAACGTAAGTTACAAAATGTTTCTTTTCATATTACTTTGCTTAACTCTGTTCCTACCTGTAGCAACTGACATTGAGTCTGAAATTGTTCAACTTATTGCAAATTTAGAAATACTCTTTGAGTATAACGATTCTCACCCACACTTCATAAAATGTGTCGTAAATAGAAATAATTGTCTACCTGAAGAAATTCCGTACCTTAAATTACTAGAGCCTCCTGAAAAGCTATTAATTTGGTCAAAACGCAACCTCCATATGCCACTATCACTGAATAAAGACCAGTTCTTTAAAGAAGAACTTACTGATAAGAAAGCACTTCTTTCGAAAGTAGAATCATTTATAACCTACATAGGGAACCAAATTCATTCTGTTCAGTTTATTAAACTTATTGCTATAATACCTCTTGCACTACTCTGTGTTATAACTGCTTGCTATGCAAATTATTTGATCTTTATTATGTTTCTTGTTTTATTAATCTTAACGTCTTTCACTGACGCCAGACCAATTGAAAAGATGAGTATCTATGAGAACACAGCTCCTAACCTTCATGTTAACCACTTTGACTGCTCAAAAATGATCTCAAACCAGATGTATTCACTCAACAAAGTAGCACCCTGCAAAATTCGCCCTGATAAAATTAGCACTAATCAAGCACGAGTCACTCTCTACCAAAGAAATTATAAAGTTAAGCTAGAAGCAACTATGTGTAAAGCAACCCAACAGCAATTATGTTGGTTTTGCGATTCTTTTGACTCTAGCGGTATAGATGCCAGACATAATACTATTACTACTTCAGTTAAGCTTGATGCTCAGAAATGCAAGCTTGCAAAGGAAAGAAAAAAGATAAAGCTTTCCCCTTCTTCTATTTCAGTAGAATTCGATTTTGACAAATCTTTGTTCTCAAACTTTAACTCAGGCGATGTTGGAACTGGAAACAATGAATGAAACTCCCGAGGTTGGATTACACATTACACTTATGAAACATATATATGCAAAATGTTAGCCTGAATGTAAACCTTAGAGATGGCACAGTTAAAAACTGGCAAAATATACTTCTACCTTGTCCCTTATCAGCAGGAGGCTTCGATTCTACATCTACTGACCCATTTGCATACACTTGGGATGAACCCAATAATTGTCTTTTCACTATGATTCGCACTTTTGACGCTCAAATGATAAAAGCTAATGACAAATACCACATAGTAAAGGATCCTAAACTTACTTCAGCTCAGTCAGATTTCGACTTACAAAGCTTAATGTTCCAAGTTTATAATAAAGCACAGTCTTTATGTAGTCATCCACAAATAGTATATCCTACGCCATATGATTCTCTATAAATTAGTCTTCGTGACGGTTTCAAAATGAACACTGGAGAACCTATTCACAAATATAACTCTGATACCGGTGATATCTCGCTTAAAAATAAATTTTATTCCAGTGACAACAAAACAGTTCATACCAAGCATTTTCAAATTTATGAAAATATTGATTTTGAAGCCCATCTTGGAACAAAAATTGATTATTTGCACTTTAATAATCTTCGGCAACTTCAAACTTCTACTCTAGAGCTATTAAGAAATGACTGTGAATTAGAGCGCTCAACTATTCTCAACACTTTAATGATTTCTCATGAAAATCCGCGTTTAGCTGGATATACCTTAACAAGAAACAGATCTATGTTGATCAAAACAAACGGCAATGTCGCCTGGCTATATAATTGTCCTCAGTTTCATTCACACTTACAAATTCTTAGTAAGTGCTATAACCGAATACCAATTCTCTATGAAGATGAAATACATTTCGTTGATCCGATTTCTAGACAAACTTTCACTGAAGCCGAAGAACAATTGTGCTCTGATAAACATTCAAACTTATTTCAACTAGATATTGACGATGACAATTCATGGGTTGAACTAACCCCACAAATAACAAAATTAAGAGGACCTGCACTCTTTAAGCCACACATAGTCATTCAGCAAATTGAAAATATAACTACTGCAAGCATTCAGGCTTCTATCTACACATATAAGGAAATGATGGCATTCTGGAATTCAATAAATTTCACCTCCAATATGAAAGGAGTTCTCAAACACTTTACTAAGTCATTGTTAGATGGCAGAGAATCAATTTCAAATATATCAGGCACGAATTATTATAACTCTAAAACTATTTATCTAGAGTCATTCATTTCACCGGACTTCTTTAATAATCAATTTGTTGAAACCTTTGGTAAAATACAATATGTAATCGAGCGATGGGGAATATTCTTTGCCGCTTTCTTATTCATTAAGCTACTCATCGACATAGTCTTATGCTTGATTCGAGCAATGCAAATTAAACAAAATTACAGATGCATCTATTTATTTTGGTAAAGCACTCTTTGCTGCCACATTTGATTTAATGTCAGTTCCAATTCTGACTTTTATTTATCAAGCAACTAATTCAGAGAATAATAACATTGATGAAAATAGAGAACCAACAATGCAAGATCCAAAGTCTGATAATGCTATTACTAGAGAACGAGTTATTCAAATTCCACCTTATACAGAGACTACAGGCTTACAAGCTATAAGATTTGAGAATAAAAGTGTTTATCCACATCTAAATGATGAGAATAATCGAGACGAAAATAGAAACGATCATAACGTTCCTACGTCTCCAGTATAGGATTAAATCCTCTATCACTCTAATATCATCAAACTATATGATGATCATACAATACAGACTGACTTCATATATACTACTGATTTACTTTAAAAGAGAAAACAAAAAAAATGAGAAAAAGAGAATACTTGCAAAATAACTTCAAAATATATACTCTTAGAATAGAATAAGAGTAGAGAATACTTGATATTTCAGGAACTTTCTTCAATTCCTAACGAATTGATACCAGTCATTCAGAAGGAACCTTCAAGTGGTTGGCCCGAATACAATACACAATCAACTTCTAAAACTCAATCTGGAGTTAAACAACTTGACAGACTAGTACAAACCACAACTCACATTACCCCATCTACAACTTTTCTCTCAGCTATCAAGATTTCAGCAGTACAAACTCAAGCAACTAGCGCAAATGCATCAACTACGGTTACATCATCCAAAGAGAGAACTAAAACTGTAGATACAATTGCAAAGAAACAACCACGTAAACAATTCATTAGAGAGATATTCAGCCCAGCAACACCACTAGAAATAAATATACCCAAGACAAACAGTACGGTACCCAACGTCTTAGCAAACACGACAACTACTCAATCGTCACGACCAAACTTTCCTAATCGTCATCATTACACAACTACCCCCTGCAAGACTGCCTACAAAAACAACATCAAGCTGAAATACAAGCAAAAACCCCCGGTTTTAGTGGACATCCGAACTACGATACGAATTTAATCTACCAGTTGCAACCCAACATCAATAGATTCAATCTCATTGGTTATTTGTCGAACAAAAATTCTTATCTACTAACTAATCACAACCTACAAGGACAAACAAAACAAGTCCCGTTTGATAATATTACAGCAAACCTCACTCCTCACTTTGATACCTTCACTTATCAGGTACAGCAAAATTTTCTGACAGAAAGACAACGCTCTCAACAGCTCGAACAACGGATTACTGAGCTCCAACTGGAGATCGCAAATCTGAAGCATCAACTCCACATCCTCCGCTCATCAAGTTGAGCACTCTCGGAATGGAATAGATAAATTTGTGGTTGTTGATGTTCAGTACTTCCTTCATTACTTCTCCTTCTTTCTCCCGCGGTGAGGAAATTTATTCGTTCAATAAAATAGTTTAAACGCCTAATTATTAGTCATTTTGATTACCTTACTCTCTCTGATTCCGTAACTTACATCAAGTAAAGCAATCCGCATTTCTTCTATCTTCATTGATACTATCTTCAATGATTACACTCAGCGCAATTTATGGTGAACAAGGAGTCCGTTCTTATCTTTAAATTACAGATTTGATTTGTTCTCGCTTTTCTAATAAAATCTATTCTTTATCTTTACCGATTTACCGTGCTTATAACTTAATTAACAGATAAGTTTATTATCATCATTCAATTGTTTCATCGAATTCCATAATATATTTAATGTTTTACAATCTTTCAGTAGACGTTAAATATTTCAAAACATATTGTGATCTCAGTGAATTTATTCAATCGCAAGTTATTAAAACTTCAAAAACATTCTTAGTTGGAAATAAGTTCTATACCCCATTGTCAGTTCATTGGACATTTGAGTTACAAGAGATTATCTTATTCTTGCAAGATAACAATTCCAATGAAATTGTATTTATTTTCATCAAGTTCCTGAGTACGATTTATTTGAAATTCTAAAGCTTATTCATACCGAAGAAATTCTTAACATCAATAACCTAAACTTTCGACCGATCACTTATTTCAGTTAATATGTTAGTCTTCAATATTTTGGTAATCACGAATCTAGAACACTTTACATATAATGTTACAACATTTCGCTAAATGATTATTCTGATTTCCATCCGCCACTTATAGTTTCAGTACTATTTGAATTTCTTTCCATTCTCCCCATAGACACAAAATTGAATTACTACATTTTTCAAAATGAACATATATTTTGAAGGAGGTGCTGATATCGAATGGTTTAAAGATTATTGTCAATTCTCTGATCATGTTGAATCCGCTTGGGTTAACTTTTCTAAACAGATTATTTTTAACGATAAAGTTTTCAGAATCTCTGAACTATATTATTCTGAATTCCAATGCGAAGTTATTTTATTCCTTGAAGTCTTTGAACAAAAAGAAATTGTTATTTATTTTGAACTAATGACATAAAGCAAGAATAATTATTTCATGAAGCTAATTCATAATGATCAACCAAGTCTAAATATTAATTCCTTAAACCATAGCTACAAAGCTTACTTCAATTGATATTATTCTTCAACAATACTCAAATAAAGATGAATTACGAAACGCAATTCTTTATTTGGGGAGTTATTTCAACAACACTAGCCCTTATGGTGTTGTGCGCAGTCATTTTAATTTCCCTATTCATTTACCTCGCTTGTCATTATAGACCATTAACTTAACCAGTTTATTCTTCAACTTATATTATCTTATTATTCAACGTCAGATGTATTAACAGCACATTTTTTTAGAAAAAATTCCAAAGGTCTATTATAACGGCCACCCAAAAAAATTGGATATATTATTTTGGACAGCCTTGTATCTTAGGACATCATCAACCCTTCTTCAAGAGAGAACTCAGAAACAAGAAGCTACGATGAACTTTAGAACTCTAACCAAATAATCTACCTCATAAACTTTAAATGCTTAATTATTATAAAATTAAGCTAAATAAAGTATTCAATTATGTGAAATTTAATGTATTGATTTAATACCTATGGACCGGGATGGGATGTACTGAAGTGTGCTACACTCAGTAACACTATTTGATAATCTTAGAGCTATTTTGAGAATTTACGCTATAGTGCGTGAAGCACAAACTTGAATTGGACAAAGTCCATTTTAACGTGTGAACAAATTATTAAGTAGTTTTGAATAAACTACTATTTTAAGATCACTAACTCAAACTAAAACTACCATGACGTGATATTATCACGCCACACAGATAACGCCAAGTTAACCCTGGTAACTCTGTCGAAACTGTTATCTCCTTCCAATACTAGATAAACACGTGTCCGCAAGTATAAAAGGAGCTCGCACGCTCAACTACGACGCACTCTCTCTTAACTTCAACACTTTTTGGTCCCTGATAAATTCTGATTTAAAATAAACTCCCGTATTGCCCCCTTGCTCAATCTCAGCTTACTTGAGATATTTTTCTAACTTAGAATATTTTGTGACTTGCTCTTAACTAAGAACTCTCTAAGTCATAAAATATTAACTTAGCACAAATTTGGAAATCAGGTAAGTTTAACTTAACTTCTCTAAGTTATAATTTAACATCTCCAAAACTCTATCTAAATTACAAGTTAACTTAGAATAATTCAACCTGGGCTATCTAGTGCTATCTCAGTCTTAACAACTTTAACTATTCTATCCCTTCATGCTCGGTTCATATTTGATGCTGTTTAACATAACTTATTAATTCATATTTGCATTTAACTTTCTTTAATACTTAACTATATACCAAGAGTAGAACTAGGGGTTGAACTCTCAAGTTATACATGTTGTCCCGCGATTAACCCCGTCGTTTAAGTATCTAATGTACAGACCAGCAGTATAATACCAATTCGGTTTACTTTATACAAATACTTTACCCGATAAAGTTTCTTTATTTTCGAAAAAAAAGCGAATAAGTCGATATGTGCCAGTTAAATAAAAAATTTTTCCGAGGAGTGTCAGTGTCAGGCAGACAACTTTGACTGTTTTACAACTTAAATGCTATTGTAAGTCTGGGCTATCAATTTGGTTCAATTTAAACAACTCCTTGACCGATCAAATTTCTACTAGAAATTGGTCTGATCAGTTGCATTTTTCGTCTGGCGATAGTCTGATCAGGGGTTGTCCGACGCGCACAATTGTCGGGACTATGGTCTGCGTGTTGTCTGGACTATGGTCGTACAATCGTCTGGACGATGATCTGGAGGTGATTGGAATATGTTTAGAAAACGGTCTGAATAATGGCATTTTAGGATTGAGGATAGTCTGATCAGAGGTCATCTGATGCGCACGATCGTCTGGAGAATGGTCTAGTTTTCGTCTGGGCCATAGTTGCACAATCGTCTGGACAATGGTCTGATTTAGGTCTGATCAGAGACATTTCCGTCGGGCATGGTCTGATCAGAGACAGTTTTGAGCGCAATTCGAGCGCACACGGTATTTTGAGCGCACATTTGTCTGATCAGAGGTTATGTTGGTCTGGAATGGCCTGATCAGAGGTTACTTTCTTCTGGAACGGTCTAATCAGAGGTCACTTCCGGATAGCACCTCAAACTGGGTGCTGTTGAAATCAACAATGCATGCCCGAATCCCTCATCAAACAAATCGAAGATCAGTCATGTAAGTTTTTTGTTTTGTTTTAATCATATATGATTTCCAGAAAAACTTTTCCTAAGAAATTGAAAAAATTTGCAGCATTTAGTTGGTCCCTATTGAAACAAAGAGCCTTAACTAGTGCCACAATTTCCCGTACAGTGTAGTCACAGGGAATATAAATAACATTTCTCTTACAAAAAACTATTTCGAAAAACTTTGTCTAGTGGTCATGAATACCCGTTTTTAGAGACTACTCAAAAACAAAAGTTAAAAAACTCATAAACTGATAGAGAATATTATGTCGACATAATAATCCTTATTAGTTAGTATCAATTTATTTTTAACAAATAAATAACTAGAAGTTCTAGTCTCAATTGTTGTAGTAGTTAATTCAGCGATTCAAGTTAATTTGCCTTGGAAAGCGGAATGTTTGGGGTTAAATCCTACCCAACATCTCAGCGACTTGATGACTTAAAAAGAAACCGATGTGATACTGTAAGTGGTACACACTGTGATGGATATACGGTAAAAAAAACTTACTCTATGAGCTGTGGAAACGCTGCAATCAGTTTTAAGTTAAAACTAATTTTATGATTAAAAAATAAGGAAAACTATGTCTAAAATTAAACTAGAAACACTAATAGAATTAAACAAATTTAAAAAGAAAACAGAAGAATTACTTACTTCCTTTTAATCACACTCTTGCAAACTGACGTAGGATCCTAGATACTTGAAGGACTCAATGCTCTCAAATTCGGTACCCCAGGCATCCTTCCTAGTGCTAGAAAAAATTCTAGTCAGTCAGGCTTTTAGTTTACCGCAGTATCTTGCTTCATGATAGGGACACCAGTAGGGACGCTACTACTAATACTAATAGTACTACTACTGCTACTACTACTACTACTACTACTACTACTACTACTACTACTACTACTACTACTACTACTACTACTACTACTACTACTACTACTACTACTACTACTACTACTACTACTACATGATCTGAAGGACAATTTGAAGCGAAAAGTGTAAAGCTCATACCAATTTGAAACAACATTTTTGTTGAAATGCCAATTTAAAAAAGTAGTAAGGGTGGTTGTAAGGGTTTCAAATTGGCATTTCAGATCAATTTTTTTAATATGATATTGAGATTAAGTTTTTTACTACTAAATTTTTACAATATTTTTCAAATTGGTATTGAGAATACGTTTTTTACTACCAAATTTTTTACAGTAGTTACAGACTATTTTTTAAAAAAATTAACTTTTTCTCAAATTTTACAGACTTTTTTCTCTAATTTTACAGTCAAACAAACATTGCGTCGGACGTTTGGTCTATTTTTCACTACTAAAATCGTCGGACGACTGATTAAACATAGTACTCTTGGTAGAAAAGACAGGTACTTTAGGTAAGTTATGATTGAACAATTAAATAACGTTAAACAATTACAAGGTTAAACATTAAGTTATGATTACAAGGTTAAACATGTTAAGTTACAAGGTTAAACAATTAAACTAGGTTAAACAAGGTTAAACAAATATAATGGCTAAAACAATAAAAAATTTATCTATGTTTGAATACTTGAACAGCAGACTTTAGTTTTTTGTATATCCGCAAATGCGCATCGTTCGATAATCTAATTCCAGCTTCCTCACATCGTGCCTTGATGTCGGGAACTGAAACTGTGGAACTGACTCCGGAAAACAGCAAGCATGCTTTCTTTTCGGGGTCAGTCCACGCGGGGGCTCCCGATTTGACGCGGAATGATTTCAAAGACTTTATAAACTTCTCTCGGAGAACGCCTTCACTACTCTGACCTATAGTTGACCTCCGTCGAGCGTCTGCAGTAACCGTTTGTTCCCGAGTCACGTTTGCAGCAGGTTGTTCTGTTGGAGTAACCGGGTTAATTGGAGTTAGGTTAACTGACGGCCTAATTGCATTGAATCGCCGTACGATTGGTTCCGAACATATAGGCGTCTCCATTGGCGTCTGTGGATCAATGGGATGGGGCTCTTCGGGCGCTTCAAAGTCAGACTCTACATCAGACTCTTTGTCGTCTACTTCTGCTTCTTCGGCTTCTTCCGGTGGGATATCTGACGACAAATCGTCACAATATATCGACAACAGCTGGTCGCGGTCCTCTGAGGTTCCCTCTCTACCAATGTAGATATCCTCAGCTGTTGTCTTGTTGTGAGCCGTTTGTGCCAAATGCGCTTTTGTCACCCCTTCTGCAACCTTGCCAATGAAACTTTTCCATCGGCGTTCCCAATACTTTCTGATGGAGTTGGCGTTAAATCGCACTTCGTTTGGGTCATCGCCGAATAGAGTAAAGAAAGTTTCCTGAATGTGTTTTGAAATGGACCGCTCAATTTTGTTCTGCTTCGAGCTGAAGACATACTTCGACTCCATTGAATCATTCTCGTCGGCAAATGTCTCCTTTAACTTGTAAAGCAGCGGTATTTGATCGGCCTTTATTTTCAAATACAGCGTATAAAACTTTCCCGTCTTGTGCCTATCAGTTTCCAGAACGCTGTTTTCTTCAATGTACTTGACGTCCTCCCAAGTGAGTGCCAGTAAGGGTCCAGACCGTACATTAAGTCTACCTTGTAGCACAAAGAAATTTAGGGCCTGTTGTTGCTTGTACGTTAAGGTAGATGTTGCTAAGTTGTCCTTTAGATGAGTCAAGGCCAGCTTGTGACGATTTCGTACCAGAGCAATCGACGGGACCCGGGCTCGCAATTGTTTGGCTGTGGTACGATAGTTCTTAATAGCTGCAGTGGAGAACGCTTTCCTTACACTTTTAATTGCCGCCAACATCGTTGAGTGCTCTCGTTCCATCCTGTTGGAGACACCGTCTGAATACAAAAAACAGTAATCAACGAAGTTGCTGAAAGTTGCGAGATAGTTTAGCATCGTTTGAGGCTTCAATCCTCTTCGCTCTTGCAACTGGAGGCAAGCTTGTAATAGTTGCTGTGGTCGCCTCAGACCTTGTGTTTCCCCATACAATACAGCCATCAACTGAATTAAGCCTGATCTGTCCTCGTTGCAATATTCATTGCCCGCACATTTTGCCAACTGTTTTTGGTGCTCAGTGAACCTGCGGGCAATTTCTAAATCGCTGGTCCTCGCAATTACTGAGGACTTCAATTTGGCTCTTAGATTGTCTGGAAGTGAACTAAAACAAACAAAAATATAACTCAACTGAAATACATTGTAATTTATTGCCCAACATTGTCAGACGTTCGACTCAACATTGGAGTGATTATGCAATTGTCAGACGTTTGACTCAACATTGGATTGTTTATTGTGCAATTGTCAGACGTTTTAGTAAACAATAAATTGGTTATGCATTGGAGTGTTTATTATGCAATTGTTAAACGTTTGACTCAACATTATATTGTTTATGCAATTGTTAAACGTTTGATTCAACATTTAATTGTTTTGCAATTGTCAGACGTTTGATTTAACATTGGATTGTTTATGCAATTGTCTTACGTTTGACTCAACAAAAATGGTCTCCGAGTAAAATAACTTTATCACTTACGCCCTGCTTTCCGGATTCTCCACTCTCGTGACTGCAGAACAATCGCACTTGTTGGTGTACTTGTGCGTCACCAGAGAAGCGAATCGTCTGTAGCAAGCCATACAGTCGTAGATTTTGTGCTTCTTCTGTACATTTTTTGTCCTGTAGAAATCGATGATAAAGGTTATCTCTGCTTTTTCGAGAATGTCATTGTGTTGCTGCAAGTGCTTGTCCATTCTCTTGACAACGGCATGACAAATTAGGCACTCCAGAACGGGATCAGTTTTAACTTTCTTTGGTCGTTGGAGTCGAGCCTTCTCCTCGACGTTTGGTAACATTTCAACGATTGCTTCATCATTCGGTGCTTCCTCGACGTCTGCTTGTTCAACATTTGGTAACATTCAACGATTGCTTCACGGATGGGTACGATTTCAACGATTGCTTCACTGGGTAACACTTGAACGATTGCTTCATCAGGCGGTGCTTCCTCGACGATTGCTTCACTGGGTGACACTTGAACGATTGCTTCATCACTTGGTGCTTCCTCGACGATTGCTTCACTGGGTGACACTTGAACGATTGCTTCATCACTCGGTGCTTCCTCGACGATTGCTTCACTGGGTGACACTTGAACGATTGCTTCATCACTCGGTGCTTCTTTCATGCATGTGGTGCACTGGCAATTCCTATTATTATCTCCAAAATAATCAGGGCTATAAAAAACTGAAATTTCTTCGTCAATTTCGACTGTTCTAATTGCCTGAATTGATATGATCGTTTTGTTCTTTTCACCGGACACAACATATCGGGCGTTTGGGTTGCATTCGTGATTGACGAATGAAGCAGGTCCGAGCATAATCCGTGTGCTCTTAAAATTGTTTGTGGGGGCAAAAACCGAAAAAGACATGTCCTCCGTGAGCTCGTCATCAGAGACAGTTTCTGTAAAACCCTCCAGACCTGAGATGACTGTTTTCGGCCTGAATTTCTTCTTGGCGACAACGCGCATCTGTGTAAAGCCATCTTGTGGTTCATATTTTGAAGTAGTGAGGAAACTAACATTTTCAAGGGAGTCGAGATATGATTTGAACATCTGCGTGTACAGAGCTTTTGCTTTCGGATCTCTGAATAAAAGAGATTGAAAGTCTGAATGAAAACAGAGCTTGTGTGTTTCCAACGTTTGGCAGTCAATTAACTTTTCAGTGAGCTCAGCATCTATAAAACCAAGAATTTGCCAGTTTGCGTTTACGATATCTGTGCCAACATCTTCGGGTTCCTCGTGTACATCTTGTACGGGTTGTCTATCGTCTATCGTCGGGCTGTCGGGCTGAAATCGTTTTCCAGCACTTGTTTCGTCGGACTGCTGCTCGCGACTTCGTTTCTTGCTCAACTTACCCTTCCTATTATTATTGTTGTTGTTATTGTGATTGTCATCAGCAATAACTCTGTTTCTGAGGGTTCGCGTACGTGCTGTCTGACTTCGCAATTTAACCATTTTTGGATTTGAATCTGACAAAGATTTGAATCTTATTGTTGTAAGAGTTTACTTTAAAATGGCATAATTTTGAAATAGTTTTAGTGGCCTGAAATTTGAGTCCAAAAAGAAAAAGAGTCTGCGATAATTTGTTTATCTAATTGTTTATGAGGCAAGTACTAGTTATTAACTTTGTTCATCTATTTGTTTATTGTGCAAGTACTAGTTATTAACTTTTAATCGATTAGCGTCAATAAAAATATGACTAATTATCGGTTATAATTACCATTATCTTTTACCATTAGAAATGATCATTAGAAATGTCTCTTTTGAAGTTGTTCATCAATCGTTACACGATTGCATGTATCAATCGTTACACGATTGTTCATCAATCGTTACACGATTGTAAATGATATATAATATGCAATTGTTCTTGGGTGGGGGATTGTAAAAATCCCCCTTTCAAAAATTGCCCAGTTCAAGGTGACGGTCCCCTCAAACCGAACTTTAGATGATGATTCAGAGCATTGTAGATTTGGAGTCATAATATTAAATATTAAATATTAAACTAATCTACTTAGATGAGTAGAAACCCAAATGAAAATATATTCATTTTGACGTGATAGGGGCCAAACGGGGGTCAATCAATTTTCTTTTATCGATCAAGTTTTTGGGCATCACCTACTGGCTATTATTACATAAATGATAAGTTTCATTGATGATTGACCATTTCTTTGGTGATGATTGAATGTCACAATCGACCTTTGAATTGATTTAATTATGTATCAATAACAATCTTTTGACGATTGTAAAACAAATGAAAACATTTTCCAATAGAGGTCGCACGATTGCATTTACAATACAGCGAAGTTTTGAAATTAAAACACAGACGGCAATTAAAACTTGCTTATAATGTAAGTCAAATGTAACTGAGCCCTTTGTTCAACAACTGCAAAGTAATACATTGTAATTTGATTTTAAACCGTTTAAAGCTAGGAATTGATATAATTATTTTTATTAGCTGAGCTTTTCAGGACTGAAGAATGATGATAGGTATCCGACATTTTAGCGTGAAAACAATGAGCAAGAATACTTAATTTTTGTACCATGGAAACTAGGTGTTTGATATATACTAACAACTAAGGTCACTCGTTCACTGCTGGAAAACTAACTACGCTGTCTCAAGTTGTTGACCGTTAACAATCCGTATGTGTACCTATACCCACCACCATGACAGCCCGTCTCCATAACGAATACAGCACTTTCCGTGCTGGGGTTTCCTCGCTGCAGACGAGCGGGTGATCTTATTGAATTTCTAAATCTGTTTTGCATTTGTGAAACACAAAGTATGCAACCATGAAACGCGATGAAGTTCAATTGTTCGCCTTTAGTATTTTTTGGTATAGATAATTTTTATAGCTAATACACTTCCCAGTCAAGGGTAGCTTGTTGTTGGGTGATATTGAATTTCTAAATTTGTTTTGCATTTGTTCAATTGTTCACCTTTAGTATATTTTGGTATAGCTAATTTTTATAGCTAATACACTTCCCAGTCAAGGGTAGCTTGTTGTTGGGTGATATTGAATTTCTAAATTTGTTTTGCATTTGTTCAATCGTTCAAATTAATTATAATTTGGTATAGCTAATTTTCATAGGTTATACACTTCCCAGTCAGAGGTAGCTTCAATCAAAGCACGTTTGCAACAACGCGGAACATTTAGTATAATTTGGTGTAGCTAATTTTCATAGCTAATACACTTCCCAGTCAGGGGTAGCTTCAATCAAAGCACGTGTGCAACAACGCGGAACAATTTGAAGCAAACGCAGAACATTTACAATACAAGTAAACAAACGCCGCACGTTCAGATCGTTCAGAAACCAAATGACTCAAACAACTCTATTACTTACGCAAGCGTAGGACGATAGAATGCAAAGAATGCAAAGAATGTAATTACCAAAGCGTAGAAAGTGAATCACGCGCTAATAACTCGCTTTGCCAAATTCTCAGACATATTCTCCAAATATGTCTGATAATTCGTCCGAACCAAGTTACACGAATGAAATCCCTATTGTAAATAATTTCAATCTTAGAAATTACTTGTCTCCTTCAAAGCCTCCTACTTGTCACCAAACGCAAGCCAGTACTCCTATCATGATGCCCACATTTTCCGACCTAGACTCAAATGTACGACAATTGTTTAACTCAAAATTCTTAGCTGCCCTTACCAACAGAGATTCTATACTAAGAGAAATCAGAGATTGCATTATTTCAAACGACGAAGAAAGATGTCGCAAACTTAGTAAACAAGTGCATGCTCATTGGAGATCATTGAGCACAAGGAACGGTTGCATATTTGTCGACAATAGAGTCGCAATTCCTAACAGCATTAAAGAGGCAGTTTCAGATGTATTCCATGCTACACACCCTGGAAGTTGGGGCATGACGGAACTGGCAACGGGAGTGTTGTGGACATTTTGCAACAGAGATTTACTCAATAGGGTTCGACTGTGTAAAGCGTGCACAGAGTTTGGTAAGAACTTAAAGCCAATTGTACTAAGCTAATAGTACCAATTCTACCAGACCTATTTACGATGGTCAAAAGAAATATACATATTATAATTTTAAAACAGGGATAATGTTAAGACACAAACATGTCATGGGATAATGTTGCGAAATACTGTTTAGATTATGACACATTCGGCTCAGAGGAACTAATAGATGATTCAAATTGGAGGGACGAAGACTTACTAAGTGAAGAAGAAATTAAACGAAATAAAGACCGAATCCGAGAGGCAACTAGTGCTCAGAACTTGTTCAAATTTCTTCCGTCATCGAGTTCACAGCCAGTCAATCCTTCGAGTACCCGAATCAAATTCGCACGGAAAAACTCAAATGTTAAGAGCAGGAGAAAAAGTCTTGAAGGACTTTATGAGACAATACCAGCGGGAGCATCAATTATAAAGACTTCAGACTCAACCGTTACGATACGCGTACCGGGTAGACCCGACACTGATATACATAAAGCAGACTTAGCAAAATTCGGAACACCAGAACAGAGGAATACTCCACTTGAGCAGTTCATCCAACCAGTGGACAAGAGTGGCAACGCAATAGACGCTATGGTCGAACGAATGCAGAAACACGTCTCAACTTCATTAAAGAAAATGTCGGGGGAAATTTCAATTAGAAAACAGTCAGAGACTGATCCCAGCCGAGACCCATCGAAATCTAACACCAAAAAGGCGATCAGAATTAAAATTCCAGAACGGAAAGTATCAAGGACAAGTAAGAGACGAAGTTCCAAAAGAAAATCTTCGAAAGAATTTCCGACCAATAAACAAGTAAGAATTGCTAGCCCAGATAATTCAGTTAGTTCTTATCACTCAGCACCCCCAGTAAGGATCATTCGACAAGAAACTGGATTTCGTAGAAGCAAACGTCTCCGCAAAACAACAAGCCGTTTTGGGGAACTAGCATCCGATACAGAGATAGATGATGAAATCGTGGTACAAGGGCCATCTTGCAGCGCATCATCATTCCAACCCGCGCAATTACCCGACAATCGTCAAATGATTAAAAGTTCAATTCAACAATGCCCTCAGGAGGATAGTGACTCGGACTCAAATTTTGATGAATACGAGGAATATGAGGTTGACATTTCGGATCATGAATTGGGTCACAAGGATCTGTAATCCTGTTCGCCAGCAAATGTAAGAACATTGTCAAAACTATAAAACACTCATTAGTGCAATTAGTAAGTGCTCTGAAGATTTAATTGACAGCACTGTGCCAAGGCCTCACTTACTTACTGTGCCTCACTTTCTTACATATTTCAGTTGATAAATCCATAATTTTCATAATCATTTGTGATCCATGTTGATAACTTTGTGAGTAATTCAGTAGCCAAATGCAGTATGCATTTGTTGTTCAATTTTCTTTTCTCGTTGTTCAATTTTCTTTTCTGCCAAATGCAGTACGTTTACATATTTATGTTTCAATTGTCCCTCATTTGGGGAACTATGTTACAATCGTCCCTCATTTGTGATGAAATTGCACCGATAATTCATACAGTATTTGATTTCATAATGTTGCTACATTCCATTCAGTATTTGATTTCATAATTTCATTCCTTTCATAATATCGTAATGATATATAATACCATTGTAACCTCTAAGTGTGACCTCAAAAAGAGCGAACAATACAGTCTTATCTGTAATCGAGTTTTATCTGAAGCTTATGAGTAACCATATCGCTTACAGTTTATAATTAACTGCTACGTTAGTTAAATTGTTACACGATTGAAAAAAAATTAATAATCAAGAATTTATTAAGTCATGTATGCACAATTATTGTCAACATTCCTATATGTAAAAGTTCAATGTTAACACGATGGGTGACAGTTACAGAGAGACTAATGAATCAAGGGTGATACGTCCAGTGAGACTTCCTTCTGTCCACCTCATCATCCATCATCCTAAAGCATTTATTTATATTTACACAATTTGACATCCATCATGATTTTTCAGTGGTAGACTGCATATGGTTTATATGCAAACGCTTGGCTTTTGCACTGATAGTTTAGATTGTATCAACTAATTCTTGGCTTTTGCACTAATTTTGTTTCAAGTCCCAGCAAACAAGTGCACATGCAAATTTAGTTTGAACAAATTGGACATGTTTAAAATGCACGAACATTTTAATCCGATTAGAGTCCATTTTAATCCGACTCATTTTGGCCAACACTCGTGTACATACATTGTATGCAGCACTTTGGTTTTGAAATAAAAATTAGTTTTTTTAAATTTGGAGCTATTGGTTGGCACAAATTTGACTTTTGTTTTAGATTTTAAGACGAAAAAAATTTGTTTCGGTTCTTCTTACTACCGAGATTTAGTGATGCCAAAATGAAATTTTGATGTTTCATATTGGCAGTACGACAAAATTTTTGCTTCAAAATGGTATATAACTCAACTCTTACAACTTCGAGGAAAAAGTTTTGAAAGTGAAAATTAAAAATTTTTTTTGGGTCCAATGACCTTGCTTTCTGCTTTTCTGGAAAAAAAAAGTTGATAGTGGTCACCGAAAAAAAATATAGGTGATGCCAATTTAAGTGCCAAAATGAATAATAGTAAATTTCATATTGTCCCAAGATCAACTTTTTCTACTACTTCAAATTGGCAGTCAGATCAATACTACTACTACTACTACTACTACTACTACTACTACTAGCACAGCGGGATCGAAATTGTGCTAGTGAATCCAAGTGCGGCCAAAAACCTCCGCGGCTGCTGGATTTCATTTTTTAGGCCCTAAAAAGGCCAGGAAAATTGTTTTCATGAATTTTCCAAGCCAGCGCTCACAAATGGCCTGGAAAAAAATAATTATAGGACAGTTTTCTGAGCTGGCAAAAATTCGGCTCATTTTTCACAAAAAACTCTATTTTCTTGCTGAATTTTGCAAAAACACCTTCATAAGATACTTCAGAGGAAAGCAGAGATAATAAGCTTTCCAACCATATCAAATACTTGACGATTGGAGCAAAATTTAATGCGTTTTCTATTTATCGGAGTTCGAGGCAAAAAGCTGGCCACTTACAAAGTGATTTTCAAAACTTGTTTTCTCGCTCAAAATGGAAGCTACGGGCCTGAAATTTTGCGTGGACACTTTTTTTTGACATACCTTTGTGTCTGCAAGGTTTCATTATCCCACATATAGTGTAGGAGTTCAGGTCAAAAATTCGTCAAAAAAGTGTATACGACCCAGTTGAAAAGAAAAACTCAGATTCCTGACCTGAAAAATGGTCGAAATCCAAAAAATGGCCCTAAATTCGCAAAAATTGGCACAGTGATAGATTTTTGAAAAAAAAATGTGTCATGCAAAAAACTGGACTGTTAGGTCCACACGAAACGCTACAAAATTACAAAGAAAAATTTGTTCGATTTTGTGCCTGTACATCGCGGCCAGAATGAGTCACATCTTTTTTTTCTCTTTTATATCATTTTTCTGGTGCTCTAACCTAAATGGCTCAACGTTAAAAAGTTTCCACAAACTTTCCTTTTATTTGGCCACTCAATTTTCACTGTTCTTCACCAAAAATTTCAAAATCTGATAACTCTTTGCGTTATGAGTGAGGGTCGAGAGTTGAAAATGACTTGGCCATTAACAGTTGTTTAAAGAAACGGCGTTTCAAGAGACGTAGCTGTACCTTAAAAATTGTGCTCTAGTGTTCTCGGTTTTATACAAGGTCAAAAAGAAGCCAAAGAGGCCGTTTTTAACATTTTTCTCGTGAGCGGCCACTCAATATTTCGATTCACAAACCTAAATATAAAATTTTTCTGAGCTCATTCAATGAATCAACACTGTTGTACGCCTTTTATAATATCAATTTTCCTTTCGCTGGGAAACTTCGTCTAGAAATTTTCCTTTTTTTCCGGCAGATTGATCGCTTCAAAATTTTCTTTGACTCTTGTTGAAAATGTGCATAAGGTTACGTACTACTAGGAGTACGCTAATTTTTACGACCGGAAAAATACCACTATATCGGTATATTGGACAATTCGTTTTTTGAACTAAATGATATAGTTTGTTGGAAAGCTCTTGTAAAATGCTTTTCATCGGCTTAAAGTTGCAATACTAAAAAGGATATTGAGAGTGTCGGCGGTACGATCAATTGAAAGTGAAAACATCAAATACTGAGGTCAGGTTTTAAAAAAGCTGTTATGGAACACTTTTAATGAAACGATACCACTCGGTTTAGGTTTGTGAGCGGTTTATATATGAAAAAATTCAAAAACATTTTAAGATTAGAAGTTATTACTTTTTTGGTGCGTTTTTGCTTCTTTGAAATTTTTTACCCCAGGTTATCAAAAACCTAGAAGGATTTTTTAAATAAAAAATAACAAATAGTTGCTCAAAAACATTCACGTTTAGCTGGTTGTAGAACTATTTGAAAATTGTTTTCAGTCGTATCTATATATTTATACCAATGGGGGCTCTCAGAGCGTTTGCTCTAGGATCAAACGAAATAGAAAAAATCGAGTGTTGATGTGTTGTTTTGAAAAACGATCTTTCGGAACACTTCTAATGAAGCGGTACCACTCTACTAAGTCGTATGAGCAATTTATAAAAAAATTAACGCGTTCCAGTAATAAAATTACAAATTTTTGACTTTTTTGGTGCATTTCTGAATCTTTGATTTTATAGCAACAGATTTTCAATAAAAAAATAGTGTTTGACGTGTCACAACGTATATAAAATTGTTGTCTAAAGAGGATTATATAAAACTGAAAAAAACTCTATCAAAATACATTGCGCGATTGCTCCGTATTCAACCATTAAAGACCTACTTAAGTACACTTGTTACAATCTGTCATCGGAGACAACACAATCCCCCCAAAATCAACCCAAACTTTTTAAAAAAATGCTATGTTAAACCAATTATTTCAAACTTGGCAACTTCTATATTTACGTTACCATAAAAGCATGCGCTAGTGAGAGCCCTGATTCCTAAATAAGCGGCGAAAACAAAGAAACATCGGTCATTAACACCAAAAGAAAACAGAAAAACGGGAAAGAAATTGGCGAAAACTCTTCAATCGAGATTTTTTCGCCATTCAAGTCAGCCACAAGCCTGAAAGAGTGCTCAAAACAACGCACGCAAACAACCAAAAAAAATCGGCCAAAGAAAAAATTTGGGGTTGCCTCCGAAGACAGGTTACAACCTGTCTTCGGAGACAACCCCACCCCCCACCCAAAATAAACCCCAATTTTTTTCAAAAAAATGCTATGTTAAACCTATTGTTTCAATTTTTCTCTGCTTTTATATTGACGTTATCATAATAAAATGCTCTGTTGAGAGCCCTGCTTCCTTTTTTTTGGACCAGAACAAAGAAACATCGGTCATTAACACCAAAAGAAAACAAAAAAAATTGGCGAAAATTCTTCAATCGAGGCCTTTTTCGCCGTTCAAGTCAGCCACAAGCCTGAAAGAGTGCTCAAAATAACGCACGCAAACAACCAAAAAAAATCGGCCAAAAAAATTGGGGTTGCCTCCGAAGACAGGTTACATCCTGTCTTGGAGACAACCCCAACCCCGCCCCCCCCCCCCCCAAAAAATAAACCCCAATTTTTTTTCAAAAAAATGCTATGTTAAACCTATTATTTCAATTTTTTCTGCTTTTATATTGACGTTATCATAATAAAATGCTCTATTGAGAGCCCTGCTTCCTTTTTTTTGGGGGCCAGAACAAAGAAACATCGGTCATTAACATCAAAAGAAAACAGAAAAAAAATTGGCGAAAATTCTTCAATTGAGGCTTTTTTCGCCGTTCAAGTCAGCCACAATCCTGAAAGAGTGCTCAAAATTACGCACGCAAACAATCAAAAAAAAATCGGCCAAAAAAAAATTGGGGTTGCCTCCGAAGACAGGTTACAAACTGTCTTCGGAGACAACCCCACCCCCCCTCCCCAAAATAAACCCCAATTTTTCTCAAAAAAATGCTGTGTTAAACCTATTTCAATTTTTTCTGCTTTTATTTTGACGTTATCATAATAAAATGCTCTATTGAGTGCCCTGCTTCCTTTGTCTTGGCGCCAGAACAAAGAAACATCGGTCATTAACACCAAAAAAAAACAGAAAAAAAAATTGGCGAAAATTCTTCAATCGAGGCTTTTTTCGCCGTTCAAGCCAGCCACAAGCCTGAAAGAGTGCTCAAAATAACGCACGCAAACAACCAGAAAAAAATCGGCCAAAAAAAAATTGGGATTGCCTCCGAAGACAGGTTACAACCTGTCTTCGGAGACAACCCCATCCCCCCCCCCCCAAAAAAAAACCCCAATTTTTTTTCAAAAAAATGCTATGTTAAACCCATCATTTCAAGTTTTTTGCTTCTTTATTGACCTTATCATAATAACGTGCTCTATTGAGAACCGCTCCCTTAATATGGGGCTAAAACACAGAAGCGACGGTCATTAACACCAAAATAAAACAGAAAAAAAATTGGCGAAAATTCTTCAGACGAGGTTTTTTCGCCATTCAAGTCAGCCACAAGCCTGAAAGAGTGCTCAAATTAACGCACGCAAACCACCCAAAAAAATCGGCCCAAAAAAATTGGGGTTGCCTCCAAAGACAGGTTACAACCTGTCTTCGGAGACAACCCCACCCCCCCCCCCCCCCCAAAAAAATAAACCCAAATTTTTTTCAAAAAAAAGCTATGTTAAACCTATTATTTCTATTTTTTCTGCTTTTATATTGACGTTATCATAAAAAAATGCTCTATTGAGAGCCCTGCTTCCTTTGTCTCGGGGCCAGAACAAAAGAAACATTGGTCATTAACACCAAAAAAAACAGAAAAAAAAATTGGCGAAAATTCTTTAATCGAGGCTTTTTTCGCCGTTCAAGTCAACCGCAAGCCTGAAAGAGTGCTCAAAATAACGCACGCAAACAACCAGAAAAAAATCGGCCAAAAAAAAAAAAATTTGGGGTTGCCACCGAAGACAGGTTACAACCTGTCTTCGGAGACAACCCCCCCCCCCCCCCCAAAAAAAAAAAAATGTACCCCAATTTTTTTTCAAAAAAATGCTATGCTAAACCTATTATTTCCATTTTTTCTGCTTTTATATTGACGTTATCATAATAAAATGCTCTAATGAGAGCCCTGCTTCCTTTGTCTTGGGACCAGAACAAAGAAACTTCGGTCATTAACACCACAAAAAAACAGAAAAAAAAATTGGCGAAAATTCTTCAATCGAGGCTTTTTTCGCCGTTCAAGTCAGCCACAAGCCTGAAAGAGTGCTCAAAATAACGCACGCAAACAACCAGAAAAAAATCGGCCAAAAAAAAAATTGGGATTGCCTCCGAAGACAGGTTACAACCTGTCTTCGGAGACAACCCCATCCCCCCCCCCAAAATAAACCCCAATTTTTCTCAAAAAAATGCTGTGTTAAACCTATTTCAATTTTTTCTGCTTTTATTTTGACGTTATCATAATAAAATGCTCTATTGAGTGCCCTGCTTCCTTTGTCTTGGCGCCAGAACAAAGAAACATCGGTCATTAACACCAAAAGAAAACAGAAAAATTGGCGAAAATTCTTCAATCGAGGCTTTTTTCGCTGTTCAACTCAGCCACAAGCCTGAAAGAGTGCTCAAAATAACGCACGCAAACAACCAGAAAAAAATCGGCCAAAAAAATCATTTGGGGTTGCCTCCGAAGACAGGTTTCAACCTGTCTTCGGAGACAACCCCACCCCCCCCCCCCCAAAAAAATAAACCCAAATTTTTTTCAAAAAAAAGCTATGTTAAACCTATTATTTCTATTTTTTCTGCTTTTATATTGACGTTATCATAAAAAAATGCTCTATTGAGAGCCCTGCTTCCTTTGTCTCGGGGCCAGAACAAAAGAAACATTGGTCATTAACACCAAAAAAAACAGAAAAAAAAATTGGCGAAAATTCTTTAATCGAGGCTTTTTTCGCCGTTCAAGTCAACCGCAAGCCTGAAAGAGTGCTCAAAATAACGCACGCAAACAACCAGAAAAAAATCGGCCAAAAAAAAAAAATTTGGGGTTGCCACCGAAGACAGGTTACAACCTGTCTTCGGAGACAACCCCCCCCCCCCCCCAAAAAAAAACCCCAATTTTTTTTCAAAAAAATGCTATGTTAAACCCATCATTTCAAGTTTTTTGCTTCTTTATTGACCTTATCATAATAACGTGCTCTATTGAGAACCGCTCCCTTAATATGGGGCTAAAACACAGAAGCGACGGTCATTAACACCAAAATAAAACAGAAAAAAAATTGGCGAAAATTCTTCAGACGAGGTTTTTTCGCCATTCAAGTCAGCCACAAGCCTGAAAGAGTGCTCAAATTAACGCACGCAAACCACCCAAAAAAATCGGCCCAAAAAAATTGGGGTTGCCTCCGAAGACAGGTTACAACCTGTCTTCGGAGACAACCCCACCCCCCCCCCCCCCCCCCCAAAAAAATAAACCCAAATTTTTTTCAAAAAAAAGCTATGTTAAACCTATTATTTCTATTTTTTCTGCTTTTATATTGACGTTATCATAAAAAAATGCTCTATTGAGAGCCCTGCTTCCTTTGTCTCGGGGCCAGAACAAAAGAAACATTGGTCATTAACACCAAAAAAAACAGAAAAAAAAATTGGCGAAAATTCTTTAATCGAGGCTTTTTTCGCCGTTCAAGTCAACCGCAAGCCTGAAAGAGTGCTCAAAATAACGCACGCAAACAACCAGAAAAAAATCGGCCAAAAAAAAAAAATTTGGGGTTGCCACCGAAGACAGGTTACAACCTGTCTTCGGAGACAACCCCCCCCCCCCCCCCCCCCCCCCAAAAAAAAAAAAATGTACCCCAATTTTTTTTCAAAAAAATGCTATGCTAAACCTATTATTTCCATTTTTTCTGCTTTTATATTGACGTTATCATAATAAAATGCTCTAATGAGAGCCCTGCTTCCTTTGTCTTGGGACCAGAACAAAGAAACTTCGGTCATTAACACCACAAAAAAACAGAAAAAAAAATTGGCGAAAATTCTTCAATCGAGGCTTTTTTCGCCGTTCAAGTCAGCCACAAGCCTGAAAGAGTGCTCAAAATAACGCACGCAAACAACCAGAAAAAAATCGGCCAAAAAAAAATTGGGATTGCCTCCGAAGACAGGTTACAACCTGTCTTCGGAGACAACCCCATCCCCCCCCCCCCAAAATAAACCCCAATTTTTCTCAAAAAAATGCTGTGTTAAACCTATTTCAATTTTTTCTGCTTTTATTTTGACGTTATCATAATAAAATGCTCTATTGAGTGCCCTGCTTCCTTTGTCTTGGCGCCAGAACAAAGAAACATCGGTCATTAACACCAAAAAAAAACAGAAAAAAAAATTGGCGAAAATTCTTCAATCGAGGCTTTTTTCGCCGTTCAAGCCAGCCACAAGCCTGAAAGAGTGCTCAAAATAACGCACGCAAACAACCAGAAAAAAATCGGCCCAAAAAAAAATTGGGATTGCCTCCGAAGACAGGTTACAACCTGTCTTCGGAGACAACCCCATCCCCCCCCCCCCCAAAAAAAACCCCAATTTTTTTTCAAAAAAATGCTATGTTAAACCCATCATTTCAAGTTTTTTGCTTCTTTATTGACCTTTTCATAATAACGTGCTCTATTGAGAACCGCTCCCTTAATATGGGGCTAAAACACAGAAGCGACGGTCATTAACACCAAAATAAAACAGAAAAAAAATTGGCGAAAATTCTTCAGACGAGGTTTTTTCGCCATTCAAGTCAGCCACAAGCCTGAAAGAGTGCTCAAATTAACGCACGCAAACCACCCAAAAAAATCGGCCCAAAAAAATTGGGGTTGCCTCCAAAGACAGGTTACAACCTGTCTTCGGAGACAACCCCACCCCCCCCCCCCCCCCCAAAAAAAATAAACCCAAATTTTTTTCAAAAAAAAGCTATGTTAAACCTATTATTTCTATTTTTTCTGCTTTTATATTGACGTTATCATAAAAAAATGCTCTATTGAGAGCCCTGCTTCCTTTGTCTCGGGGCCAGAACAAAAGAAACATTGGTCATTAACACCAAAAAAAACAGAAAAAAAAATTGGCGAAAATTCTTTAATCGAGGCTTTTTTCGCCGTTCAAGTCAACCGCAAGCCTGAAAGAGTGCTCAAAATAACGCACGCAAACAACCAGAAAAAAATCGGCCAAAAAAAAAAATTTGGGGTTGCCACCGAAGACAGGTTACAACCTGTCTTCGGAGACAACCCCCCCCCCCCCCCCAAAAAAAAAATGTACCCCAATTTTTTTTCAAAAAAATGCTATGCTAAACCTATTATTTCCATTTTTTCTGCTTTTATATTGACGTTATCATAATAAAATGCTCTAATGAGAGCCCTGCTTCCTTTGTCTTGGGACCAGAACAAAGAAACTTCGGTCATTAACACCACAAAAAAACAGAAAAAAAAATTGGCGAAAATTCTTCAATCGAGGCTTTTTTCGCCGTTCAAGTCAGCCACAAGCCTGAAAGAGTGCTCAAAATAACGCACGCAAACAACCAGAAAAAAATCGGCCAAAAAAAAAATTTGGGGTTGCCTCCGAAGACAGGTTACAACCTGTCTTCGGAGACAACCCCACCCCCCCCCCCCCCAAAAATAAACCCCCATTTTTTTCAAAAAAATGCTATGTTAAACCTATTATTTCAATTTTTTCTACTTTTATATTGACGTTATCATAATAAAATGCTCTACTGAGAGCCCTGCTTCATTTGTCTTGGGGCCAGAACAAAGAAACATCGGTCATTAACACCAAAAGAAAACAGAAAAATTGGCGAAAATTCTTCAATCGAGGCTTTTTTCGCTGTTCAACTCAGCCACAAGCCTGAAAGAGTGCTCAAAATAACGCACGCAAACAACCAGAAAAAAATCGGCCAAAAAAATCATTTGGGGTTGCCTCCGAAGACAGGTTTCAACCTGTCTTCGGAGACAACCCACCCCCCCCCCCCCCCCCCCAGTTTTGCAATTGATTCACCGCCCCCCCCATTCGATATGAGAAGCCGTGAACCAATGTCCTTGTGCTGCAATGCAGCCAGTGCTCATGACATCGACATTCGGATATGGCTGAAACGAAAGCTTGTCCCGGGGTAGCTCAAATGACACTGTCCGCGAAGCGAGAAGTTCCGCTACGGTTTCAGGCCGCCGCGAGCCAAATGTCTCGACCTTGTTGAATCCATTCTCAGACCGAATGAATTCATCTATGTCCACTGCTCCGTTTTTCCAGTGCTGCATCAACTCCTCGTTCCAGGAGAAAATTCGATTCGCTTCTTCTCCCCTAAGGAAGAAGGGTTGGTCGGGAAACGACTCCTCGCTGAAGTCCCATACATCTTTTTGAGGGAGAGGGCGAAGTCCAATTTCTTCCAACTTCTTCTCGCGTGCTAGTTCAAACATTTTTGAAATTGGAAGAACGTTTTGACTAGTGGAACGAACACATTTCAAACTGAAAAAGTGATTAACATGCAACACATGAGCATAAACATGAATAAACGTATTTTTTCGACTTATTTCCTAGTGTTAATAAAGTTCCACTCACTTGTTAACTAAAATGTTAATTAAGCTCAAATAACATCAGAATTAGAATACAGGTTGCACAGATCAGAGAATGGTGCAAAACAACAGTGAGTTTCAACAATATAACAGACTAAAACTAGCATTAATAATAATGGGGAAATTATAAGGGGGAAATTATAAGGGGGGAAATAATAAGGGGAAATAATAAGGGGGAAATTAAAACGAAGCTTATGGGAGTAGCAACAAAGTGGTTCAATTTCATAACACAACGAACGACCAAAACAAAGTAACATTCAGTGATTAAGCTCAATGCTAGAACTAACTAAAACTAAAACAATAACTGCAGCCCAGCAATGAATTCCACCCAAAAAGGAATTCATTCCACCCATAAATTAACCAATCAATTAAATCAATAAAAATTATGCACGAAACATCAAACAAAGTTCCATAAGTCAGACAAGTTTTTCAACAGTCAAACAAGTTTTCAATTCAAGTAACGCTTACTGAAATTCGGGGAATCCCTGCTCCTTCCAGTTAGAGAGCTTCTTAATTAAAAAATTAATGTGGTCATAACTGGCTTCTTTACTCTGATGAATTTTTTGCACATCGCAGAAAAGTGTTCGGTGGTTTCTTGTTTCAATTCCCTTTAAACACCCGTCGTAGTATTCAGCCACACAGCGATATTGCTCTTCATTTAGCCGTAGCTTTCGCGCAGTTTTTGTAAGGAAACTGACAATTTCGTCAGTTGACGGCAATTTTGTTTCAGTGGCTTCCGAGAGGAGTGTATTTTCATCATCTGCATCACTTTCATCCTCATTTGAGTTTGTCAAGCCACGAGCGAGCACATTTGCAGCCATATCTGATTCACCTTCAGAATTACCAAGATCGGATTTATTTCCCAAGGTTTCTTTCAAAGCTGAGGTGTCTACATCAGCAATCATTTCATTGGTCGGAGTGACAATGCTTTCAAAAGTTTTTCCACGGATGCACCACTCATTTGCAACAACAGCGTCAACAGTTTTCTCTTCAATAGCCTTGGTTACGTTATCCGATAGAACATTTTCGACAGCCCTAGCTGTGACAATAGCATCTACTGCCTTGCTATTGAGTTCGTAAAAGATTTCCCCCACTCGACGCGTATGGCCAACATGTCGATCAATTTTACCCTGGGTTGGAAGATCAGAAATATTTTGAGAGAAAATGGTGCAGAGACTCTGTCTCCAAACATTCGTGTTAATCTTGACACTTAGATGTAAGTGTGATTCCAGCACTGTACTCCACTTGCCAATAACGTTTCGGTTCAGCACTTCATCAGTTTGATCACGCTTCAAAAAAAGATACTCCTGATTTCCGATTTCCAATTTCTCTTTGATGGCTAAATATCGCATGAAATAAGAATACTCTTCAGTACTCATGATCAGCTGCTCGCTTGCTCGCTCTTGAAGTTTTTGTTTGAGTTTATCATGTCCATTGCCAATTCGTGCTTCTCTTGACGATTTACTTTTTTGCCGGCACTCAACATAAGGTCTTGCATTTTTTTGACATCATAGCATTTAAAAATTACCAAACCCTGTACTACATTTTGCTTGCCTTGCATCAGGAATACTTTTTAAGGTAAATAGCGCTGCTGACTCGGGACACGTTCCGATTAGCAACAGTGAAAACGAGGCAACATTGAAGCAATTTATATTTATGATCGATCTCATTTTTGGAAAATTTTGCCATTGATTGATTTCCTTCAAAAAATTCAAGAACATTTCTCAGCAAATCCATGATCAGTTTATAAACTTCTTGAACCTTTTCCTTAGACAGTTTTGCTTGAGACTTGAATTCTGCATTCAAGGAAATTTCGCATTTGACAAGACTTTGAGCTCTCTCTAAAGCCCGTGAAACTGCGTGGTTCATGTTGTTACAAGCCCTCTGCCAATCAATTTCTTTCTGAACTCTGCTATGGCTGTCGTCGCTTTCCAACGCAAGAGGGCTGTATAGTTTACAAAAATTGACAAACTTACCAAAATCTCGACAATATTCAACTTTCGTTTTGGCCTTATAAATGTTAAACTCTTCTCTGAACTTACTAAAGAGTGACTCCATGATAGAGAAATCGAAGAAACCAGCAGACTCTTTAATGAAAAATCTCAGTTTTTTTCAAGCGATCTGTTTCTTTCAGGAGCGCAAGACCGTTTACCACACCCTTCACCATAATCGTCTTCTTTTTCTTTCATATAATTTTGCAAAATTTTTTCAAAGTCGATTCCATAAGAATTTAAACCAAAACTGCTTCTCTCTCTCATGTCTTTGCTCAGAACTTCTTCTGGGAGTTCCTCCAGCTTTGATACCTTAAGATAAAACTTTGAGTGTTCTGCAGCTTTTTCTGTGGCTGGAATTTGACGGTAGTGCATTGATCGTCGCGAGAACGACTTATGACACCCGGGTTTCATACATACAAACATTGCACGTTTCTTTGATTTCGTTCGAGTTTGAAATAAGATTGTTTTGACAAGGGCGTTCAAACTACTTTCGCTTTTGAAGCCATGAGACCTCAAATGTTTTCTCATACACTGTCTGGTTAATTTTTTCGAACAAAACAAGCAGAGTACTTCGCTTTTTTTCCCACTAGTACGTTTAGTTGACAAACGTTTAGTTGCAGGTGGGACAGTACTAGTTTCAGTAGAATCGATCTGAGTCAAATTGATGTGAGTCGAATTTATTTGATTTTCTGAGTCAACACCTGCAGATTCACCGGACGGAATAACTTTGTTTTTACGAGTTTCTTTGGATTCCGGTTTGTCTTTTGAATTCTGTGCGCCCAGAGAAAATTGTAGATTCTCTTTACCTTCCAAAAGTTTTAGGAAAGGATCCGGTTTCTTTGTCTTTTTTTGGTGCTCCGGCTCATCTGGATTGTAGTCAGGATCAGAGTCCTTCCTTTTTCTTTTAAAGTGTGTTAGAAGCTTTTTGTGAGCCCAAGAGTGGGTTCCAATTGAGTGGTCAGATTTTGCCCGTCTTTTCAAAATCCCAAGACGATAATTCTTGCATACTCTCTCACGCAAGGTTGGATCAATGTCGTAAATTTCAACAGTGCCCGTTTCATTATTGGATATGCGCACCTTGACCGGCTTTCGGTGCTCACCAGACACATGACTTAGTACATCTTCCGCAACATTTCCCGGGAAAATAGTTGGACACAACCGACAAATGATCCACTGAAAAAGTTGGATGTCAGTATACTAAAATTTTTTAGTGCACTCTTGTAAGAAAACGTGCCGAGCTATCCGTTGATCTCCAAAAAGCCTGTCGTCGCAGTAAAAACAAATAGTGGGCAGGTAGAGTGATTGCTCATACAATTCCTCCTCAGTAGGCTCAACTACATTAGAACACAGTTCGCTCGCTTCCTCATCACAACGTTTCTCAGATATCTCTGATTCTTCACTTGAGTCACTTTCTGCGTCTGAACAGTTGGGAGTGTATATAGGAACGTCTTGAATAATCTTCGGTCTCACGAAAGGAAAGTCAGCCGACAAGGCTGTTATTGGCTCATGGATTTCAGTCCAACACTCTGGTACCTCCCCGTCACCTGTTGCAATTCCAATCTGCAGGTCATCGCGTGTCTTTTCATAATCATACCAATCTTTCAAAAAAGCTTCTTGCTCATCACTCAGTTTATTAGCGCTTCTCATTTTTTCCGGCTCTGTTAGTTGACTTTCCAACTCAACTGCTTGCCCAACAGGAGCAGCACTGGCATCAATGGATTGACTTGTGTTACTCAGTTCATTAGCGCTTTCCATTCTTTCCGGTTCTGTTAGTTGACTTTCCAACTCAACTGCTTGCCCAACAGGAGCAGCACTGGCATCAATGGATTGACTTGTGTTACTCAGTTCATTAGCGCTTTCCATTCTTTCCGGTTCTGTTAGTTGACTTTCCAACTCAACTGCTTGCCCAACAGGAGCAGCACTGGCATCATTGGATTGACTTGAGTCACCCTGCTCATCAAGCCACGGCCTAGGAATACCCCAAGGCCCGTAGCGATACACAAGCTCAGTGTCTACCTCAATATCTTGCAGAGCTTGAAACATTACATGAGGCAATCCATTTTTGCAACGGTATATTTTGGCAACACAATTGGGTTTATCGAAAGAGTCATTAATGTACCGCGCCAGGCCGGATGATTTTTCTGATGCATCAATGAACATATCCTTGTCATTTGAGAATGCATAAGCTTTCTTTGCCTCGCACAATTTTCCATACTGTGTTTCACTTAAACGTTTGCCGCGGTAAAATAACAAAAAATTTCCTTTGAAAAAGGATACTTTTGTGAACAGTCCATCGCCAACCTTATCACTTACTTTTTTAACGTAAAACCAGTTCTCAGGATCTTTCTGCAGATAATCCTCACACCTTGGTTTATTTCTCCTACTTCTGTCACGCATTATCTGAAATATAAGATGTTTTAGTATGCACCATACGGTATCTGGGATATCTTTTCCATTTGTGCCCCCACGTACGTTTTGCATCCCCTAGTATGTTAAATGACACGTTCGACTGAGGTGCAATTCTACTCCCCCTGACGTGATAAAATTCAACGCTTCAAGAAGTGATCGGATGGGGTCACCCGCTTCTGGAGGTAAAAACGAGTGCAACTTTACTGACCACGTCAAACACTTCAAACACATTCAAACACGTTTTTAGCACTGCTTGAGATACGCATCATATCAAAAAATGAGTACAATCGGTGCACTCTAGAAGTTATAGCAAAAAAATATGTACCCTGCCAAATGACCAAAAAAGCGAGATGACCTGATTCAGAGCCAACTGCATAAAACATTATATAAAATATATATGGAGATACTCCCCACTAACATTTGTTTGGTAAATCCCGCCTTTTGTTGTACCGAAATTTGGGTCACCCAGAACAGCCCAAAAATTCGACTTTTCTCAAATTTAAACATTAATAACTTTCTGATAAGACCGATTTGAGAAACCAACCAA
>NC_134474.1:7773235-7913188 GCF_964194025.1 Convolutriloba macropyga | reverse complement strand
ATTGGTAGTCAATTCTATCCCGAGGATATAATGAATATTAATTATGGAACTAAAAATTATAATGAGGCTCTTAAAGAGATTGTTAATTTTCATAAAGATTATAATGGATTTCCTCATAATACTAAACCATATATAAACCATAAAACAATCAAAAGTAGTCATAGAATATATGTATTTGATACTAGATATCAAAATAGTCATAGAGGACCACAACAAATACAACTTAATTTTAAAGTTAGTGTTGCAGTTGCAGATTTCATATGTCATGCATTAGTATTAAATAGAAAGGTTATTAGTGTTAATAGTGATGGTAATAAGATGGTTGATATAATCTCATAGTTTTAGTTATAGTTAAGTTGTAATTATAGTTATAGTTAATATTATAGTTTTTATTATAGTTATAGTTAATATTTTAGTTAATGACTTAATCAATGTTATAGTCGATGAATTAGTCATTAATCTAGCCATTGCTCTAGTCATTATCTTAGTCAATGCTATGGTGAAGGTGCCGTAGGCCCTGGTCCCCCAACATGAGCTGGGCTCCAGAGTTAATGACTTAATCAAAACTTGGCTCAGGCTGGGGAACCAGGGGCAAAGCCCCCTTAACAACAAAGGTATTATACTTTTTAACTCCCATTATTTTTCATATATAAATCTACATATAGATATATATATATATATAAATATATATATATATATATAATATATGTATATATATATATATATATATATATATATATAAATATATATATATATATATATATATATATATATATATATATATATGTGTATATATATGTATATATATATATATATATATATATATATATATGTATATATATATATATATATATATATATATATATATATATATATATAGTTATACATAGAAATATGAGTGACTTTAGCAAGTTTAAAACTAATTCATATTGTGTTGGAGGTAGACATTATAGTGGTACTAACTATAAATGTAAGAGGAGTTATTATTTCATAAGGAACTAGGATGTTGAAGAGATCATGTACTAAATGTAAGAGAAAATAAATCTATGACTGTCAGTGATGCAACAACAGCGGCAGAAGGATTGAAAGATTTTTTTAAGAGTGTTGGTAAAGCAACAGTTAACTTTGGAAAGACAGTTGCTATTAATCCCGTAAGGGCTTTGAAGATAGCTAGTAAGATTGGGAGGTCAGCTGCAAGTAGAAACCCTAAAGCAGCTGTAGCAGCTACACCTGATTAAATTCATTTTGCAACTGCTGTTGAAAGTGTAAGAGTAGTACAGAAAGGTAGAGGGTTATACTTATGTACAAAGAAAATATAATCAATTATATTAGAGTTTAAATAATAACTTTGTCTAAGTCTATGACTATGACTATGACTATGACTGTGAATATGACTATAAAAGTAAGTGCAAGTGTAAGTGTAAGTGTAAGTCCATAACTAGATATAGATGTGCCATCTAATGGTAAACATTATTACTAATATTTTCATTACTGAATATATGGTGAAACATGGATAAAGTCTCATTATTATTACTAAGCATCAACAACTTCACTTTAAAGAAAAACTTACCTGATTCTTCTTATTCATCTTATATTCTTCATATATCTGAACTAATTCTTCATATATTATACTCATTATTATCTATTTTATTATTATTCATTGATTTAGTATATATTCTGTTAAACTCGTCACTAAACTGTTTACTTAAAGTATACATTTGTGAATACTTTATTATTTTGTTTCTTATTTTAGTATTAATTGTTTTGATAATGAACCACAAACAGTTGCTGTAACAAAAGCTGTAGGCGTAGAATAAGTCAAGCCTATACCCGTTATTGCGAATGATGTTGATATTGCAGTTGTTGCTATTGATGATAATAATATTTCTGTTGTCTCAGCTACGTTAATATAATTTTTCTATCTACTTAAGTTCCTATTATAATTATTAGTTTCAGTTTCATAATATTTTCTAATATCTTTTTTATCGTTAATATTTTTATTAAATTTATTATTAGCTAGGATTTTATCGTTTTTGTATTGTTCTGAGAAGGAGGAGATATTGTGTAAAATAAAGGTGCACTGGGTTTAGTTTGTTCCATTTTAATCAACTAAAATATTTTGCTTTAGTCACAGTCATAGTCATAGTCATGGTGAAGGAGCCTTCGGCCCTGGTCCACCAACATGTACAAGTCCCATAATCTTAGTCACAGTCATAGTCATTGTCATAACTATATAGTAAAATAAGTCTCGATCTCTTTCATTATATCTTTTTGATTAAAATCAATTATATATTGTACTCTGGTCTTTTTGTTCTTTATAAGGGCTTCATCTATAAAAGAATTAGTCCTTTCATTAACTTCATCAAAACCGTTAGACCAGTAGTGAACATATCATCTGGCTGTATGTTAGCAATATTCTGATTAAACTTATTATAATCAATCTCTAGTTTTAATTGATTACATTTAGCGATTGTATCACTAGCAACTTTATTACAAAAGTTAACAGTACTTGTAACTTCATTTGCCGATTTAATAAACTCATTAATCAGTTCTTCGTTAACTTCGTTAACATTTTTCATCTATGGGAGGATGTGGATTTATAGTTTTATAGGTATCCTTCATCTCATTATTATCGTTATCTTCTAACATTAATTGACTACCCTTAATTTTTTTAAGCTATTTTTTACTGATTGCTGTTTAGCCTGATTGAATCTATTTCTTATCATTTTTGTATTTGTTTACAGATAGAAACTATCTACTTCGTAGCTGGCCGGAGGTTGATATCTAAAGATTCCAAAGCCTTATCATTAGATTCAATATCAAACTCGGATTCTCATAGTTCCTGTTTATAGTATTTACCCCCTAATATCTCTCCATTCATATCTTCTATCTTATATGTTGGCGGTTGTGTTCTTAAAACTTCATCAACTTTAATTATTTCTCTATTCCAACTAGAAGTGTAACCTTTAGAGAAAACGTTACGCTTGTCAGCATTCCTGACATAATCAACGATTTTAAGATTTGATGTTGCTTTGGTAGATTTAACATAGTATTCAACCTTATCGGGATTATTAGAAGCATCAAAGGGTGTCATATTAATAGTAGAGTGCATGTTATTGTTATAGGTTATTACTTTGTCATTTATTATATTTACCCAATTACCATCACCATTGATGAACATTGGTTTATTATTTATGTGTAATAGCGTTCTATTAAATCTTTCTATGAATACGACCTTTAAATCACTATAAGTAGAATATAATTCGGTTTCATATTCTTTAGGTAAAGATTGAAATGTTTTATTGCAAAACTCAACACCTCTATTTACCCATAACTTTTCTCGTTTTCGATTTTTAGAGCCACCCTGTGGATCTTCACCTAATACTATTTTAAGACCTCTAGTTGTAGAAAAAGCAGATTTATTCTTCAATGGAATAGCCTATGCATATTTTGTGAATATATCTACAACTGTGAAAACAAATTTATAATTTTTATTGTATTAAATTAGAGATGAATTACCAAAAAAATCAGCTGACCGTGTTTAATCTTTATATAATGTTATTATTCTTTCTCTTCTAAACTTTGTTATTTGGGGGCGAAATAATTCTTTAGCTAGGAGTTGTTGTTTAGTTTTAATTGTGCTTTCTTGTTTCATTATGGATGTAGTTTTAGGCTTGTTCATGGACGTGGTTTTAGGCTTACTCATGGACGTAGTCATAGCTTTACTCATTTACCACAATTAAAAACAAAATTGTCCAGTTTTTCTTGATTAATAACATTCATTTATAATAGTTGTTTAGATATATTTAACATTTCATCATATAATCCATCACGACCAGCTTAGCTTTTGTTTCTAGTATAAGTAACTATAATGTTTCTGTTTAGTTGTTGGATTAGTTACAGCTATGATTGTCGAGTTTATCTTTAGTTTAACCCCTGCCATAGATTTTGTCTCTTACCCCTAGTATATGCTTTTTTGTCCTATATCTACTGCTTTGTATATCTATCGCCTTTTTAAAATCTTATCCAATATCAAATAGAAACCTTTTTATTTTATTTTCATCTTCATCGATATCACCAACGTCATACGATACATTTCGGCTAGTGAAAAAAGTAGTAAATCTTTCTGAGAATTCATTTATTTTATCATTAAATAAAAAGGCACCCTGCTCTGGAGTAATACCAACACTGGAGTTCAGTTTATGTCTTCTAGTAGGTAAATCTACGAGATTTAGTTTTAATTGAGGATTAGTTTGAGCCCCCATGTCATGAAGAGTTTTGGTTGTATTTGTATCAACATAAACTGTTGCTATATCCCGAGTTTCCTTTGTGGTTTCACCAGGCTTCATTGATGCTTCATTAGACATCATTAATGCCGTTTCTAGTTTGCTCTATCATCTTAGTTTGTTTATCTAACTCCTGATTTTGCCCATCTATTGCTCTTAATGTTTGTTCTCCTAATGCTAGATTCTGTTCCTTGTTGCATTTATTGTTTTAGTTGAAGGATCAAATAACTCCATATTTCACCATAGTATTCTTGTTGTTTTAATTTATCTTCTAATCTACTCTTCCTCTTTAGTTTTTCTAGTTTATTTAATTCTATAAATTTATTTAGATTAGTCATTTTTTATATTAAAAAAATACAAAAATAACATAAAAATAATATGAAAATAATTTAAAAATTAAGATTATAAATCATTAAGATAAATCGTTATAAATCATTATATAATCTAAAAGCAGCTTCAATTAACTTTATATCATCATTAATAGTTAGTTCAAGAATATTATTTATTAGTGCCTCTTTACTTTCATCTAACCCTAATTTTAATAATAGCTCTATTGGAGTAGAATTAATCATTTTTTGTTAAATCGCTTTTGAATAGATAGGTTCTCATCATGAGGATAACTTTTAATTTTATTTACATAGAATCATTATCATCAAAGTTATTCAGACTTCTTTCATTAGTTTTAAATGTTGCTCATGCATATTTTGTGAATATATCTACAACTGTGAAAATAAAATTATAATTATTATTTTATTTACTTAGAGATGAATTATCAATTAAATCAGCTGACCATGTTTAATCTTTATATAAAGGTATTATTCTTTCTCTTCTAAACTTTGTTCTTTGGGGGCTAAAAAATTCTTTAGCAAGGAGTTGTGGTTTTGTTTTAATTGTGCTTTCTTGTTTCCTTATGTATGTAGTTTTAGGCTTGCTCATGGACATGGTTTTAGGCTTACTCGTGGACGTAGTCATAGCTTTGCTCATTTACCATAATTAAAATAAAAATTGCCCAGTTTTTCTTGATTAATAACATTCAGTTATGATAGTTGTTTAGATATATTTAACATTTCATCATATAATCCATCATGATCAGCTTTTGTTTCTAGTATAAGTAATTATTATTTTTTCTGTTAAGTTGTTGGATTAGTTTCAGGTATGATTGTCGAGTTTATCTTTAGTTAAACCCCTGCCGTAGATTTTATCTCTTACCGCTAGTATATGTTTTTTGTCCTATATCTACTGCTTTGTATATCTATCGCCTTTTTAAAATCATATCCAATATCAAATAAAAACCTTTTATGTTTATTTCATCTTCATCGATATCACAATCATCATATGATACGTTTCCGCTAGTGAAAAATTTTAAAAAATCTTTCTGAGAATTCATTTATTTTATCATTAAATAAAAAGGCACCCTGCTCTGGAGTAATACCAACACTGGAGTTCAGTTTATGTCTTCTAGTAGGTAAATCTACGAGATTTAATTTTAATTGAGGATTAGTTTGAGCCCCCAAGTCATGAAGAATTTTGGTTGTATTTGTATCAACATAAACTGTTGCTATATCCCGAGTTTCCTTTGTGGTTTCACCAGGCTTCATTGATGCTTCATTAGACATTATTAATGCCGTTTCTATTTTGCTCTATCATCTTAGTTTGTTTATCTAACTCCTGATTTTGCCAATCTATTGCTCTTAATGTTTTTTCTCCTAATGCTAGATCCTGTTCATTGTTGCATTTAGTGTTTTAGTTGAAGGATCAAATAACTCCAAACTTTAACATAGTATTCTTGTTGTTTTAATCTGTCTTCTAATCTACTCTTCCTCTTTAGTTTTTCTAGTTTATTTAATTCTATAAATATAGTTAGATTAGTCAATTTTTATTTAAAAAAATATAAAAATAACATAAAAATAATTTGAAAGTAATTTAAAAATTAAGATTATAAATCATTAAGATAAATCATTATAAATCATTATATAATCTAAAAGCAGCTTCAATTAACTTTATATCATCATTAATAGTTAGTTCAAGAATATTATTTATTAGTGCCTCTTTACTTTCATCTAACCCTAATTTTAATAATAGCTCTATTGGAGTAGAATTAATCTTATTTATTAAACCGCTTTTGAATAGATAGGTTCTCATCATGAGGATAACTTTTAATTTTTTTTACATAGAATCTTTTATCTTCAAATTTATTCAGATTTCTTTTATTAGATTTAATTGTTGATCATGCATATTTTGTGAATATATATCTACAACTGTGAAAATAAATTTATAATTATTATTGTATTTACTTAGAGATGAATTATCAATTAAATCAGCTGACCATATTTAATCTTTATATAAAGGTATCATTCTTTTTCTTCTAAACTTTGTTATTTGGGGGCTAAATAATACTTTAGCAAGGAGTTGTGGTTTAGTTTTAATTGTGCTTTCTTGTTTCATTATGGATGTAGTTTTAGGCGCTCATGGACAGTGTTTTAGGCTTACTCGTGGACGTAGTCATAGCTTTGCTCATTTTCCATAATTAAAAACAAAATTGTCCAGTTTTTCTTGATTAATAACATTCAGTTATAATAGTTGTTTAGATATATATTTAACATTTCATCATATAATCCATCATGACCAGCTTTTGTTTCTAGTATAAGTAATTATAATTTTTCTGTTAAGTTGATGGATTAGTTACAGCTATGATTGTCGAATTTATCTTTAGTTAAACCCCTGCCGTAGATTTTATCTCTTACCCCTTGTATATGTTTTTTGTCCTATATCTACTGCGTTGTACATCTATCGCCTTTTTAAAATCATATCCAATATCAACTAAAAACCTTTCATTTTTATTTTTATCTATATCGATATCACCATCATCATATGATACATTTCGGCTAGTGAAAAAGTTAGTAAATCTTTCTGAGAATTCATTTATTTTATCATTTAAAAAAAAAGGCACCCTGCTCTGGAGTAATACCAACACTGGAGTTCAGTTTATGTCTTCTAGTAGGTAAATGTATGAGATTTAATTTTAATTGAGGATTAGTTTGAGCCCCCATGTCATGAAGAATTTTGGTTGTGTTTGTATCAACATAAACTGATGCTATATCCCGAGTTTCCTTTGTGGTTTCACCAGGCTTCATTGATGCTTCTTAGACATCATTAATGCCGTTTCTAGTTTGCTCTATCATCTTTGTTTGTTTATCTAACTCCTGATTTTGCCAATCTATTGCTCTTAATGTTTGTTCACCTAATGCTAGATTCTGTTCATTGTTGCATTTAGTGTTTTAGTTGAAGGATCAAATAACTCCATATTTCACCATAGTATTCTTGTTGTTTTAATTTATCTTCTAATCTACTCTTCCTCTTTAGTTTTTCTAGTTTATTTAATTCTAAAAATTTATTTAGATTAGTCATTTTTTATATTAAAAAAATATAAAAATAACATAAAATTATTATAAAAATAATATATAAATTAAGATTATAAATCATTAAGATAAATCATTATAAATCATTATATAATCTAATAGCAGCTTCAATTAACTTTATATCATCATTAATAGTTAGTTCAAGAATATTATTTATTAGTGCCTCTTTACTTTCATCTAACCCTAATTTTAATAATAGCTCTATTGGAATAGAATTAATCATTTTTGTTAAATCATTTTTGAATAGATAGGTTCTCATCATGAGGATAACTTTTAATTTTATTTACATAGAATCTTTTATCATCAAAGTTATTCAGACTTCTTTTATAAGTTTTAATTGTTGCTCATGCAAATTTTGTGAATATATCTACAACTGTGAAAATAAATTTATAATTATTATTGTATTTACTTAGAGATGATTTATCAATTAAATCAGCTGACCATGTTTAATCTTTATATAAAGGTATTATTCTTTCTCTTCTAAACTTTGTTATTTGGGGGCTAAATAATTCTTTAGCAAGGAGTTGTGGTTTAGTTTTAATTGTGATTTCTTGTTTCATTATGGATGTAGTTTTAGGCTTGCTCATGGACATGGTTTTAGGCTTACTCGTGGACGTAGTCATAGCTTTGCTCATTTACCATAATTAAAAACAAAATTGTCCAGGTTTTCTTGATTAATAACATTAAGTTATAATAGTTGTTTAGATATATTTAACATTTCATCATATAATCCATCATGATCAGCTTTTTTTCTAGTATAAGTAATTATTATTTTTTCTGTTAAGTTGTGGGATTAGTTACAGCTATGATTGTCGAGTTTATCTTTAGTTAAACCCCTGCCGTAGATTTTATCTCTATCGACTTTTTAAAATCATATCCAATATCAAATAAAAATCTTTTATTTTTATTTTCATCTTCATCGATATTACCATCATCATATGATACATTTCGGCTATTGAAAAAGTTAGTAAATCTTTCTGAGAATTCATTTATTTTATCATTAAATAAAAAGGCACCCTGCTCTAGAGTAATACCAACACTGTAGTTCAGTTTATGTCCTCTATTAGGTAAATCTACGAGATTTAAGTTTAATTGAGGATTAGTTTGAGCCCCCATGTCATGAAGAATTTTGGTTGTATTTGTATCAACATAAACTGATGCTATATCCCGAGTTTCCTTTGTGATTTCACCAGGCTTCATTGATGCTTCATTAGACATCATTAATGCCGTTTCTAGTTTGCTCTATCATCTTAGTTTGTTTATCTAACTCCTGATTTTGCCAATCTATTGCTCTTAATGTTTGTTCACCTAATGCTAGATTCTGTTCATTGTTGCATTTAGTGTTTTAGTTGAAGGATCAAGTAACTCCATATTTCACCATAGTATTCTTGTTGTTTTAATATATCTTCTAATCTACTCTTACTCTTTAGTTTTTCTAGTTTATTTAATTCTATAAATTTATTTAGATTAGTCATTTTTTTATATAAAAAAATACAAAAATAACATAAAAATAATATAAAAATAATTTAAAAATTAAGATTATAAATCATTAAGATAAATCATTACAAATCATTATACAATCTAATAGCAGCTTCAATTAACTTCATATCATCATTAATAGTTAGTTAAAGAATATTTTTAATTAGTGCCTCTTTACTTTCATCTAACCCTAATTTTAATAATAGCTCTATTGGAATAGAATTAATCATTTTTGTTAAATCATTTTTGAATAGATAGGTTCTCATCATGAGGATAACTTTAAATTTTTTTTACATAGAATCTTTTATCATCAAATTTATTCAGATTTCTTTTATTAGTTTTAATTGTTGATCATGCATTTTTTGTGAATATATCTACAACTGTGAAAATAAATTTATAATTATTATTGTATTTATTTAGAGATGAATTATCAATTAAATCAGCTGACCTTGTTTAATCTTTATATAAAGGTATTATTCTTTCTCTTCTAAACTTTGTTATTTGGGGGCTAAATAATTCTTTAGCAAGGAGTTGTGGTTTAGTTTTAATTGTGATTTCTTGTTTCATTATGGATGTAGTTTTAGGCTTGCTCATGGACATGGTGTTAGGCTCACTCGTGGACGTAGTCATAGCTTTGCTCATTTACCATAATTAAAAACAAAATTGTCCAGTTTTTCTTGATTAATAACCTTCAGTTATAATAGTTGTTTAGATATATTTAACATTTCATCATATAATCCATCATGATCAGCTTTTGTTTCTAGTATAAGTAATTATTATTTTTTCTGTTAAGTTGTTGGATTAGTTACAGCTATGATTGTCGAGTTTATCTTTAGTTAAACCCCTGCCGTAGATTTTATCTCTTACCCCTAGTATATGTTTTTTGTCCTATATCTACTGCTTGGTATATCTATCGACTTTTTAAAATCATATCCAATATCAAATAAAAATCTTTTATTTTTATTTTCATCTTCATCGATATCACCATCATCATATGATACATTTCGGCTAGTGAAAAAGTTAGTAAATCTTTCTGAGAATTCATTTATTTTATCATTGAATAAAAAGGCACCCTGCTCTGGAGTAATACCAACACTGGAGTTCAGTTTATGTCTTCTATTAGGTAAAACTACGAGATTTAAATTTAATTGAGGATTAGTTTGAGCCCCCATGTCATGAAGAATTTGGTTGTATTTGTATCAACATAAACTGATGCTATATCCCGAGTTTCCTTTGTGGTTTCACCAGGCTTCATTGATGCTTCATTAGACATCATTAATGCCGTTTCTAGTTTGCTCTATCATCTTAGTTTGTTTATCTAACTCCTGATTTTGCCAATCTATTGCTCCTAATGTTTGTTCACCTAATGCTAGATTCTGTTCATTGTTGCATTTAGTGTTTTAGTTGAAGGATCAAATAACTCCATATTTCACCATAGTATTCTTGTTGTTTTAATGTATCTTCTAATCTACTCTTCCTCTTTAGTTTTTCTAGTTTATTTAATTCTATAAATTTATTTAGATTAGTCATTTTTTTATATAAAAAAATATAAAAATAACATAAAAATAATATAAAAATAATTTAAAAATTAAGACTATAAATCATTAAGATAAATCATTACAAATCATTATATAATCTAATAGCAGCTTCAATTAACTTCATATCATCATTAATAGTTAGTTCAAGAATATTTTTAATTAGTGCCTCTTTACATTCAGCTAACCCTAATTTTAATAATAGCTCTATTTGAGTAGAAATAATCTTACTTATTAAACCGCTTTTGAATAGATAGGTTCTCATCATGAGGATAACTTTAAATTTTTTTTACATAGAATCTTTTATCATCAAATTTATTCAGATTTCTTTTATTACTTTTAATTGTTGATCATGCATTTTTTGTGAATATATCTACAACTGTGAAAATAAATTGATAATTATTATTGTATTTATTTAGAGATGAATTATCAATTAAATCAGCTGACCATGTTTAATCTTTATATAAAGGTATTATTCTTCCTCTTCTAAACTTTGTTATTTGGGGGCTAAATAATTCTTTAGCAGGGAGTTGTGGTTTAGTTTTAATTGTGCTTTCTTGTTTCATTATGGATGTAGTTTTAGGCTCGCTCATGGACATGGTTTTAGGCTTACTCATGGACGTAGTCATAGCTTTGCTCATTTACCATAATTAAAAACAAAATTGTCCAGTTTTTCTTGATTAATAACATTCAGTTATAATAGTTGTTTAGATATGTTTAACATTTCATCATATAATCCATCATGACCAGCTTTTGTTTCTAGTATAAGTAATTATAATTTTTCTGTTAAGTTGTTGGATTAGTTACAGCTATGATTGTCGAGTTTATCTTTACTTAAACCCCTGCCGAAGATTTTACGTCTTACCCCTAGTATATGTTTTTGTCCTATATCTACTGCTTTGTATATCTATCGCATTTTTAAAATCATATCCAATATCAAATAAAAACCTTTTAATTCTATTTTCATCTTCATCGATATCACCATCATCATATGATACATTCCGGCTAGTGAAAAAGTTAGTAAATCTTTCTGAGAATTTGTATATTTTATCCTTAAATAAAAAGGCACCCTGCTCTGGAGTAATACCAACACTGGAGTTCAGTTTATGTCTTCTAGTAGGTAAATCTATGAGATTTAATTTTAATTGAGGATTAGTTTGAGCCCCCATGTCATGAAGAATTTTGGTTGTGTTTGTATCAACATAAACTGATGCTATATCCCAAGTTTCCTTTGTGGTTTCACCAGGCTTCATTAATGCTTCATTAGACATCATTAATGCCGTTTCTATTTTGCTCTATCATCTTAGTTTGTTTATCTAACTCCTGATTTTGCCAATCTATTGCTCTTAATGTTTGTTCACCTAATGATAGATTCTGTTCATTGTTTGCATTTATTGTTTTAGTTAAAGGATCAAATAACTCCATATTTCACCATAGTATTCTTGTTGTTTTAATTTATCTTCTAATCTAATCTTCCTCTTAAGTTTTTTCAGGTTTATTTAATTCTATAAATTTATTTAGCTTAGTCATTTAGCTTAGTCAAATTAATTTAAAAATTAAGATTATAAATCAATAAGATAAATCATTATAAATCATTATATAATCTAATAGCAGCTTCAGTTACCTTTATATCATCATTATTAGTTAGTTCAAGAATATTATTTATTAGTGCTTCTTCACTTTCATCTAACCCTAATTTTAATAATAGCTCTATTGGAGTAGAAATAATCATTTTTATTAAATCGCTTTTGAATAGATAGGTTCTCATCATGAGGATAGCTTTTAATTTTATTTACATAGAATCTTTTATCATCAAATTTATTCAGACTTCTTTTATTAGTTTTAATTGTTGACATCTTATCCCCAATTTTTTGTATTCTACATTCTTCTACAGTTTTTTATTTATTATCCATTATTGGCATTAATGAATTACAGTTGTCTTCATGTTTGCCATTGTTTTCTTTCTTAATTCCTTTCTCTTTTGCTGTTCTGTTCTTATACGGGTTCTGCCCCTGGGTCACCTAGCTATAGGTCTTTGGTTTTAATACTTTGAACTCTTCTATCTCTCTACTTCCAGTATCATGTTTGAATTTGCCTGGGACTTTCGTATTAATTTTGATTGGAGTATCCAAATTACTTAAGTCTATATTTTTATCATCAACATTGCCATCACTAAAGCTTAATACAAAACTATCAGTATCCTTATAGTGTAGCATTAGATCTTTAAGTGATGGTTGTAATACATCATAAATGAAATCATTCATGCAGAGTTTGTTAAGTTCTAAAACTGTTGAGCCCAAGTATATTGGTTTATGGTATTGCATTTCTTTTTTATAAAAATCTATTAGATTGTAACTATAATATCTAATTATACCTTTACATGTTGGCTTACTTACAGCTTTAAGTTTTTAATAATCATCTGCTAGAATCTTAGCTTCTAAATACTTTAATGGATTCTCACAACTTTTACCAAATAGGAAATTCTTCATTATTTTGAATATGTCCTTCTCAGACTCTGACTTAGCTGCTGCTCACATTTTAGATTTTAGTTCGATATAGTCCCTAATAATATAATCTTGTCTAAACTTAATTATTCTATGAACTTTAGTAACTTTTACACCCATCTTAACAACAAACTTTAACATTCTGTAGTGTATTGTATATTCATATTATTATTCTGATCTAATATTAGTTTCTCACTTTTTGAAGAAGACTTTGTTTATATCCTAGTTCATTATTCTCTACTTTTCTTCTATAAGGTAGTAATTGAAAGTTACTAGTTCTATCTTTACATTCATTTGTATATTCTAAATCACAGATAAGCCAGTAGCCACAATCACTATCATCTGGAGTGTTAAATACAACGTTTAGAGTAGAGTCACTAAAGCTGAAGTCTTTATATGGTAGCTTTTGCATTAGTGCATGACCGTATAATTTATTAGCATCAATGTACTATATAGACCTATTACTTTGTCTTCGACTTTGAATTTGAATTTGACTTTGACTATAGGGCTTAGTCCATGCCCTGTCATTAATATATTTTTTGCCTATAACACCACATATACCACCACTCATTTTACTAATGAAATTTTTTAGCATTCGTTCATCTTGTATTGTTTCTGCTTCAACTTCACTTAGTTTTGGGAAACAATCAAAGCTGAAACACGGTAAACTAATATAATGCCAAAGATTGAGTTTATATATGCCTATGTTTAACTTAACAAATTGATTGAAGCAATGTTCTAATATTCTGACATCATTCTCCATATAATCTAGTGTTAAATCTTTACCAGTTTTCATGCTATTAGAGTTATTAAAGTTATCAACATCTGCTTGAGTTGATAGCTTGGCTGTTAGCCATGATCTAAAGCCTTCTTTTGATAGATTAACCAGTTTATTATTATAGCTATTCTCATCCCTAAAGTACTCATAAGGATACAATGTTTTGCTTTTATTTTGATAATCATTTGTTATTTTATCCAGAGACGTTGTCATAATTTTGTAACTGTCTGTAAACTTTAGTATGCCCACTCTAAACATTCTAACTTTACCTATAGTACTAGTTAAAACATCAACTCTTCACTTAATTATTTCTAATATTATTATTACTTCTTTATTATTATTATTCTTATTATTATTATTATTATTATTATTATTATTATTATTATTATTATTATTATTATTATTATTATTATTATTATTCGGTTTAAATATCTCACTGAATATTAGATTGAAGTCATAACCGTTACCATTATGAAATATTACAGGAATGAAATTTTGTTGTTAATAGTTTAAATTACAAACATTACATGCAGGACCTCTATATTTTCCTGTTTCATGACAGTGATCTCTAACTTTATTATTACATGTTTTGCTGCAGATATGACAAGTGTTATTGGCTCCATGATATATTTCATCTTCTTTATTAAATATCATGGGTTTGTTTAACTTGTAATTATTCTCAGTTTCTATTTCCAATAATTCTTTGACATAATCTTTGATACAATCGGGGCAAAATTATGATTTGTAATTTCCATTCCAACTAAAAACAATGGCAGTAGGTACAAGAACAGATATTTTATATGTGTTATCACCAATCTTTTTATTATTGCCATCCGTATAACATTCAATATCGCTATAGATGAAATTCTTAATTTCTAGTTATTTGTAATAAAAATGGTTCTTGAATTTAGTTTGTTTTATTTTAGGGCATAAAATATTTGGTTTGATTTGTGTACAGCGTTCATGAGTTTCATATTTTTGTTGAGTGGGAAACCAAACAGAACAATTAACACAGAACCAATAATTCGTGTTTTGAGTATTATGTCCTTCCAATAATACTTCTATGATTTTAAATAAAGCGCAGTGTTCATTCCAGAATATTATTCTTACATTCTTACAGCCTTTGACAAAGTTTGAATATTTTTGTAATATTCCTACTTTAACGTTGTCTTCAGTTGAGGGCCTATCTTCTGTTGTAGGTTTGTCTTCATTTGAAGGCCTATAAAACCAAATGTTGGTGTTATATTGATTCTGCAAGCTTATTAAATAATCATAAATGTTTTCATTATCTTCCCAGTCATCGACTAGGTTATTAAAATATTTATTTTCTCTAGTTGCAAGATCGGTTACGGGGAATAATGCAGCTGTATTACATAATTGCAAGCAGTTAAATTTATTGTTTCGAATATTTAAAATCACTTTTGTTTTACTTCTTAGTCCGGGTGGTAGTTCAGTATAAGATCCTAATGATGGCTTAGTTCTTTCTATATTTAATTGCACGTCTGATATTCCAATAAATTCATAACTATAACCATAGCCTTCATATGTTTCTTTAACATGATCAAGCCATTGCTTTAGATTCAGTCGATGGTCTTTAGCCATATATTCATCAGTTCTAAAATTTATTTTAATAGTCTTTGGGACCCCTTCTTCACCACTTGGACCATCAGGAGTTCTCTTTCTATATACGCAATTAGCAGTGACCTTATATTTTAGGGTTTAAATGGTTTAAACCCGACAAATATGTAATCTATTGACTCATTATTATATATAACTGTTTATGATTGAAGCTTGATTTAATATTAAAATTATTGTCCTATGCCACGTTTTCCCTCCAGTGTATATTCATGTGAGTTTGTAGACCTATATCATTTTTAAAAGTTTGGCCACAGACCCAACATCGTACTTCAGTTTGAGGTTTGGGTGGAGGTGAAGCCCCTAGGGTTGAGTGGGTATGAATGAAGCCTTTTTAGACTTAACATTGAATGGGGCTTCATCATCAGAATCAAACAGTTTCTCTAACAATTATTTATATTTAAAATCGTATGATTGATTTTTGTATAAGGCCTTCTTTGTTTCAAAGGATAACATGCAGACATCGCAGAAGTTTACACTGGTGTTTGTAAGGTGAGACATGGTGTATTTTTTAAGAAAATTTTTGGAAAAAAGAAATTTTTGGAAAAATGTTTTTTTGAAAATGAAAAATAAAAAAATGAAGTGTGATAAGTTTAAAATAAGCCTTGGAAGGAGTGTTGTAATATTATTATTGTTATATATGCAAGAATATAGTTAAAGTAAAAGATTATATGAAACATTTAGGAGAAAATTATGTTAATGCTGATCAATATCTAGAGTGTAATATGTGTAAAGTTTATAAGCATATTTTTTTCTTTAGGTTTAGAAATGAGAGATGCAGATTATGCGTTTATCTGCATAGATAAAGATATAAACATACCAAAGACATATTCAAGGAATATATCAAAGATTTAATATAAATGTATAGAGTTAAGCTGGTTTTTTTGCAGACTATCTACGAAGTGGTTACACGGTTTCGCTAGTTAAACTGAAAAAAAAGACTAATCACTGTGCTTCCACCAATCTCAGTGTTTTTGACTGTATACCGATCACAGTGTGTCCCATATACATTCTCACAGCAGGGGTTCACCCCTTTATAAGAACTTTGAATTCGTTTTTTTTATCTCACTTAGTTTTATAGTAATTTTTCAAATCGGGGGAAGTTCACTGGAGTCAGTGGGGAAGGAACCCCAAACCTTCAGTTTGCTAAAGCATTGCTAAAGTAACTTAACTAGACTCGATGATTTAATCACTACGCCAAATGAGACACAAAGTTTTAGTTTTAGATTGATTAAATATTGATTAGAGAACATATGAAAATTTTTAGCATTTAACATTTTTTTTTTTAATTTTTGTTCAAGTTTTTTCGCAAGTTGGTTTACGTGTTTTTTACACGGTCTCTCTAGTTACACTAGTACTGGGATACGTTCTCTGGAGTCAGTGAGGAGAGAACCCGAACTATCCTTCTGAAAATGGATAATTACCAGCTTAACTCTGCACTAGTGGACTGCACTAACTGAGACAGGAAATGATAGACTTTGAGGGAATTATAGTGAATATACATATTCAACCATGCACGAATACATATTAGTAATGATTGGTTGGTTGAATTTGTATATGTAGTAGTGAGAAAAAGGTTAGCACGAATACACGTTAGTGTTGAGTAGTTGGTTGGATAGAACCTTTATCCCACTACTCAACAAGAATTTTGCTTCTTGTCAACTAACCAGGACAGAAAACCCCCAACTTTAAGCCATCTTTTGTAACATCAGTTTCAATATGAATCGAATGCTATCACTTAATCTCATATTTGACACCATATTGAAAATCAAACAAATGCACCGCAATATTTTATGTCCGTTCACACTTGTAAAAAGAAGTTCACACTTGTAAAGTCAGCTGTCCTAAATATAATCATTCAACTTCAACTTCACATCAATTGCCCCTCACTTCTCTACCTAAAGATCTTAAGCGTATTTTGCGTATCGAATTATCAAATGCTGAGGTTAGTACCTATAAAAACACTTCACTTTTCATTACATGGCGCAGCCGCCACAGAGCGATCCGTGGAAGACTCCTCTCGCAATAGAACTCATTTTAGAACTTAATGCAACATAACCCCCTCCTAGATGGCCAAAGTGCCGAATTCAACTAGAACTGGAGATTCTCGCCAATGATACCACCTATGTCAGTAATCTCAGAGACGACAAACCTACCGAAACTTGCCTTCCCGGAACCGAAAAATGAATATGCAATATAGGATACATCAGAGAGTCAAAAATGATACAGAAAGACATAAAATGCCCAGCATCAAGCTTCGTTTGGATTTGAATTCCAAAAAGTTGACCAAAATTGGCTTCCTTTTAGGCAATCAACTCTGGTCTTAATTCGATAAACAATTGCGTATCCCATATAAATCTCAGTATTTGTAGAAAAGGCGCATAAACTTGGATTAAAAAAAGCTCGTGAGAACGCATCTATAAAAGAAACTAGACAATTTTTTGAATTGCTGGAATCTAGTTTCATCCGCCCCTAGCACATACTTTTTTGGCGGAGTTTTTTTTTGTTGCAAACAGAAAAAAGGTGAAAGTAGTTGACAATTCTTCGGTTTCAGTATCCTGAAAAAATTTCTGCAGCTTTGAAATTTTCGCAGAGGCTGTAATACAAGACATATTTATCACTCTTACGATTGATAACAACATTCGGAGCGATTTATTAGGGCCTACGAAATGAACCGAAACGCAAAGTTGAACATTGAAGTCCAAATAGAAATGGGCCAGCGGAACCAAGAGAAAACAACAGCCAACAATTTGCAGAGCCTAAATGCGAAATCCAAGCAATTTCCGTGAAGAAAGTCAGAGTAGAGAGCAGACAAGACGGTTTTAGCAATCGCTCAGTCATATCATTGTTCAAAAAGTACGGCCAAAAAAGGACAGTGAATCACAGTCTTGCGTGCAGCAAACTTCAAGAAACGAAACATTTGTGGTCACCTGAAAGAATTTGCCAAAATTTGACGAAAAAGTACTTGCCCCTATTATTGTTTATCCAATTATCACTACGTAGCTAATTGAGTGTTTTAATTGAGAAAGATACCACACCTCAAAACATTGTCATACATGTATAAAACAACATATGTTATGCTCAGGCATCTTGGACTCAGAGAGCATCTGCTATTTTGCTGACTGATAACTTGTCCAGCATGTTGTAAAAAAGACAAGCAGCTTACTGGACCCCAAAGAACCCACAAAAACTATGAACAATATAAAATCAATGAGATCAAACGAGGGACTGGGGTCTAGGAAATAAACCCCCACGGAAAAAAACCCAAATAACTTTAGATAGGAAATTAATCACTTCGTCTCACACAAAACTCCAAAGTTCTCACAGATTTCAAAAGCATCACTAATATTGCAAAGGCTTATCAGGATTTGAATTTTTTAGGAAGAAAGTTTCCATTTCAGGGACCAAAGCATTGTGAACAGGAGAGTTTTTTTGTTAAATTTTTTTATTCCGGAAAACGTTTACTTCCCAAAATACCAACTCATGACAGGAAAACCGAATTGCCTAACATTTGCAAAGAGGTTCTATGTAAACTTTTGTCTACCTCTGGAATCATCGAAAATTAAATAGAGCTCTTCCTTGCTGCTAAATGATAGCAAAACCACTCCTTTTTGATGGGCAGAGCGGTAGATAACGCGACCGATAGCAAACCATTTCTGATAGATTTAAAAATGCTGACAGTTTTGCTAAAAAGAACCAGACCCAAAAATCATCGAATGATCTTATGAGTAACCGATTTTGAAACTCAAATCAATTCCGATCTAAGTATAATGAGGTAAAGGAATATAGAAACGATTTAGAAAAACAAAAACTCTGCTTCTGATCTTTATTACAAAAACTATATTTAAACACTATGAATTTTTATTGTATGAAAGCTAACGTTCAAAAAAATGAAAAAAAATGCACATGTTGCCTAGAGCTAAATATTGGGTTCGGAAAATTTCATCTATTTTTGTGAATTATGTTCCAATCAATTGATGAAAACGTGTTTTCTCCCGTTTCTTAGCTTTGCTTACAATTTTAACTACAAGATTGAGGGAGTGCACGATCATGAATATCAATCTACTTTTCGAACCTCATAGATTGCCTTTTCAAATTCGCAAATTGGTACTGAAAAGTTTTCCTATTTATTATCGCACTGCCACAAAAAAATCGATAATTATTTTTAGCTTATATTTAAAAAACTATGAACATCTCAAGGCTTGAATTTTTCGAAGACTTTGCTGTCTGAAAATATAGAAATTATCGTTTTTATTCGCTTAGAGCGTTTCCTCAACTGTGTGTTCTAAACTTTGCACCGTATCATTTATAAATATGAAAAAATTAGTAATCAGTTAAACACAATCAGAAATATAGTTAGCAATAAAAACTCAGGAATATTCAGTCAAAAGCATCAAATCAGATTTTCAAAAGGTCACACTTCGACATTGCTTAAATTCTTAAAAACCTCCGGCCTTTAAAAGACATTTCCCATGCTGGCTTACACCCAAAATATTTTTTCAAATATATGAGAGAAAAATGGACTCATTGCGAGCTAAAGTTCTGTTCTGGTTAGTTTAGGTAGTATGTAGGAGGAAACCGGTCGTAAATGAGAAATCTTCGGTTAGAAAACGTGAGAAACCGTCGGTATCGTCGTTTTTTCTATTAATCGTAAGACAGATTCGGGATCGTCGTTTTTTCATCGCAAGCGAGATTCGGTATCGTAATTTATTAAATGTAAGAAAGCATCGGTATTGTCGGTTTTTAAACGTAAGAAAGCATCGGTATCGTCGTTTTCAAACGTAAGGATGCATCGGTATCGTCGATTTCAAACGTTTTAAGCGCGCTTTTGTCTGATTAGAGGACGTTTCGAGAGCTGAAATAGGTTAAATACTGTCGGAAAAAATCTACAGTTGAACTAACGAACAACTTTTTGAGATTTTCCAGTATGTTTTGGGTGTGTTCCCCTACTCCTTCTCTCAACCGGGCTGGGGACCGGCTACGGCGGAGTTACAAAAACAAATAAAGGAGAAATGAGTCCAAGCAAACGGAAAAAATCCGCGCTCTAAGACTCTCCCCAATTAAAACCAAACAATGTAAAACAATTTCTAACATAAAATAGCTAAAATAATTTCGGAAAATTCTGTATGAAATACAAACTCTTTTGCTAGGCAAGCTATAGCCTTTTTGGTTTAGTTTCTATGTATACAGGGGATACTCCATACTGAGTTTGGTTTGATTTGGACAACTCCTTGATCCGATTAAAAAACCTATTTTAAAAACTCGTTATTCGCGAATTTCGCAAGTTTCCGTATGAAAACCTAACTTTTTTCCTAGACAAGATATAGCAATTTTTTTTGTTTTACACTCTAGGTACACATGGAATATTTGCAAGTCTATTGAAAAGTTGCAAGTATAGTTTGAAAAGGAATTATAGCAAGAGTTCAAAAACCTAGGCTGGGGGGTCGATTTTTTGCTCGATCATATAGAACAAAAATCTATCTCGAAAACAAGGGTTTGAGAGTGTACAAAAAATTGATACTCAGTATAAGGATGGAAAAACGAGTGTTATCTTTTATCATTCAACCTTAATTGCACTCTTTACAAAGAGTCTAAAAAGAATGAATAAAAGAGTGTAATTAAAGTGTAATTTTTTAAAATTACACTCTTAAACTCTTTTCCCCGATAACTAACAGTGGAAAACGGATTACACCCTAATCCCCGCTAATTAGGGGTGGAGAAAGGTTGAAACTTTGGCCCGAGCGCATTGATTGCATTGATCGCAAATCTTATACTTTTTATTCAGTTTCACCACAAACCTTACATCTTTTAGCAATTTTTAGCGGTGACACGTTGACCCGGGAGACTCTTGTATATCAATTTTCGCTTGCCTACCGAATCTGGCTGAACCTAACATACCGAATCTTTCTTACACTCCGACCCGAACATACCGAATCTTGCAAAATCGAAGCTTTCTTACTTTCTAGACCAAACATACCGACCCCGAAACTCAACCCCGAAAAAGCTGGTCAATTTAATTTAAAAAAATTAAGCGATCAACCCAAAACAGGCTATTATGGATTGACAGACTTGCCAACAGTGCTTAAAGAATCCGTAGATCATATTCATCGGGTCAGATCTATTTTTTGTCTTCATCGGTGACGTTTTGACTATCTGAATAAAAAAATAAAGTCCTTATGTTTTACAAAAATTAGAAGACAAATATTTGGCAATCAAAATAGCTAAATGTCAATTAGCAAAGACTCTTTGTATGGCTAGATTGGCATTTTAAATCCACATAGTATCAAACTTAATTATGGTTTCGCCTAGATGTGGTACTTGCGCCTGAGACCACGGTAATCAAACCGAAGGATTAAAATAAAGAGCCAGGATGTTGAACATTTATGCACATAGGCCGAAAAGATAAAAAAATTGGGCAGTCCAAATGGAGTTTGTTCAATTTTAGAATCAGAAAAGTGCTTGGGAAAAACAATTGAAAAGTTGTCTTACGATGCCAACCTTTGAGACCATTGCTCAAATTATCGGAGAAAAGAATAAAATCAGACAGATTTCTTTGAATTTCGTTATAAGATAGAAAAAACAGAAAATTGCAGAAGCTACGGGAAATAAACACTTTAACCAAACCGTGGACACTCGAAGTAAAAGAAATCTGAAACGACAGAGACTAAACAGATTGGAATTAGTAGCAATTGTGCGGTGCCTCTCTGCAATTTAAAAAGCAGAGTTTTTTAAATTTTCTATAAAAACCTTTATTCCCGCTAATTACCTATCAGAACGCCTTATTTAATAATTTGAAGGAACAGAGATCTAATAAATCAAATAACAGTCCTTTAGCTTGTTGAATCGAAAAGCTGTTACCACTCAATTTTACTATTGATCACGCACTAGGTTCAAAAACAAGTTTCGTTAACAAAATTTCACGCAAACCGGAATAATCTTGTGCAAAAATCTCAAAAACATGAGGACGAGTTCAAAATTAGCATGCAGTAAAACGTAATGCTAACCTTTCTTTGAATAGCATAAACTTTAAAGGATTTCGCACTGCAAAATCATCAAAAACGAATTTTCAGAACTTCAATTTTCCCTACGATAACTGACTTTGCGATCACAAATACCTTGACCAATTATTAGGCAAATTAGTAACCGTTTCAGATATTTAAAAACCTCTAAATTCCCTTCAGTCTACTATTGAATAAAACAGCCCAATAAAAATTGCTTTGTGCTTTTTTTGTGAATTTACTAACATTGCAGATCTCTCGCAAAAAAAATCTTACTCAAAACAAACAGGCAATTCCCTCCAAAGTTGTTTCGCAGGACCAGACTGCACCATCAAAAGGCTCAACGAGTAATCGGAAAACTTTTACCACAGATGCTACTTTTAACTACGCGTTTTTAAAAAAAATATACAAAGACACTGTTAGTGAGCCTCACGACGAAAGATGCAGTCGTTGAAGATAAGAGGTGGCCTTTTGATGGATGACAAGTAGCATTCTACACAATAACCACCATGCGTACACGAGAGTAATAGTTCAAAAGATTATGAAGAAAATTAATTTACGAAGAAAAAAAGAGGCAGCCTTTAACTTAAAAAGGTCTTTCAACTAAACCACTTTTCAAATGATAATTTTGAGCCAAATTTGTTCAATTGTTAATTTCTCTGGGAAAAAATGTGGTATATAATACTTTCTATCATGCAAACTTATCCCGATGAAGCTACGCCTAATATTAAATCGACTTTAATATTAAATCGAACCAAAAAACAATCTCGGTCGAAGTGAAACAAAATTATGGGGATTTTTCTCTTTGAGGGTTATTTTAATGGAGTGTTAAATGCTAGACCCAAAGTTTTTATTTATCTAGAGCTTCTATCACAACTGGTGGACAAAATCATTCGTGAACATTCTGATACTCTGATGGATGTTTTCATTGAAATCATCTCAGAACAAGGTCAGAGGATCATTATTCAAAGACTTCCTCAACTGCTCATTAAAGCCTCGGAGAACAACAAGTTCAACTTCTTTGAATGGTCAGTAGCTCTGTTGAAAAAGTTCAACGCTTTGAGCGAACACCTTCGAGTAGTAACGCCAGAGGGAGACACGGTTTTGACCTCGTTGTGCCGAAATCCAAACGTTGATATCGAAATCATCCGACTTGTTTTGAGCCATGGCTTACCGGAAGAACTTCTTCTTCACCAGAAAGAGGGCAAAAATGCCCTGGACTGGGTCAGAGTCAACGAAAACAGCGAAGCTGAACAGCTGCTGCTTTCGGACGAGAGGAGAAGGAGTCTCTTTTTGATACCCGTTGAGGAACAAAAGCGAAAGCGTAAGTATTGTTCTTAAATATAACTCCAAAAGGAAACATTAAAATACGATAGTAACTTGTTGAAACAGTCGCTATGGCAAAATTAGTATATGATCAACATTAAAAATTAGGTTCGCTCAGATTATGCCCCCTCCCCACCTCCAGTGTTTTTATCCCCCCCCCCCAAAAAAAAGAGATTGTGTTATTTTATAAAGCATGATACTGTGATACAGTATAAGAAATAGCACTTGTGCCTGCCTTAAACTTATATGCCCACTAAAATGGGGGAGGGGCGTGATAATAACAAGCACTCAAACAAAAAACGTTTTCAAAATTAATAGCTCTTATTGTTTATTGTACTTCTTGTACGTTTTTTTTTTCTAGATCGTCAAAGTAATCTTCAGAAAGAACTTACCGAGAAAGACAAAATGTTGGCGAAACTCGACACTGACATGAACAAAATTGGAAATCAACTGACAGCGATCGATTTCAAGTTTGATTTGACTCATCGAGCACGTGACGCTTTCAAAGTTCTTCAAACAAAATTGAACAACAAAAATTTCACACTTCTTGAACTAGAAGAGATTTCAGTTTCCGCTTCTAAGTGTGTCGAAACAGTTCAACTCGTGACAGGATTTCTCAGTTTCAAGTGCTTGAGACTGACAAAAGATGACAAAGCAGCGCTTACTGAATTGGAGAGAGAGGGGTTGAAAAAAATGGAGGACAACTTGGAAAGCCTGGTTTCGAAGGTTCTTGAATTCTGAACCAAAATAAAAAAATAAACGATACCTAATTGGAAATCCCATGATTTATCGCCCGAAGTAAACAATCCAACCCAACTACACAGACTGGTCAAAGATCCTATTCAAATTCTAATCGCTGATATAATATTAGTTAGTGCTTTTAATAGTAACTAGAGTGCTTTGAACAGTTGTTGCATCACTTACTCCTCCCCCCCCCCTCCTCATCATTTGTGTGGGTCCTTTTGAAAATTTTTCCCAAAATATATTTTCTATGCTACTCTTCTTAATTGATTGCTCCCACAATCTTAAATATCCATATATAATTCTTTAGCGTACTAACGATAAGATTTTGTGTATAATTCATATGACAATGAGAAATCATATATAATTTATATTAACCATAATATTTTTTCATATAATCATATAATTCATAACGATACTTTTTTATGCGATACTTAAATTTTGTATATTTTCATACTAAAACTAACATATACTTTTTTGAATGTCTGTCCTATAGCGGCCTCCCACCATCCCTCTAATTGGCAATAAATCATTTCATTCAATTTGTTTGACGAAGCGCTAAATTAATTTTCAAATCTTGCAGAACACCCTGAAACTCCTTTAATCTATTCTAGGTCTGGCTATAAAATTTTCAGAAAACAGAAAAAAAGTTGAAGTTGAAAGAATTTGATGGCAGAAAATGGGAGTAAATGGAAACATTTCAAATTTCAGCTAGATTAATTCGTTTCGTAAATAACTTCTGCACTCACAGGCATAATCTTCTGCAATTGTTCTCTGACTTTATTTAACTTTAATTTGTTATAAAAATTATAAATGGACATGAGAAAAAATCATGGTAATACAGACTTTTTCATAATAAAACATTGCTGACTTTTTCTAGTGATTGTTGCTGTTTTTGTAGGAAAACCTTAATGTGAACAAAATTCAAACTCATTTTCATTTGGCGTTTGAATGTTTTCATGGTGCTCAATCCAAAATCACGATTATTAAGAAACAGTGTTGTAACCTTTCATAGTAGCTTTGCTTTGCTTTATATTATTTGGATTAGTTGCAGCGTACAGAAAAATATATAAAATAATTAACCACTTCATGTACAAAGTATGATTGAATTATTTGGCTATCTGTTATACAAGAAATACTCATCTTCTTGTTTTTTTTCATTTATATATTTGGATCACAAAACGACACAGCTCGAAATGAGTTCCGATGAGGTGATCTTGAGTAGTAACCCAAGTCGCCTCTTTGTAAAAACTATACAAGGAGAGTTTTGCGATATATGATGCCATGCAAATGATAATGTTTCCGGATGCAATCATTATTTAACTTCAACGTATGGAGAAAAACTTCAAAAATCATCAAAATTTATCGATAAAGAATAACTTAGGTGATTGCACGACATCCACTATATCCGAAAAGCCCTGAAATGCATAATAAAGCAAATTACGGCTATAACTGAAAGAGCACCACATCTAATTTAATAAAGTTTGGGTTTTACTGAAACCAGTTAATACCTATCGAAGCTCATTTAAAAGCAACACGTAAAATATATTTCACCTACTACTTCAAAATTATTTTCTAAATATGCAAATGAACTTTTTGTTTCGGCGCTCCCAAAGAGTCAAACAGTAGACGAGATGGTGTCCCGCTTTTTCACCCCCATTCATTTAACCCCCTATCATTTCAGCCCGATTTCAATCTTTCTGTAAAATAAGGACTATTAAACTAGCATTATAATCATTTGACCATGTCTCGCGGGCCATGACCATGCCTCAGCGGCCCGTGGAACTTGATATGAAACTATCACAACCGAACGTGGGATTTTTTAATCCACTTAAAAATGACAAAACATACCTTTAATGTCGACTGCTAATTGGCGGGATGAAACGATAGAGGGGTGAAATGATAGAGGGGTTAAATGATAGAGGGGTGATTAAATCCGGGTTGAAGATAGCGGGTTAAATGAATAGGGGTGAAAAGATAGAGGGATGAAAAGATAAAGCGGTGAAAAGTAGAGGGGTGAAAAAATAGAGGTGTGAAATGATAGAAGGGTGAAATGATGGAGGGGTGAAACGATAGAGGGGTGAAATGATAGAGGGGTGAAATGATAGAGGGGTTAAAGGATAGAGGGGTGAATAAATCGGGGTTAAATGCTGCTAGAACTGTTTTCAATTTCTTCGGAAATGAAGATTTTTACAATTTCCATTTAGTTCCTGTATGATTCACATTAGCTAATATTTGGTATTTTCATGATAACCGGAATATATAACGCGTGATAAATGACCTCGAACAATAACCCAGAATAAATGGCAACCTTTTGTGAAATCAAGGAGAAAAATACGAAGAATGGCTTGCAGTGTATTCTTTTTTTCGATACTTTTTGTGAGTACTTGGGTTTGAATCTTCAAAAAAACGTAAACATGCTCTCTGATGTAATCTTTTATTGCACATAATTTGTTATTCTTAACAACAACTCAGTTTTGAAAATTTTGAATTTTTTGGGCGATTTGAATTTTTTGGCCATTCTGAATGAACGGTTCTAACGTATTGAATACAATGAAAAGATCACTAGTTTGATGTCTCCGACAAAAAATAGAAATAAGCGAGATGAATTGGGAAGTGGGGTTCGGATCTAACCAAACCAAATTTAGGTAGGGAGCAGTCCAAAAAAAACTGCAAAGCCCCGTGCCAAGGCGAGTAGGTTCAGACCCTGGGCCAGATCGAACAGACCAAAGCAAAAACTTGAACCGGACTGAACAGTCTCAAGCTAGGCTCCAGGCCACACCGAGCCGACGCAGAACCTGAGTCAGATGTAAAGGACCAAAGCCAGACCTGGGGCCAAACTAAACAGATTTTGGTTTGCGTGGTCCAGACCAAATAGACTTTGGTATTGCTTTGCCAGAAAATACAAACTTTAGAAAATTTGGCAAGACCAAACTGGCCCAAACATTGAGCCAGATCAGCCAGACCTATGCAAAAGTTTGGAACAGACGTTTGTTACCCTAATCAGAAGGAAAATAGTCTTTTTCAACCCTGGACCAAAACAAACGTACCCAAGGCCGATTATGGGCTAGAATGATTTAAACTTGTAGAATCCCACTAGACAAAAAACTAATTTATGATTTTCAAACTTTTGTTCTACAATAAAGCTAGAACCAGTTTGAGTGAATAAACATCCAGGAACGTATAGATATCCAGGAGTGTCACATACAGAAACGTCAAAGTTTTCAGCCAAAAAAATCTGAGACACACACTAAAAAAAGTTCAGGTAAAGTTACCTGAACAACACCTGAAAGCACCTGAAAATTACCTGAAATTTACCTGAAAAATTCAGGCATCACTGGCTGAACTTTTACCTGAACGTGCCTGAAAAACACCTGAAAAAAATGCCTGAACAGTTCAGGCAAAAATTTTTATTCAGGTATTTTTACCTGAATTTTACCCGAAATTTTCAGGTAAAAATGCCTGAAAAATTCAGGTAAAATTCAGGCACAGACACCTGAAAAAGAATTTTTGCCTGAACTGTTCAGGCATTTTTTTCAGGTGTTTTCCAGGCATGTTCAGGTAAAAGTTCAGCCAGTGATACCTGAATTTTTCAGGTAAATTTCGGGTAAATTTCAGGTGCTTTCAGGTGTTGTTCAGGTGAGAACAATTTGCCTGAACGACTCAGGTAAATTCAGGTGTTTTTTCAGGTAATTTTCAGGTAACGATTCCAGTAAAATCAGGTGTTTTTTCAGGTAATTTCACCTGAAACTAATGGCCTGAACTATTGGAGAGCTGTAGTTGGATACGATGCAATGTTAACAACTGTCGGAAGTCTTTTCTCTAGTCACTTTATCAAACACCTAATGAGAAAATCTTCCTGTATTGTTTAATTTTTAAGTGGATCTCAGCTCAGTATGTACAAAGTACACACCTTATACAGGACCGCCACCGGGAAGGCGTCCACTAAGGTCCCAAAAACTCTGTCAAGATTAGAAAGGAAGATAATCGGAGATTTTTTAAGACAACAAACTGGCTTTCAAACAAAAATAAAAAGGAAAAATTTAACCGACACTAGTCCAAATGCAAAAACCAAAATCGAAAATTTAAATTTTCCGACCTTATGACAACAAGACAAACATTTCAATATAAAAGAACATTAGAGGAAGCAAAAAATGGAACAACAAAAAACAATATCCAACAACACTGCAACATAAAGGTGGAACAACAAACAACAATATTCAACAACACTGCAACATAAAGGGAACAAAATAAAGAACACAGAAAAAAATTTATCACTGACAGGAACAACTGCGAAATTAATAAAAAAACAGGCAAAATAAAACCAAAAAAAGCAAGAAAATCAATTGAAACTACATTCTGCGACATCAAAACGAACTAAGTTAGTCCTCCCAAAAAACATCTGCCAAAAAGGCGAAACGGAAACCTAAACCAAAACAAAAAATGTATCGCAAATTAACATTGCCACAAACCACTTTAAAATTTATAATTGGCAGGACCAAAAAAGTAGGCATGTTGCGAAAAAAGAAAAGCAACCAGTAACAAAAACCAAATCCGAAGCACATCAAACTAAAAAAAACAATTATGGAAAAAATACAGTATTTTTTTGATAAAGTTATCAAGCAAACAAGAAACTGCAGAAGGTCCAAAATTTACCGAAAAGAATCCAAAACAAAACGAATTTCAAACAAACTGGAAAAAACTCATTAAAGAAATCATTTAAGATCAACAATTACACAACCAATTCAAAAACTTACTCATCCTATCACCAATTATCAACAAAATTTAAAAAAGCAAAACGACATAGTTCATCAGAAAAGACACCAACAGAAAAATGAAGAAACACTCTAAAAAATTTGAAGAAAAACTAATACTAAAATTAGCTAAAGAAAAACTAATTGAAACAACCAACCTATCAGCCTATCAACAAAATTTAAAAAAGCATAACGACATAGTTCATCAGAAAAGACACCAACAGAAAATTGAAGAAAAACTAATAATTATAATTAGCTAAAGAAAAACTAACTGAAACAACCTAATAATGATTTAAACGCCCTAAATTCAATAATAACACAAGAAATGCAAAAATACATTTAAGAAACAAACTGGCACAATCCAAATGAACAATTGATAAAACTATTAAAAGAAAACAAAAACGAAAACAATTAAAATTAAGCAACACAAAATTGAACAACATAGTTTGCCAAATTTGAAGAAAACTTAACACTCAAAATCAACCTAACGAGTATTAGAAGAAAAAAAACAATTCATATGAGCTAATTTGATTTAAATGCCATCAACTCAAAAGCACAGGAAAAGAACAAAAATAGAAAAAGAAAACCAGTAGAATCAAAAACTGAAAACGATTTTCAAAAAACTAGCAAGAATGAATGCAATAGTAGTCACAAAACAAGAAGAACTTATATCAAAACAACTAAAAAATGAAGTCCAAAAAAATGAATTGACAGCACAGAAAGATCAAAAATAACAAAGACCTAGTGGAAAAATGGAAAAACCAACAAAACGCAGTTGTACAAATATCGACAGAAGGCCATCACAAACAAATAATCGAAAAAAAATGAACCATACAAGCCAGATTTTTAACGACTGAAACCGGATCAAAAACAGACAATTGTAATTGGAATCAACAAAAGCAAAACTTACAACGTAGAGGTAAGTTGAGTTACACAGAAGAGGAAAAATAACAACATTAAAATAGAATGATCCTGTAAGCCAGTCACAGTAATTTACGTTTCTCATCATCTTATCTTCCTTCCCAGATTACATACATAGATAAAGATAGCACATAGCATATACACATATAGCACATATATTGGGCCAAAACCTGTTGTTGAAAGGAAATTAAAATAGAGTTGGTTTTCTATATGAAAACTTTCTATAATGAAGTGTCTTTTATTTTAACTTCATAGAAAATAGATTCAAGCTCGAAAAATCTAACAGACAGTAAATAGGACTCTAAATGATTAAGGAGAGTTCTCACATAGAAAACCCAATATTCATCAAAATTCTCGGTTAGTACATCTAATCTATTTTTTTTGATTTTGTGTGATATTAACACTTTTGTGTTTTCTTGTTTTTTCTATAAATAGCAGCAAAAACACAAAGCTAACATAATAAAATACACTTGATTTTCTGCGTTAAAAGTCTCCCTTGAAAAAAAAACATTTTCGATTAATCTTATAAATGATAAAAGTGACTGAAGGTCGAAAAACCTAACAACCACAATCCAGGAACTTATTTAAATATGAACAGGGAGAATTTGAACGTAAAAATTCAAGGACAAAAATTAAAAGTTTCTGGAGTAACAAAGCTAAGCTAACGGTTTTTTCTGCGCGTTGAAATTACGTCAAATCATTAAATTTTATCAAACAGAACGCATATGATGTCAGCTCTGATCTGAAGAATCGAGATTAAATAGAAATGTAATTTGATTGCCAATAATTTAAAATTTGGAATGACAATAATTACAATTTGAAGCCATGCATTAACTTACAGATAAAAGGTGTCAGAATTAACAAGTATAGTTCAAATTTTGGAGCAACATTTCTTGTTTTAAGAGAAGTAAATTAATGTTGGTTTTTCGACATGAAAATTCTCCACAAGAAACTATCTTTCTTAACATTTCATAAAAAGTTTAAGTGACTGAAGGTCAAAAAAATTAACAGTCAGTAACTAGAACTTAATTGGTTAAGGAGAATTCTCACAAAGAAAACCAAAAACTCATCAAAACAATTTCTCGGTTATTAAATCTAATCTTTTACAGGGATTCAAGTACGGCTCAAGCTGAGTTCAAATGAACAAACAGATCAAAAATCAGTTCACTCTTCGAGGAGATATTCCAACATAAAGGTACCGTACCAAATGTCAAAATCGACCAAGTACATCTCATGTGTCGCTAAAATTCACCATCTGGACTACATAAAACTACATACAAAATATACACGGGGAGACTCCCCACTAACTGGGGATTCTAAAACACTGAGAGTTGTAACATAGTTCGAATCTACAAGGTGTCGTGTCAATGGTGTCAACGGATGGTGTCAAGCGCTTCTGGGGCTAAAATCGAGGGCAAGTTTACTGGCCAATTTCTCTAAAACGGCTGAACCAAAATAAACCCACTCCATGCGGCTTTTAGCACTGCTTGAGATACGCATCATATTAAAAAATGAGCACAATCGGTACATTCTTCAAGGAGTTATAGCAATTATAAGGTACCGTACCAAATGCCCAAAAAAGCGAGGTGACCGATGTTTGGAGCCAAAGTTCAACGTCTCAACTACATAAAATACCATACAACATATATTTGGGAAGACTCCCCACTAACTGAGGATTCTAAAACTCTAACCTTTTTTGCGTAAATCGGGTGTTTTGTTGTACCGAAATTTGGGTCACCCAGAATAGCCCGAAAATTCGACCTATTTCAACTTTGAACAAAAATAACGTTTTCATTAGGGAACCCAACCAAACACTGCAAGCAAGAGGGGCTCAGTGCTAACAAAATGCGACTACTCCCGTTTAATTTGGTTCAGTACTTTAGCAGATATTAACAAATTACTGTTCTGTACCCCATTTTTTGGGCTAAAATCGAAGCCCAAGATCTCCGGAACCGACGTAAAACAACGTGAAACAGCGTTCTCGGCGTATTTGCCGGTGTAATTCTGGTCCACTTCCACGTTCTAGGTCACGGCAAACCTTCATGGTGAGGTGGGAAAAAAATTCCCACCTCACCATGAACGATATGATGTTTTGTGTGTTTTGACATAAAACAAAATCCAAAGAAATTTGACGAAATCGTGAAAAAAGAAAAATTGTTGAGTTAACCCCATTTATTGGTACAATTAGCTTTAAGAACTTAAATACTGTCCAGAAAACACAAAAAGCACGCCTAAAAACTTTTTCAATTGCAAAAAAACACCACTTCACTCCTTCATTTGGTCAAATTACCTATTTTGACTACCAAGTTTCACGTTTCGCTAAAACAAACCATCAAAACTTGTGCCAAAATGGTAAAATATGTATATAGTGATACTTCCTATCAACTGAGCAATCTAAAACACTATAATTTTTATTCTTGACACCTAAAATTTCAAAATTATATCACCGCCGAAATAGCGGAAAATGGCCGAAAATCGAGGTTTGACGAATACAGAGCAAAAATTGACCCCTTCAACTCCAAAAAACCATGTTGAAAATTTATATAGGGATACTTCCCACTAACATACGAATCCAACGAACCCATATAGGTGGGGATGCTATGGTTTTTTGAAAGCCAATTTTGGGGAACACCAATATCACTAAAAAAATGGTGACTTTTTTTCAAATTTACCAATCAATTACTTTTTCACCACGCCGATTTGGGACAGCACCTTGACAGCAAATGCAAGGGGGTTACAGCGAAAGAAAAATAAACCTACTCTGGAAAAAATTGATTGAGTAATTTAGAGGATATGAGCATATTACTGAATTGTACCCCTTTTTTGAGCTAGAAGCAGAGCCCGAGTTCTGCAAAAATCAAGCATAATTGAGTAGAACAGCCAAGCTAACGTGTTTGTGGTAATAACTTAGGTTCACATAGTAGATCTTCGTCACGACAAGCCTTCATGGGGAGGTGGGAATAAATTCCACCTCTCCATGAAGGCTATGATGTTTTGAGTGGTCTGACAAAATGGTTGCAGAAAGCTGTTGAAATTTTCAAAAATGAAATCTTGTTGAACTAACTATTACCACCGCCAACATTGGCTTCAAGGACAAGAATGTGGTGTAGACAACGCAATTTATTCAGGGAAAGGACGTATCATTGAAATTTTAACATTCCATCTACAAAGACAGAAAAAAAACGGCAAGTTTTCGATGACTTGCAACAAAAAAACATATTAAAAAGCAAGTGCCGATTAACCAATGTTAAAGGAGAGCTCGCCAATTACTGACTCTAATGAAATGCGTGTTTGATCACAGAAATTAAAGCAATACTCATGCAGAAATTGCACAAATTCTGAAAAACAACGTTGCTTTTGTTATTTCGTCCAAGAAAATCTTCTTAGAAACAACGCAAGACTGAGTGGCTAATCAATTGAAAACTGGTTTCTAGATGTCTAAAATGATCTGTTTAGAGGCTTATTTAATCGAAAATCTGATGGTGATTAGCAGAAAAGCCAAAGGATTGAGAGAAGTCAGTTGGTTAACAGAAGGTACCAAATGGAAAAATTTCTCTGCTGTTTCACGTTTCGCTAAAATACAACATCAAAACGTATATAGAATTAGTGCAATGAGTATATATATAAAGATACTCCTCATTAACTGAGCATTATAAAACACTACAATTTATAATCTTGACGTAAAAAATTCAACTTTTCTATGTCACTGCCGAAATAACCGAAAATGGCCGAAAATCGAGGTTCGGCGCATACAGAGCGAAAATTGACCACTCCAACTTCGTAAAACCATATCGAAAGAGTATTTGGGGATACGCCCCACTAACATACAAATCCAACGAACACATATATGTAGGGATGCTATGGTTTTTTGGGGCCCCCAATTTTGGGAACACCAATATCACTAAAAAATGGTGACTTTTTTTCAAATTTACCAATCAATTACTTTTTTACCACGCCGAATCAGGGTAGTACAATTAAAGAAACAACCAGAGGGTTACAATACAATTAAAAGGTTACAATAAGCTTATGCTGGTAGAGTTTTGCTAAGCACTTGACCACTTATCAACAAAACAACTAATTGTACCTCTATCAATCTGAATCTGAAAGACTTAAAAAAAAATGGAAGCTACATAGGGACCTTATGTCATTACCGCTTCTATAATAGTGTATTCCAGTTTTCTAGAGATCTATTTTATGCAGGTATATTAGTTTTTGATTTAATATCTAAGGAAGAGAGATTGATCCACTTTAAAACCACTGCATTTCCTGTTGTTATGATTTAAAGAAATTAAAGTCTCTTTAAACCGTTTTTCTGAAACTTCAGGATTAATATTCACTTCAGACACCCCAAATGGCTCCTAAATTACTAGTTCAATCTCGAAGCATCGGTAGGGCTGAAGAGTGGGAAACCTTTATATTAAACTTAACCGTAGCTTTGCTAAAATTAATAAACGGCAGGAAATAGTTCCATAAATGTTTGTTTTGTCCTCTATACTTTCTAGAGAGACCAATTTCGGAAAGATGCAAGTAAAATTAACAGACAAACTTCAGTTCGACGGAGAGGGTTTTGAAGCAGTGGTTATGCTGGAAAATGGAATTAGTTCGAATTAAGAAGAATAACAATGTGATTCTGAAAGACTTTAAATAAATGGAAGCTAAATGAGGACCATATGTCGTTACCGGTTCTATATATGTATGATCCAGTTTTGCAGAGATATACTTCATGCAGGAATAAGAGTTTTTGATTTAATATATAAGGAAGAGAGATTGGATTCATGTTGATCCACTTTAAAACCACTGCGTTTCCTGTTGTTATGATTTAAAGAGATTAAAGTCTCTTTAAACCGTTTTTCTGAAGCTTCAGGATTAATATTCACCTCAGACAACCCAAATGGCTCCCAAATTATTTTTTCGATCTAGAAGCATCCGTAGGAATGAAGAGTAGGAAACCTTTATTTTAAACTTAACAGTAACTTTGAGAAACTTAATAAACGGCAGGAAATAGTTCCATAAATGTTTGTTTTGTCCTCTATACTTTCTAGAGAGACCAATTTCGGAAAGATGCAAGTAAAATTAACAGACAAACTTCAGTTCGACGGAGAGGGTTTTGAAGCAGTGATTATGCTGGAAAATGGAATTAGTTCGAATTAAGAAGAATAACAATGTGATTCTGAAAGACTTTAAATAAATGGAAGCTAAATGAGGACCATATGTCGTTACCGGTTCTTCATACGCATAATCCAGTTTTCCAGAGATCTATTTGATGCAGGAATAATATTTTTTTATTTGATATGTAGGGAAGAGTGATTGCATTCAAGTTGATCCACTTTAAAACCACTGCGTTTCCTGTTGTTATGATTTAAAGAAATTAAAGTCTCTTTAAACCGTTTTTCTGAAATTTCAGGATTGATATTTAATTCAGGCAACCCAAATGGCTCACAAATTACTTGTTTGATCTAGAAACATCAGTAGGGCTGAAGAGTGGGAAACTTTTATATTAAACTTAACCGTAGCTTTGCTAAAATTAATAAACGGCAGGAAATAGTTCCATAAATGTTTGTTTTTTCCTCTATACTTTCTAGAGAGACCAATTTCGGAAAGATGCAAGTAAAATTAACAGGCAAACTTCAGTTTGATGGAGAGGGTTTTGAAGCAGTGGTTATGCTGGAAAATGGAATTAGTTCGAATTAAGAAGAATAACAATGTGATTCTGAAAGACTTTAAATAAATGGAAGCTAAATGAGGACCATATGTCGTTACCGGTTCTTCATACGCATAATCCAGTTTTCCAGAGATCTATTTGATGCAGGAATAGTTTTTTTATTCAATATATAGGGAAGAGTGATTGCATTCAAGTTGATCCACTTTAAAACCACTGCTATTCCTGTTGTTATGATTTAAAGAAATTAAAGTCCCTTTAAACCGTTTTTCTGAAACTTCAGGATTGATATTCAATTCAGACAACCCAATTGGCTCACAAAATACTAGTTCGATCTAGAAACATCAATAGGGCTGAAGAGTGGGAAACCTTTATATTAAACTTAACAGTAGCTTTGCTAAAATTAACAAACGGCAGGAAATAGTTCCATAAATGTTTGTTTTGTCCTCTATACTTTCTAGAGAGACCAATTTTGGAAAGATGCACCTAAAAATAACAGGCAAACTTCAGTTCGACGGAGAGGGTTTTGAAGCAGTGCTTATGTTGGACAATGGAATTAGTTCGAATTAAGAAGAATAACAATGTGATTCTGAAAGACTTTAAATAAATGGAAACTAAATGAGGACCATTTGTCGTTACCGGTTCTTCATACGCATAATCCAGTTTTCCAGAGATCTATTTGATGCAGGAATAATATTTTTTTTATTTAATATATAGGGAAGAGTGATTGCATTCAAGTTGATCCACTTTAAAACCAATGCTATTCCTGTTGTTGTGATTTAAAGAAATTAAAGTCCCTTTAAACCGTTTTTCTGAAATTTCAGGATTGATATTCAATTCAGACAACCCGATTGGCTCACAAATTACTTGTTCGATCTAGAAACATCAGTAGGGCTGAAGAGTGGGAAATCTTCATATTAAACTTAACCGTAGCTTTGCTAAAATTATTAAACGGCAGGAAATAGTTCCATAATTGTTTGTTTTGTCCTCTATACTTTCTAGAGAGACAAATTTTGGAAAGATGCACCCAAAATTAACAGGCAAACTTCAGTTGGACGGAGAGGTTTTGAAGCAATGCTTATGTTGGACAATGGAATTAGTTCGAATTAAGAAGAGTAACAATGTGATTCTGAAAGACTTTAAATAAATGGAAACTAAATGAGGACCATATGTCGTTACCGGTTCTTCATACGCATAATCCAGTTTTCCAGAGATCTATTTGATGCAGGAATAATATTTTTTTATTTAATATATAGGGAAGAGTGATTGCATTCAAGTTGATCCACTTTAAAACCACTGCTATTCCTGTTGTTATGATTTAAAGAGATTAAAGTCCCTTTAATCCGTTTTTCTGAAACTTCAGGATTGATATTCAATTCAGACAGCCCAATTGGCTCACAAAATACTTGTTCGATCTAGAAACATCAGTAGGGCTGAAGAGTGGGAAACCTTTATATTAAACTTAACCGTAGCTTTGCTAAAATTATTAAACGGCAGGAAATAGTTCCATAAATGTTTGTTTTGTCCTCTATACTTTCTCGAGAGACTAATTTTGGAAAGATGCACCTAAAATTAACAGGCAAACTTCAGTTCGACGGACAGGGTTTTGAAGCAGTGCTTATGTTGGAAAATGGAATTAGTTCGAATTAAGAAGAATAACAATCTGATTCTGAAAGACTTTAAATAAATGGAAGCTAAATGAGGACCATTTGTCGTTATCGGTTCTTTATACGTATAATCCAGTTTTCCAGAGATCTATTTTATGCAGGAATAATATATTTTTATTTAATTTATAGGGAAGATTGATTGCGTTCAAGTTGGTCCACTTTAAAACCACTGCGTTTCCTGTTGTTATGATTTAAAGAAATCAAAGCATCTTTAAACCTTTTTTCCCAAACTTCAGGATTGATTTTCAATTCAGACAACCCGTTTGGCTCACAAATTACTTGTTCGATCTAGAAACATGAGGAGGGCTGAAGAGTGGGAAACCTTTATATTAAACTTAACCGTAGCTTTGCTCAAATTAATCAACGGCAGAAATAGTTCCATAAATGTTTGTTTTGTCCTCTGTACTTTCTAGAGAGACCAATTTCGGAAAGATGCACCTAAAATTAACAGGCAAACTTCAGTTCGACGGACAGGGTTTTGAATCAGTGCTTATGTTGGAAAATGGAATTAGTTCGAATTAAGAAGAATAACAATCTGATTCTGAAAGACTTTAAATAAATGGAAGCTAAATGAGGACCATATGTCGTTACCGGTTCTATATATGTATGATCAAGTTTTGCAGAGATCTACTTCATGCAGGAATAAGAGTTTTTGATTTAATATATAAGGAAGAGAGATTGGATTCATGTTGATCCACTTTAAAACCACTGCGTTTCCTGTTGTTATGATTTAAAGAGATTAAAGTCTCTTTAAACCGTTTTTCTGAAGCTTCAGGATTAATATTCTCCTCAGACAACCCAAATGGCTCCCAAATTATTTTTGCGGTCTAGAAGCATCCGTAGGAATGAAGAGTAGGAAACCTTTATTTTAAACTTAACAGTAACTTTGAGAAACTTAAGAAACGGCAGGATATAGTTCCATAAATGTTTGTTTTGTCCCATATATTTTGAAAAAAGCCCTGTTTCGGAAACTTGTATCTAAATTTAACAAACAAACTTAAGTTTGACGAACAGGGTTTGGAAGCAGTGCTTTTGTAGGAAAATGGTATTAGTTCGAATTAAATGAATATCAATCTGTTTATGAAAGACTTTAAATAAAGGGAAGCTAAATGAGGACCATACGTCGTTACCGTTTCTATATATGTGTAATCCAGTTTTGCAGAGATCTACTTTATGCAGGAATAAGAGTTTTTGATTTAATATATAAGGAAGAGAGATTGGATTCATGTTGATCCACTTTAAAACCACTGCGATTCCTGTTGTTATGATTTAAAGAAATTAAAGTCTCTTTAAACCGTTTTTCTGAAACTTCTGGAATAATATTCAATTGAAACATCCAAAATGGCTCCTAAAATACTTGTTCGATCTAGAAACATCAGTAGGGCTGAAGAGTAGGAAACCTTTATTTTAAACTTAACCGTAACTTTGCGAAACTTAAGAAACGGCAGAATATAGTTCAATAAATGTTTGTTTTGTACCATAGATTTTGTAAAGAGCCTTGTTTCGGAAACTTGTACCTAATTTAACAAAAAAACTTAAATTTGACGGGCAGGGTTTTGAAGCAGTGCTTATGTTTGAAAATGAATTTAGTTCGACTTAAGAAGAAAAACAATCTGATTCTGAAAGACTTTAAATAAATGGAAGCTAAATGAGGACCATATGTCGTTACCGGTTATATATATGTATAATCCAGTTTTCCAGAGATCTATTTGATGCAGCAATAATAGTTTTTGATTTAATATACAAGGAAGAGAGACTGGATTCAAGTTGATCCACTTTAAAACCACTGCGTTTCCTGTTGTTATGATTTAAAGAAATTAAAGTCCCTTTAAACCGTTTTTCTGAAACTTCAGGATTGATATTCAATTCAAACAACCCAATTGGATCAAAAAATACTAGTTCGATCTAGAAACATCAATAGGGCTGAAGAGTGGGAAACCTTTATATTAAACTTAACAGCAGCTTTGCTAAAATTAACAAACGACAGGAAATAGTTCCATAAATGTTTGTTTTGTCCTCTAAACTTTCTAGAGAGACCAATTTCGGAAAGATGCAACTAAAATTAACAGGCAAACTTCAGTTTGACGGACAGGGTTTTGAAGCAGTGCTTATGTTGGAAAATGGAATTAGTTCGAATTAAGAAGAATAACAACCTGATTCTGAAAGACTTTAAATAAATGGATGCTAAATGAGGACCATATGTCGTTACCGGTTCTATATACGCATAATCCAATTTTCCAGAGATCTAATTTTTGATAGAAAATAATTTTTGATTTAATATATAGGGAAGAGTGGTTGCATTCAAGTTGATCCACTTTAAAACCACTGCGTTTCCTATTGTTATGATTTAAAGAAATTGAAGTCTCTTTAAACCGTTTTTCTGAAACTTCAGGATTGATATTCAATTCAGACAACCCAAAAGGCTCCCAAATTATTTGTTTGATCTAGAATCATCAGTAGGGCTGAAGAGTGGGAAACCTTTATATTAAACTTAACCGTAGCTTTGCTAAACTTAATAAACGGCAGGGAATAGTTCCATAAATTTTTGTTTTGTCCTCTTTACTTTGTAGAGAGACCAATTTCGGAAAGATGCACCTAAAATTAATAGGCGAACTTCAGTTTGACGGACAGGGTTTTGAAGCAGTGCTTATGTTGAAAATGGAATTAGTTCGAATTAAGAAGAATAATAATCTGATTCTGAAAGACTTCAAATAAATGGAAGCTAAATGAGGACCATATGTCGTTACCGGTTCTATATATGTATAATCCAGTTTTCCAGAGATCTTTTTTATGCAGGAATAACTGATTTTGATTTATTAAAAAAGGAAGAGTGATTGGATTCATGTTGATCCACTTTAAAACCACCGCGTTTCCTGTTGTTATGATTTAAAGAAATTAAAGTCACTTAAAACCGTTTTTCTGAAACTTCAGGATTGATATAAAATTCAGACAACCCAAATGGCTCCCAAATTACTTGTTCAATCTAGAAACATCAGTAGAGCTGAAGAGCGGAAAAATTTGATGCTAAACTTTACCGTAACTTTGCAAAATTTAAAATTGAAACACTATGAAAAAATGCTGGACACTGCCTAATAAATGTGTTGATGTTTCTCCTGAAGTTTGTATTTGTATTGTGTTTTAGTTTCTGCTAAATTTTTGTTTTTTCACTGCCGATTACAATGGAAGTTTTTTTCAGGTAACCACACCTGAACTTGTTCAGGTGAAAATTTACCGGAAATTTAGTTCAGGTGTATTTCAGGTGCTTTTACACCTGAACTTCACCTGAACTTCTAGTTACCTGAACTTGGTTCAGGTAAATTTACCTGAACTTTTTTTAGTGTGTATAGTCGTCTACATTATATTGCTAGTACCTAAAGATGATCTGCTGCTAACATAAATTGTCATATGAGAACTCAGGTACCGCCATTTTGCAATGGAACGGCTGCTGTCTAGCCAGACTACAAATTTTATAATGGCCATAGACAAAACAGTCCGAAGTGTGGGTATGAGTCAGACCGTACAAGATGAAGTATGGCCATTGTCCAGCCCTGGTCGAGGTGTCACCGCTTAAAATCTCTAAAAGATGTAAGATTTGGGGTGAATTTGAGTAAAAGTGTAAGATTTGCGTTCAATGCGATGAAGGCGGTGAAAAAAAAAATTTAAGCGGTGAAAATTTTTTTCTCACCGCTGAAGCGGTGAAACAAATTTCTTCACTGCTACCAGCAGAATGCAGTGAAAAAAAATTTTCACTGCTAAAGTCGACAATCTTACAAATATTTACCGCTAATTTCAACGTTTATCTTAAATTTACAGGAAATCTCAATAAAGTAAGTGATAGATGGCGCAGTGGACTAAGAATTTGATGACATGCAGGAGGTAAGAGGTTCGAACCCGTGTATGGAAGTTTCTGTTTTGTACAAAAACACGGTGAATGCAGTGAAAAAATTTTTTTACCGCTAAAAGCGCAAAAATTCACCGCATTCAACGCTTAAAGATGCGGGCGCTTAGCGGTGAAATAAGTTTTATTCACCGCTATTCACCGCTAATCTTACATTACTTTTGGACAAAACCTCGACACGGGAGGCTGAACAGGCCACAACTTATCCATTAATCTCTCCTGATGAGAACGTTTCAGGCCAAGTTGACCTCCTTCAGACTATCTTGCGAAGTAACAAGTTCCCTCCTGTTGTCCGGATTAAAGTGCAATCAAAATTTTTGATGATCAGGCCGAGAAATTCTTCTGTTAAAGAAAATACTCTCTATAACATATAATCTCCATATCATTTGTTTTTGGTGATGATTTTCTGTGGGCAGTAAATACTGTATAAGGTTTACTGACAGAGTGTTTTTTATTAGGAGCCAAGAAACGAAGTGATGTTTCTATTTTTGAATTTTTGGCAAAAATTGAAGGTCTAATTCAACATCGATCTTAAAAGGGACTTTAAACAACTGTGAGTAGATCTATATATATATATATATATATATATATATATATATATATAAATATAAGTGTGTGCATATTTGAATATTTATATGTATACACACACACATACATACATACATATACATATATATATATGTATGTTTATAAATATACATATTATATATATATATATATATATATATATATATATATATATATATATTATACTTGAATTTATACACACGCACACCTTGAAATGAGTACGAAGGCCATATTTAGATAACAATAAGGATCGCTCGAATCCGCCCCATCCAAGGCCGAAAACTACTAGTGATCAGAAAAATTCCAGATTTTTTCCCGGACTAAGTGCGCATGAAAAACTTTTCACACCATACAATTCAAACCAGTTTTGCGCAAATATGCTATTAAGGAATATCTGAATAGAGGTCAGGTTAATATGGACACCTTGGCTTGGGCTAAACTCAATTTTGTTAGGTTCGCGATTCACGGGTTGTGGTTTACATAAGATCTTTTGTAACTAGATTTCGCTAGACCTATCCTCAAATTTGGAGGAGGGAAGGATTGATTGAAAAAAAATGTTGTTATGTTTAGCTATATGATGATTTATTTGGTAAACTTTTAGAAATTTTATTCAACACTGCCATTTGTTTAATGATTATAAATAATTGGCTTTTAAAACCATAAACTTTTTTGCATTGTAAGTAGTACACAGATCAGACCATGCAGCTTAGACTCTCTCTGGCGTCGGAGCATATCAAATTCTCAAGACTGTACGCGAAGAATTGACATTTTATCCACTCCACCCCGCACAGTGCGTGACCAAAGTTGAACTGAACAGATCCCGAGGCCAATCTCGATAATTGAATAAAAATTACTGCCCCGGGTCGAGGTTTTGTAGAAAAATAATGTAAGATTAGCGGTGAATAGCGGTGAAAAAAAAGTTTTCCACCGCAAAACGCCCGCATCTTTTAGCGTTGAATGCGCTGAAAGCGGTGAATTTTTGTAAGAATTGCGTTGAATTTTGCGGTGAAATTTTTTTTTCACCGCATTCACCGGAATTCATACAAAAAAACTGCCGTACAAGGGTTCGAACCTCTACCTAATGCGTGTCATCATTTTCGTAATCCACTGCGCCACCTGTCACTTAATGCACTGATATTTCCTGTGAGTATAAGACAAGCGTTGAAATTAGCGCGGTGAATATTCGTAAGATTTGCGATTTTAGCGGTGAAAATTTTTTTTCACCGCATTCTGCTGGTAGTGGTGAAATTTTTTTTCACCACATTCTGCTGGTAGCGGTGAATTTTTTTTTTCACCGCATCCTTCTTGTAGCGGTGAAAAATTTTCTTTCACCGCTTAAGCGCTGAAAAAAAATTTCACCGCTTAAAAGTTTTTTTTCACCGCAATCATCGCATCGAACGCAAATCTTACACTTTTCCTCAAGTTCACCGCAAATCTTACATCTTTTAGCAATTTTTAGCGGTGACACCTCGACCCGGGGCAAAGAATTATTTTCACCAACAAGAACTACTACAAGAACTTCCGCGTGGGTACTAACAACATTTAGTTTGCGCAGCAAGTCGTAACCACCAATTTAAACGGGTTTTGTTGTAATTACCCACAAACTAGCTCAAGTAAAAAGCATAAGTGTACTACTGTACTAAATAACAGTTATAAGCTAAAAAAGTATAACAATATTCTACTAAACCTTAAATTTTTGATATGATTAATTATCCGATTAAACAGGTTAAATATAGCCAAAGCAAACTATTCTTAATTTATTCATAATGAAGAAAAACTGCACATGAAGAAAAAGCACAATTGAAAAAACTTTTTAGATGCGTTGTTTCAGTACTGAATTAAGTATTTTTTCTTGAAAGCTGCTGTTAAAAAAATGAAATGCCCCGAGACTCAAGTCTGGGACCTGGCTTGAGTCAAGCAACTCAGCCTGTGTTTGCCTTTGAATACTTCAACAATCTGTAAAACGAAGAAAAAGAGCATATCAGCTTTATGGGTGGTGTTACAAAAATTTCCAACAAGAGACAAGGGATAAATTTAAATTTTGAGTGCGAGCAAGCTCTCCTGACTATAGATTTTAATAAATCTTCCTCTAAAATAGGAAATTTTTAGACAGAGGGATTGTAAAGTGTAAAACGATTAGTGTCTTTATGTAGTAACATGTTTCATAATGTCGTATTTAGTACTAAAAGCCAATTATTACAATTGTTCTTTGCCTCCGAATCCCCCACTGTAATGGGTTTTATACATGCATTAAGATACGTTTTAGGTCCATGCGATAGAAATTAAGATATAAAATTTCCGAAAGCTTCGCTTATGTGTTAATGGTTTTTGAGATGCCAAATTTTCCATACAATTTTAGTTTCGACTCTCATATCGATCGGAATGCCGATGTCTGATCTTTTTTGAGGGAAATCATTGTTAAAATCACTTCTGCTATATTTTGCAGCAAAATGCACTTAAAATTGTCTCAATTGTTTTTAACAGTTTCAGTTGCAGAGCTCCATAAATGCGTTTGATTAACTGGGATCAATTTCATAAAAGCCGCGCTGTATAAATTTCAAACACTCTGCAATTAACTTCAATAGGTTTGTGAATTACTTTAAAATATTTCACATTATTTTGCGCTATTGGGTAAATTCAGTAATTGAAGGCTCCGAAAGTAAACTTTTCCAACTCACGGTAGAAAACTGAACAATTAGTTCATTTATTTTGTTGGTAAACTAAACTAGTTTGACCTTGAACGATTCATTTCACTACGCCAAAAAGGCTTCAATTACAGCAAAGTGAGTATTCGAGTAACTATCTAATTCGAACATCAGTAAAATTGCTCCTGCGAGTCTGTGCGTAGTAACCTGACTTGTAGATCAATGTTGATAAAAAAAACTTTTTTTGACTGTCAGAGAAGTTTTTATGATTAAACGATACCAACTAGAAAAAGAAGCAAAGCAGTAAAAGATCTTTTGAGGGCCAAAAGTCACTTTACTTGACATTTAAACTTTTGATTCCAACCAAATACCAGTTTTTATTACAAAAATCAATTCAAATGTTTTATCGATCGTTTATGCAGCAGTTTTGTTATGTATAAAAACAATCATTTCTGGAATGGGTTAAATAAAAAAAAGTAAGGCATTTCAAAATTACACAATCTGCTTCATTATATTAAAGTAAACGAAAATTAAGTTTTGTTATGTAAAGCTTATCATATTGGTCGACTTTTTTTCAAAAAAATATATCCGGCAATATGATAAACTCTACATATCAAAATGGAGCAGATTATGTAACTTTAAAAGAAATGGCTTTATTTTTTTTATCTCAACTCATTCCAGGAATCGTGGTTTTAATACGTAATAAAACTGTTGCTCTTTCTAATTTTCATTAGACAAAAACGATGCAAACCTATACGTTTTTTCTTTGGTATCGTGGGTAAATTCGGTCTTTAAACACCAGAACCTGTCGGTAGGTTTGGTTTTTAGCGTAAGAAATTGTTGGTATGCTCGGTTTTTTAGATTCGTTTTCAAACCTGAATGGCAAACAAAAAATACCTAATTTTTTCAACTTTGTTTATAAATGAGTAAACGAAAAACCGAAAATGTCAACCAATTTTCTTTTTTTTTTAAATAATGTATCTGTAAGAAGAGGACATTGAAAAAAGCAAGAGGACATTGAAAAAGAAATCCCAAAAATCACAAGCAATTGTCGAAAAAGTTTGTAGCACAGAAGGCTACACTGATTATCAGGATACTGGAGTTGCGGGAGAGTTAAATGAAGGAGTTGAGTATTCGCAAGACCAACAGAGGGAGATGACAGTTCTCCAGGCTGAAAATGCTGAAAATAGCGATAGCGAATGAACTTAGATAAAGCAAACTTTCATAAACTTTTGTTTTACCTATTATTTAATATTTTATTACTTAGTAACCGGTGAATATTTATTAATTTTCTGATTTTAATTAGTAATTTATTTTTCTCGAAGAGGGGGAAATGTCATACGGCAATGGATACCCTTCATGTATCCATATCCGTATTTAAAATTAATTCATTTTTGTAAGTTCCTTTTGAAGGGCGAATGCCATTTAAGTTCAGTTGCTATATACTTCCTCCCATTCTTAGCAGTTTAGTCTGTTCATTCCGTCTGTACCGGATATATATTCATTCACGTTGTAAACAAATCAAACTTTGCTTCCTTTATGTATGATTAAAACCTGAACAAACTTTCTTTCATAATTTGTATCATCATTAACTTTCGTTCTCCAATTTGCAGCGCTAACGCTCAGTTCAATTTAATTCCTGCAAACGCTTCTCATTTGAGCTGATTAGTTCAGTTAGAGTCAATCGCACCGCGATTGCCCAATCTAGGAAGTATCTAGTTGAAAGTAACAACTAAACCTGCCATTCGCGGCGCAAGTGCCTATCTCAGTTTGTGCGAGGCCATTTGCAATTCAATTGACTATACTCATTGTGTATGAGTATAACACAATATACATTGTGTATAAGAAAACACCACTTCATATAGAAGCATTTTGGGAGAAACCGACAGTAACACCTCCTCTGACGTGGATCAAATGGACGCAGCAATGGAAATTGGCTCTACTTGCTAAGGAAGGGATACAATTGGACATCCTGTTGAATGATCCCCCAACAACAGTGACCTACCCGCCTGAACCTACCTACGAAGAACCGGTTGAAAACCACACACAGGCAACGGAAAGAGATCGTAAAGTTCGAAACCAGCAATTGAAAGTAAACTGGCAAAATCGTTGCAGAAAGGTTGAAGAAATCGGGATCCTCCGTGGAGACAAACCGTGGGGAATTTGTGAACAGAAGACAATATCGTTGCTATATCTGAGCATTGGTACGGAGGGACGGCGGATCTTCAAGAGCAAATACCCTCATTTTCAGATCGAGAAACAACCTTTTAAAGATTTGTGGCGGGCAATGGAGGACTCATTCACAAACGTTTGTAATATAACTTACGATCGCTTTGTTTTCTACTCGTGTAAGCAGCAAAAGTAGTAGAAAGTTTCTACGGCCGTCTCATAGAATTGGCGGAGAATTGCAATCTTGGTAGTGAAGAAACTACACTAATTCGTGATGCATTCATATTAAATATGCTTGATCACGAGACTCAGAAAGAGTTGTTGAAGGAAACAGTAGAACCACCAAAAGCATTGGAGATAGCCATACAAATGGAAATGGGAGCACAGAATCAGCAGAAAATTAACCATAACTTGATGTCAGTTAATACTTCTGTGAATTTCATCAATAATAACTCAGTACGCAATCGCAACGCGAATGGACCTTCAACAAAACGAGACTTCACACGCTACCCAACTGTCCCTCAAAATTATCAATATACGAGTGTTTGTACGGATTGTGGTCTTCGTTGGAGCCACAACCATAAGCAGATTTGTCCCGCGAATGGTAAGAAATGCCATAACTGTGGTATTATGGGTCATTTTGCCAGAAAATGTCGCAAACCAAAAAAGTCACAGCATCCAATTCAGAAAACCCAAAAATCAAATGTAAACCAAATCGATCAGACGCCGGAAAAAAATGATGATGAAGAATCCGTCAACTATATAACGAGCTATCAACAATTATACGAACAGGTGTACGATTCAAACTATGATAGTGATTCTGATGACTATGTGGCGGCGATTTCTTCGGATTCAGTTCATCAATTGGAACCATTGAACGTGGAAGTGCAAATGGGGGAAATAAAAACATCTGCTATGATTGACTCTGGAAGTGCTGTCAGTATCATCACAAAAAGTTTAGCGAATAAAATCATCAGATCTACAAAATCAGCCAAATGGACAGAGTCATCGGAAAGCAGGAATTTGAAAACTTTTTCAAATGGGCCGATTAAAGTCATTGGGCACTTGGAAACCACAGTAGTCTACAATCAATGGCAAGACAAATCAGCAATGTTGACTGTGGTAGATGATGGACACAAAAATATCATCGGAAGAGATCTGTTCACTACATTGGGACTTGCAGTTGTTCAACAACAACCAGAAACTGGTAAACGTGTTTATAACATCAATAATCCTACATGTAAAATTAAAGAGTCAATCGCGACGCAATTTCCACATCTAGTATCAAGAATTGGCTTATCTAAAACACATGTAGCAAAATCAAAGTTTCATCAAAAGTTCACAGCAAAGCATCAAAAAGGTCGACGTGTTCCGATAAATCTTCAACCTAGAGTATCAAACGAACTAGAAAGATTAAAGACTGAAGGTCATATCGAAAAACTATCTAGTTGCTCTGACGAACATTTCATCTCCCCGATTGTAATCACAGTGAAGAAAGATCAGTCGATAAAATTAGCTTTAGATTCTAAAGTACTAAATAAAGCAATACATAAAAATAAATACCAAATGCCTAATATTGAAATGTTAATCGACACCATCTCACAACACCTTACAGATACACAAAACTGTCAACAAGCATATTTCACCACATTAGATCTAAAGTATGCATATAGTCAACTAAAATTACATCACGACACAGCAAAACACTGTAATTTTAACAGCATATGTGGAGAATCTACCGGTACATATAGATTCAAAAACTAGTTTTTATGGACTTACAGATATGCCGGCAGAATTTCAAAAAGCTATGGATTACACACTCATAGGCTTGCAAAACACATATTGTTTCTTGGACGATATCATAATCGTTAGTACCGGCACTGAAGCAGACCATTTAGCCTACGTTCACAAATGTCTAAAGAAATTATATGACGATAACTTGAGAATTAAACTCCAGAAATTTCATTTTGCTAAATCAGAAATAGAATGGCTCGGTTACAAATTTACACAGACTGGAATATTACCTTTAGAAAGCAAAACAGCTGCAATCTTAACAATACCACCACCAACAACATTAAAACGTCTTAGATCATTTCTAGGGTCAGTACATTACATTGGCAAATTTATACCACACCTAGCACAATTATGTCATCCACTTAGACCACTTTTAAAGAAATCAGTAAAATTCATCTGGACAGACGAACACACTAAACATTTTAATCAGATTAAAGAAAAAATAGCAAACAGTACGGAAAATAGCCATTACAACCCTAAATTGGACGTTCGCGTAAAATGTGATGCCTCTCGTTCAGGATTGGGGGCAACATTAGAAAAAATACACCGGATGGTTGGAAACCAATAGCCTTCGCGTCACGATTCCTAAATTCAACGGAAGAACGCTACAGTGTCAACGAATTGGAACTATTGGGGATAGTTTGGTCAATTGATTATTTTAAATACTACTTATACGGAAAAAATTTTACAGTAGTGACAGATCATAGAGCTCTATTGTCCAAACTTAAAGAACACCGATCAAACAAGTCATACAATAGTCGACTGTCTCGATGGATAGATAGATTGCTACGGTACAATTTCACAATTGAGCATATGCCAGGTGCAAAGATGGGACTCGTTGACTACATATCTAGAAACCCATTCGCCAGAGCTAAAAAGATATCTACATACGACGAACATTTTGTTGTAGCAACAATTTCAAAAATCCGTAATTCAATGAAACACCTAATTACAAATAGACAAACAGCAACTAAAAAATTTAGAAACATATTAAAGCCAAATTTGCCTTCACTAAAAGTAACACAACCATTCGTATCGCGATTAACCATATCACAAAGTGATAATTCACCTAATTGCATGAAAGCATTTGCATCACAATTAACTGTTTCACCATTGAAAACTCCATTCGCGCCGCAATTAACACATGCTAATTCTAAAATTAATCCGTATTCTGTACATCCATTTGTGTAGCAAATGCCACCTAAAGTTACAAAATTACAATTTGTACCAAATCACCGTAAAGTAATTAATTCACATTCCATTAACAAATTCACTGCAAAAAAAGGTGCAAATGTTAGACAGTAAAGAATGTGAACAATCTGAACAATTATCCCCAATGCAGCTCATTAATGGTAATAAGTCAAGTAATACACCTAATAACACTAAATTAAGCGCGAAAACACAAATCCCCAAATATAAATACCACTTACACAAAAATCACTTGCTTTTTGCCCAAATTTTGCCTAAGAAACACTACTTTGTGAATAAACACAATAAACCTCTCATATCAAATAATTCAGTAAATATCATCAAAACGATGTCAAAGGCCAAAGCAACCCGCTCTAAATCGACTCCTACTAAGGCGAGAGTAACTTTCTCCGACACGACACCTTCAACACCAGAATCCAATGCAACAACTCATACAGAAACCCCAACTGGTAGTATGATAGACGAGGCCGAGGACATAATGTTTACTGAGACACTCAATAAAGTGTTCAGTAAGAAGTTTCTAGCAATACTGACTGGAAAGGACGCGATACTGAAAGAAGTGAGGGACTGTGTGATGAGAAATGATGCGGAACGATTGCAAGAGATCAGTCCTAATCTCTTCTCAAATTGGAGAGATCTAAGCGTAAAACACGGGTGTGTCTGCTTAGATGAGAGAATTGCGATTCCAAAATCAATTAAGGATGCGGTGTTGGAAGACATTCATTCCACACATCCAGGCAGTTTCGCTATGCTTTCTTTAGCCCAAATTATCTGGTGGCCCTACATCCAGAGAGACATACTGACAAAGGCCAGCGAGTGCAAAGCTTGCACAGAAATTGGTAAGAATCTTAAATCAGTGATTCCGCACCGCAAATGTAGTGAACCAAATGACGAAATACAATTAGATTTTGGTGGTCCAATTTTAAATGAGAAAGGAATAGAACAATATTTTATTACAAGTATAGATAGATGTTCTAATTACCCCACAGCAGAAATAGTAAATAATGCATCAGGTCCAATCAAATTCTTAAATAATTTTATATATCAACATGGAGTACCTAGAACTATTAGATTAGATCAAGCTAGATGTTTCACAGGAAAAAAGTTTGAGACATTTGGTACAGAAAACAATATTACACCTATATATGCACCAGCAAATGACCATAGAGCAATCGGATTAGTAGAACGTATCATTCAAACAATTAAACGACAATTATCTTGCATGAAATCACAATTAAATAAAAAATTTAATTTAGAAAATTCACTGAAAGCAATAATACAACGACTCAGAATATCAAAACAAAAAACAATAACAATCACACCATTTGAAGCACATTTCGGTAGAAAATGTAACAGACCTATATCAAAGATTACAACTAAATCTGATAGCAAAAATCTCAATTATAATGCAATAATTAATTACTATTTAGACGAAGATACAATCCTGGGTCGTTCCTACCTTACAGATGAACAGTGGGCGGATACAACTCTTTGTTCTGACAAGGAAATTGAGCGAGTCATTTGCGCCGCAAGTACCCGCGCCAGAACAGAACAAGAGAAACGAAACGACGGGAAGATCGTTTCATAAAGCCAGATGTCGTTTACCGCGCAAATACCTGCTCAGAACGTGGCGTGCAGGTGAAGTTGGCCCGCACGATACACGAGAACCAACGCCAAAAGAAGAACTTGGATGGCTTCTATGAGGTATTAGCACCTGGCAGCACAGTGTGCAAAATAAGTCCTACGACGAGTGTCATCAAAGAACCCTACAAACAAGAAGTACGCGTTAGGAATTCTGACATCGCCAACTTTGGGACGCGGGCTGAACGTGAAACGGAGCTAGCACAATACATAGAACGACGCCCAAAGAAAATAAACGAAAAAACTCTCGAAAAAAAAATTCAGCAACACAAACGAGATCTTTTTCGAAAAAATACTGGAGAGAAAAAGATAAAGCGCAATAGGAAACAAACAGACGATGTGAGTGTCGTTTCTTCGGGACGATCTTTCATATCTACAGCTAGCAATATTGCAAGATCATTGAAGATGAGAGTGCCAAAAAGAAACCCGAAATACGACGAGGCATTCCAAAATCGACCCGATCTCACACAAATATTAAATTTCAGTCCAATCGCGCCGCACGTGGCATTGTCCGATACAGCAGGACCATCCGGGGCACAACTAGCGTCATCAGTACAAAAACAGCCAACACCCATCTTGCGGAAAACTTGAAAACGCAAAATCACGGTCAGTGATACATCGGATTCGGACACGTCTTCTATTAGGAAAAGCAAGAGGACAGTGAAAAAGAAGTCCCAAAAATCACAAACAATTGTCGAAAAAGTTTGTAGCACAGAAGGCTACACTGATTATCAGGATACTGGAGTTGCGGGAGAGTCAATGAAGGAGTTGAGTATTCGCAAGACCAACAGAGGGAGATGACAGTTCTCCAGGCTGAAAATGCTGAAAATAGCGATAGCGAATGAACTTAGATAAAGCAAACTTTCATAAACTTTTATTTTACCTATTATTTAATGTTTTTTTACTTAGTAACCGGTGAATATTTATTAATTTTCTGATTTTAATTAGTAATTTATTTTTCTCGAAGAGGGGGAAATGTCATACGGCAATGGATACCCTTCATGTATCCATATCCGTATTTTAAATTAATTCATTGTTGTAAGTTCCTTTTGAAGGGCGAATGCCATTTAAGTTCAGTTGCTATATACTTCCTCCCATTTTTAGCAGTTTAGTCTGCTCATTCCGTCTGTACCGGATATATATTCATTCACGTTGTAAACAAATCAAACTTGGCTTCCTTTATGTATGATTAAAACCTGAACAAACTTTCTTTCATAATTTGTATCATCATTAACTTTCATTCTTCAATTTGCAGCGCTAACGCTCAGTTCAATTTAATTCTTGCAAACGCTTCTCATTTGAGCTGATTAGTTCAGTTAGAGTCAATCGCACCGCGATTGCCCAATCTAGAAATTATCTAGTTGAAAGTAACAACTAAACCTGCCATTCGCGGCGCAAGTGCCTATCTCAGTTTGTGCGAAGCCATTTGCAATTCAATTGACTATACTCATTGTGTATGAGTATAACAGTATCCAAGAGCTGCTTTGAAGCTGAACACTTTATCAAGTTTCTTTTGTTTGCTGTTCTGGACTAGGGTTATATGCGTCCAAGCATAATCTTTTTCGCTACCTAATACTGTAGAAAATAATGACAGAATTAATCGAATATGCTCTGCGGTTTTCATTCATTGGGAGGTTAGAAGAAACCAAGTGAGTGGTGGTTGTGGACGCAGGGGCGAGTTATATAAAAATGAGAGTATGTGCTTTGTTAGTTATCAAACTCATGTTACGCCAAGTATGAATCTTCTTTATTGGCACTTGAAAAACTACGCGAAGATCAATATTGATTTTTTAACCACTATTGCGGTCAATATCAAAAGTTTTTTTAATGAATGCCGATAGATCCTGATAGACAGCGGCTACGAATTCTACAAAATCAGTTCTCCCAATGGACTCAAAAATGTGCTCACTGGGAAGAGAAGGACCTCTGGCAACATAAGAAGCCTTCGAAAAAAATTTTAAGTTCAAAATAATCAGTTGAAATAGGGTTATGTGCGAGGATCGAGAAGCAAGTAAATGTCAACAGCTAGTCTGCCCAGACACAATCCCTAAACCAATGCGACAAACCCAAGACGAAGAAAGTGGTCAAATCACGAAGTGATAGTTAAATGGGTTAACAAGATGCTCAGTCACCTGTATCTAGAACTAGCGATAGGAGTCTCAAACAGTCATCGGTTTTCGGTTTTGTGAATACGTCTATCACGCTTAATAAAAAAGGTCAACTGCACATTCGGAAGATGGCCAGAATTAGTGTAGAGTTTTGTGGCAAAAATCATCTTCTGGATAGAATAATTACCCCAACACCAACATGGAAAAGAATAATTGAGACGCTGCAGGACACTATCAAAGCTCTAAAGGTGACAATGCCGTCCGTAGATTTGCATCAATGTAGTAGAAACGCGGAAGTAGACCAAAGTAGTAGCGGAGCAAACGCTGCCGAAATGGTCCCATGAGGGAAAAAAGAGCCACTGTTTTGGAACGCAGAGAGAAATCTCTCGTTGGATAGAATCTTTCTTCAGACTCACTCTGAACAAGTTATACTACAATACCATCTCGGGCTCTCGCACAAATCTAGAAATTTTATTCTAGTATTCTTAAACTCGTTTTAAAAACGTACACTCTTGTAATAAACTCTTTTTACTGTTTTTTTGCAAATCTGGCGCCCTATTGACACGAAAATTTTCCTCAGCCGGGAAATGTGATGCACCCCCAGTGAAATGAAACTAGTTAAATGGGTTAACAAAATGCTCAGTCACCTGTATCTAGAACTAGCGATAGGAGTCTCAAACAGTCATCGGTTTTCGGTTTTGTGAATACGTCTATCACGCTTAATAAAAAAGGTCAACTGCACACTCGGAAGATGGCCAGAATTAGTGTAGAGTTTTGTGGCAAAAATCATCTTCTGGATAGAATAATTACCCCAACACCAACATGGAAAAGAATAATTGAGACGCTGCAGGACACTATCAAAGCTCTAAAGGTGACAATGCCGTCCGTAGATTTGCATCAATGTAGTAGAAACGCGGAAGTAGACCAAAGTAGTAGCGGAGCAAACGCTGCCGAAATGGTCCCATGAGGGAAAAAAGAGCCACTGTTTTGGAACGCAGAGAGAAATCTCTCGTTGGATAGAATCTTTCTTCAGACTCACTCTGAACAAGTTATACTACAATACCATCTCGGGCTCTCGCACAAATCTAGAAATCTTATTCTAGTATTCTTAAACTCGTTTTAAAAACGTACACTCTTGTAATAAACTCTTTTTACTGTTTTTTTGCAAATCTGGCGCCCTATTGACACGAAAATTTTCCTCAGCCGGGAAATGTGATGCACCCCCAGTGAAATGAAACTTGATAGCCTTGATAAGAAACATACTTAATCTTGGAAAATCTTACCAAGATCTTGCTATGTTACATGGCAAGATAATATCAAGATATGTACGAACTTGTATGATCTTTGCATGGCTATCAAGAAACAAGATCTTGGCAAGATTTCCAAGAAAGACTAACCATGACATGGCAAGAGAAACCAAGTCGTAAAAATTAAAAAGCACCTTCAAACAAGATTTAGCACGAATTCATATGATTAAGCACGATTTATCAAGATTTATCAAGAATTATCAAGAATTATCATGAATTATCAAGAATTGTCGGAAAATTCAGCTCCCGTTAGTTTATCAACCAACAATTGAGCCTACTTTTTTCCAGTATAGTTAAATTTTTAAGTGGGTGCTAGCTCGGTATGTACATAGTACACACCTTATACAGGACCGCCATCGGGAAGGCCCCCACTAAAGTCCCATAAAAACATCTTTTTTATAACAAAAATGTTCGTCGGTAAATTTCAAAATTTCAAAAACGCCGGTAATACCGTTTAACAGTCATATATCAGCTTATTGTTCTCTAAGTATCTTAAAAAAATTAGAATCGAACACAAAATTTTTCAAAAATCGATTTTCTCTTGAAAATGCCAAATTTTTGAATTTCCACATTCTGAGAGAGTTCTTAAACAATTTAATACTGGTACCAATAGTACAAGCCAGGGAAGTATAAAAATACCGGAAAAAAGGGAAAATCTTACATCTACAACACCTCGAAAAATTGAAGACTTTTTACAGATTTTTTTTGAGACCCAAAGAAAAGTTATCTGCTACAAGACCCAATATCCCAAAAATCTGGTTCTTTTTGGAAACAAAGACGTCTAATAGTTATAACTAACTGGTCCCGAACGTCAGAGGGCCGCAAAAAAGACAACTTAAAGAGAAATTCAAAAAAAAGAGGCTGGAATTTGGAAGAAAAAAACACCTAACTCTCCAAAATACGATATCACGAAAAAAAAGAAACAATCCTCTTTTATAACAGAACGGCCGTCCTGGTATACTTTGTCAATGCAGGATAGACCAATTAATAGTCTAATATAAGCTTATTTTTCCCTAGATGTCTAAAAAAAAAGCTGAATCTAGCTTGAAACTTTTCAAATACAGATTTTCTCTTGAAAATTCCATCTTTCTTGGAATTTTTACATTCCGATAGAATTTTTAAGCAATTTGCTATTTTTTATTAATGGTACAGACCAGAAAGGTATAAAAATCACGGAAAAATGAAAAAAAACTCATCTAGAACACCTCGAAAAATTGAAGACTTCTTACAGATTTTTTTTTGAGACCCAAAGAAAAGTTATCTGCTACAAGACCCAAGTATACCAAAAATCTGGTTCTCCTTGGACAAAAAGACACTTACTAGTGATAGCTAACTGGTTCCGAACGTCAGAGGGCCAAAAAAGACAACTTAAATAGAAATTCACAAAAAAGAGGCTATAATTTGGAAGAAAAAGTAGACTTAACTCGCCAAACTACGATATCACAAAAAAGGAACAATCCTCTTTTATAACAAAACGGCCCTCCTGGTATACATTGTGAACGCAGATTATACCAATTATTAATCAGATATAAGCTTATTTTTCTCTAGATATCTAAAAAAGTAGAATCGAGCTTGAAACTTTTCAAAAAACAATTTTCTCTTGAAAATTCAAAACTTTTTTTTGGAATTTATACATTCCAATAGAATTTTCAAACAATTTGGCATTGTCATTAAAACTACAGACTGGGGAAGTACAAAAATCACGGAAAAAATGAAAAAATCTAACATCTACACAAACTCCAAAAAATTGAAGACTTTTTACAGAATTTTTTTTTGAGACAAAGAAAAATTATCTGCTACTGGACCCAAGAATACTGAAAATCTGGTTCTTTTTTCAAACGATCACGTCTAAGAGTGATACCTAACTGGTCCCGAACGTCAGAGGGCCGAAAAAAGACAACTTAAAGATAAATTCACAAAGAGGCTAAAATTTGGGGTAGACATAACTCTCCAAACTCCAATCAATATAAAAGAAAGTTATACAATCAAAAGGTATACATCATCAATTATGTTCAATTACTTGACAGATATTGAAACAATATACGTCATTATTTTGTTTGTAGACAACGCAAGGGTTCAACAACTGACTGAGTTTGACATAATTATGGTCAAGTTCTCCGGTTAAGTGCACAATGTATCCCAATGGACAAACTTCCTTCAAACTGTTTAAAACTTTTCTTACATCGTCATTAGTAACCTGCAGCGTAAAATCAAGGGGCTTGAAAGAAAATTCGAGAACAGAAAGAACAGCATTTGTTTCTGATAGATCGGAATGCATACTTGTAAGCAGTCCAAACTTCACCTGGTGCCCATCGGAGTATTTCACAAAATGATTGCAACAACCTGTTTGTCTCAGAGGATACGCATCATCATGGCAATGATAATTTGAATTTTCGAATACAAATTTTTTCGCAGTTTTAATCATGCACTTTTCCGATTGAAACAAAGGATGTCCGGGTTGAAGAGTCTGCACAGATTTGTGATTCTTCAGAGTTAATGTGGAAAAAGTCAAGTCATTTTTGACTATTTTGGCAATCCGCGCTCGAAAGAAATCCCGCAAAACCGCTTTGAAACAGTTTCTGTCAGTTGCAGGGGTGAGACTGACTTAGAGCATTTCTTTATTAAATTGTGATGGGCCGATTCAAAGGCAAAAAACGAGAACACAGCGAGAGAGCCGAACTTTGCAACCTAAAAAACACAAGGCTACCAAATCTTTATTAGAGGCGGCAAAAAAGACCAGTATTATAATTAAGGTAGGTTCCGCAATTGGCACCCTACAATACAATTAGTCACGTCAAAAAAGCCTTTTTAGGGGACTTAACTTAGCGGTATCTTTCAACTACCAAGGGAAAAAAACAGCTTTTCAAGAAAACTTTTGAGAACTAACATCGTCAGACAGGTGCGACAACGAGTGCATGTTGAACGTTTCCGAGCATTCACCATAGAAATGGGGTAAAATTTTTCTGAATGTCTTTAGCATTTTTGCGGCTAACTGACGCTTCTCGCTATCGTTTGGTTCCTCAAGTAGTAAACGGATTGCCGTTGAAAGACAAAAAATGTGCTAACAAATTCGGATGTAGGTAACCAGCGAAGGTAACAAAGCCGTAAAAAAGAAACGATTTAAATTCTGACGCTTTCCACATTTTCAATCTGTGGAGGCTTCTCAGTTGTCTCGAGAATTCTTGTGAGGGTAGGCGAAGTTTTGTCAAACGATCACTGATGGTCGATATAGCACCGGCTGATATAACACTTTTACATATATTGTGCAGCAAGGTACGTACAACGCCCAGTAAAACCTGATGCATATAGTCGAAGGGAATGCAGTCTGGCAGTTTTAATACATCTTCAAGGCAAGATTTTCCTAAACAAGTGGGTGTTCATAGGTTTTCAAAATAGTAAAGTGCGAAGAAAAAAATGAAGCAACCTTTGATCCCCATGATTGGTCCACCAAGAATTTCAGTAAGTTTTAGGTTTCTTTGACGACTGGACACAGTCCTTTTATCAGCTACTGATGAAAATCGGTAAACCCACACTTTTTTGGTCTGAGCAGTTTCACCAAAAACAAGACATCGCGGACAGCCGAACTTTCCATTGAATTGAGTGTGATTCAAGATCCCAGCCTTAGCAATCATGTCCAGGACCAAGAAAGCAATTCGAACTTTTACCTATCAAAAAACAAAACATAGAAAAAGGGTCTCATGCAAAAAATACTGTAATTACTCGATAAGAACCTTGTAAGAACTATAATATAAGAATTAATTTATAAGAATAATTTTGTAAGAACTTGATGAAGTAAAAAAAACTGAAAATTACCTTGACATCTCAATTTCCAATTGTCAAATCGAAGCCCCTCTCAAGATGTTTCACGTCCTCACAAAAAGGTTTAAAAATGTTTGATAACAGGGTTTCTTAGATCCTCCGTATAACGCGCCAAGCATCATATTCTTGAATTTACAACGCCTCGAAGCAGGGAAGTTCGCAACCATGAGCCAGATTGGATACAACTCAAATTTACTCGATTTGAACGGCGAAACTCCATCGGCGTTGAGAATAAGATGAATTACCTTTCCAGCACAGTTTGGCAACCTGATATCATCACAGGGGTTCCAATTATCCACGCGTCGCAAAGTGTCAATATTTTGATTTAAAACATGTTCCAGTTGACTCTTAATATCAAAATAGAACGCTACACCTTCCGGAAAATCAATTTTTTTAATTTGGTCGGAGTACTGATTAGCAATATTTTGTATTTGATGGAAAGAAGGCACATTATTGCAATGGGGTAACGCTTCTTGAAACAATTTGATAATGTCACGAAGAGCACGGTCAGAAAATCCGTATGCTGAATTGAGCTCTAGAATGCGATTTGAGAAGGAGGCAGCAGAAATTTTGCTATCTTTACAGAGTTCATCAGAACTTTCAGAGCAAGCAGGAGATGAGGAATCAACATCCGACAGATCAGGTACGATTGGCAAAAACTCTTCGAAATCCTGGCAACAAGGTGTGTGCACTGGAGTAGAAGCACAGAAAACTTGAATTTCTTCCTCATCCAACGAATGAGTGTTCAAAGGAGCTTCACAATTGTTCTCAAGAACCGTTATAGTTGGAAGACCTACAATTCTAGGTTCCGAATCTTCTTCACTTGATTCTGTTGTTCCTGAAGATTCAGCGCTGTCTGAAGAACTATTAATTAAACCTGTTCTACGACGTCTGCAGAATTTAGAAGCTCGAGGTTTTCTAAATTTTGTGACAAATTTTCTTCGCTTTGAAAAGACAGCTACACTTGCATCAACAGCCACATCGGCAGGCTCAGAGGACAATTCGGAGGTGGGTACGACTGACGGAATGCGTGGGAGAAATCGCTGCCGTCCGGATCTCGTCCAGGAGTCATAAAACCTCACGCCAGGACCGTGATACTCGACAAACGGGCACTGACACTCCACTCTGTTTTCGCCAAAAAATTCTCCGCCATAGAAGACTGTCACCTCTTGACCGGAACTGATACCTTTCTTTGCAGTAACTACAATCTCCATAAAATTGTGTTTTAAATCTGGAAAATATGCGCAATTTGGCAGACACGAGGAATTGACAAACGAGATACCTCCAAGCATTAACTTGGAAGTTTTTTTTTCCCAAACAAGAGAAATATCATTTACATTAGGTTCAATGTCACTCCTGGCAATAACGGAGAAATAACCAACCACTCCAGAAATTTTTTTTCCAAAGGGCAGATCCTGTTTTGCGAAAACTCCGAAACTTGAAAATTTCGACTTCTCGTCTCGCGAATAATTTGCATCCAACGGTTAAAACTCTACGAAATCAAAAGCTTTGAGGTAATCGCTTATCATCCTATCGGCAAGAGCAAGCGAGCGGGAATTTGCGGTGCATAAATGATCAGGAACTTTCCTGGTTTTCAACTCTGTCGTATCCAAAGCAGCAGCTGTCGACTTCGAATCAGCAAACGACAATTCGCGCCAATGGAACACATTTTTCTCGAATTTTGTCATTCGGAAACAGGAAAAAGTAACAACTTGCGAGCAATCTAAAACCGAAGATTTTGTTTAAAGAAAAATTAAAAAGCGGAGATGTTGAAAACCAAAAATAATATATGCAGATCTACCATTTTAGGGCACTTCGAAAAAAAAATAATCTTTTGCGAGCAGGCTCCACAATTGGCACCCTGCTCAACCCTATATTTCCGTCGAAAACTGCGAACCAATGTATTTCACTGCAAACTTGAAGCAGATGTTCAGCAAACTTAAATATGGACACAAAGAAGCAGTCGTCGCGATCTGCACTCTGCTTCCATGCCTTGGTATCCGACAAAAATTTGCAAAACATTGAGTTTAAATATTATCTGCTATTAGAATGCAAAACAAAACACCCAATCTAATACCAAAGATCTTGTTAAATGAGAAATTAAACAGCAGAGATGTTTCATATCAAACATAGTAAAAACAGATCTACAAATTTAAGCCGCTTTGAGAAGAATAGTATTAATTTGCGAGCAGGCTCCACAATTGGCACCCTGCTCAACCCTATATTTCCGTCAAAAACCTGTGAACCAGTAAATTTTACTACAAATTTGAAGCAGACCGTCAGCAAAGTTAAATATGGACAAAAGAGCAGTCGCTGCGATCTGCACCCTGCTTTCACGCCTTTCTATCTGACGAAAATTTGCAAAACAATGAGCTTAAAAATTTTCCGTTATGAAAATGCTAAATGAAAACATCAATCTTCACAATACCATTTTTCCAAAACCTTACTGCAGATATTAGATCCTCAGTGGGGAAAACAGAAAGCACAGTGAGCGTGAGAAAATTGCTAAAAGCCATCGTCAGAGGAGCTGATTAGGCAATCATGTTTTTCTTCACATTCTACACAAACGGCCATAAAGTTTCGCCAACAAACGAATTTGACATCAAGCTTTTCTGTGGGTCTCCTGCATTCACAACACAAGGCATTTGCACGCATAAAATTCTTTCCAGACTTTATGAATAAACCAGCCACAGGGTACCTCTCTAACAGAGAATGAAGCCAATCAATCCCTGCCATTTGAGTTCGCTTCCAGGAGATCGGTATGTTCGCATTACAAACTTTGCTCCAGTTGTAGGCAAACGCTAAGCACTCTTGCTTCGTTCGGGTTCCACTAACAACAAAAGAAACTACAGAACTTTCCTGGGAGGAATTGAAAAATGTTGATCTCCCAGGCGTTTTAAGTGAAGTTTCCAGAGTGATTGACTCAGATCTCTGATAAGCTCGCCTGAGAGTAGAAAACGGTATAGAAAATTTTTTAGCAGCCAATCGAATAGAGCACCCTTCTCTTTTTACACATTCAGCGGCAGAAATCAATCGCAAATTCGAAAACTTTGTTTTTGTTTTCCGCTGATAGTTTCGAACCATAATGCACTGAAGCCAAAAAAACTATATCATTTTTTGAAACACAGTTACAATACCGGAACTTCAGCCACTGGGGAACAGATTTCCCAAAAACCTACTTGATTGAAGCTACTTTCAAAAAAGCAGATTCCACAATCGGTACTCTGCTATGATATAAGAACAAGACCATAGTTCCTGACAGTTAAAACCTTTGAATCATTCTCTGAACCGTAAACCCAAAAACAGCGTATATTTCAGGAAAGATTCGGTGCAGACTCAGACATTGACAGCAGTTTCGAATGATAGCTGAAGTCAAAAACTAATTTCCAGAAAAAATTTATAACAAAGCAAAATAAAACAAAAGCAAAACAAAGCTGGAAGTATCGCAGAGTACAATCATGTAGCAACTTTAAGAAAAAATGACAAGATAGTAAGATACATTGATAATAAAACAACAATTATATAGACCAAAAGTAAAGGCAGCAAAAATGAGCTGGGCAGCATTACAAGACGTATATTGTCTTTCAAAAAAGTTCAAGTACAAATGAACTATTATGAATAACCCGAAAAAAAAGCAAATCGACATAAATTATAGCTAAGAAAATAAATAAAAACAAGCAAACGATACAATATTAGGCGAAGTTTTAGCAATTGGAGCGAAAGTCTAGAGGAAGCAGCTGCTTGGAGCTATATTCTGGCCGCGTCATTTGAGGGATGACTAAAGTCCTAAAGTATTATAAAGTATGCTTTATACGAGCTCCAACCAATATTACAGAAAAGATAAATAGATAGAAAATTAGGAAAGGGAAAGCCACATATATATATATATATATATATATATATATATATATATATATATATACAATCAACAGCAAGCAGGACATTAGATTACATAACAATTTTCTCCATTTAAAGAGATTAGACATGATATTTGAAGATATCTATAACAAAATCAGAGAAAGAACCGCTATTATGTTTTAGCTTTGCGGAGTGAAAGTCTAAGGAGCAACAATTTGAACCCATATTCTTGTCCAAGTCGAGTGTCAACTGACTATGAGCACAAAAAAAACGCCTCTGAACTTGACTTAACTTCAAGCATCATGTGCAGGAGATGCTTTTTTGTTGTTGTCCTGCTCCACCAATGGAGATGGTCTCATTTTACGCTTCCGTTTCATGTCCCGCCCCAGTTGGTTAACAGCTTCTCTAACTGCATTCCAATCATCATTGGGAAATCGCTTCAGCACACATGACCTGATCAACTCAATCTTTGCTCTTTCTAATTGCACTCGGGGCGAGTCCCGTTGTGGATCAAGCATACCATTGATCAGCTCTTCCTCACCAAAGAGCTTCCTGGCAATATTGCAAGCAAACTTGCTGGCTGAACTTCCTGGTAGATCCATCAGACTTTCTCCTGTATTAGGACACACCAATTCGTTATCAGCCAAAACTCTCTCAACCTGAACAGGAGATGCAGACGAATTACTTCCAAGCAGATTGTTCAAGAACTTTCCAAGCAGAATGCGCATTCTACGGTCTTCCCTTCGTCTTCTCTCCAAGCTTGTATTCAGACGCTTTAGAACAGTGAGAGATTCCTTCTGAAGAGTCACGAAGGAACTGCTTGGATCTGGATCTACGTTCTCGATCGGGGTCTCCACAACTGCTTCTCCATCGGTATCGTTGCTAGAACTCTCGGAATCGCTATGATTATCAGTTTCCGGCAAAAGATTTGTTGGGGTTCTCTCGGGCACATGAGCAGATCCAACTTCCACGTTCTCGTTTGTCCTGGCAGAGGCGTTCGAACCATCGGACGACTTGTTCAAATCTCTCAAAAATGAGTTTGATGGATCAAAAGTTCCATCATCCATTTTTGACAAGTGTTTCTCCTTTTTTGAAGCTAACTCCTCCAAAGTATCAGCTTTAGCACACAAAACTCCACTACACGGTTTGTTTTTGACCCTCAGGCTAATAACTTCACCGAGTGACACGAACGCTCTATCACTACGCGGGAAACTGCCTCAACTGCTGTGAGTCAAACTTATGGTATCCCAGGTGTTGTCACTGGGAAAATAGAACAGAGAGAACACATCTGCAGTTTCGAATTTCTTTCCGGGAACTCTTTCTGGGGCAAGGGTTGAGACATATTGTTATCACTGAAAATTAGCTGAAATTTAAGCCGAGGAACAAAGAGCAGCATTACATTCACCTAATTTAAACTTTAAAAGCAGGTTCCACAATCGGCACCCCGCTCTGAATCCCGTACTTTTTGCAGAAACACAAAACCAAGCTAAACAGAATTATTCTAATGCAAACGGACAATAAAAGAAAAACAAGAGCAATTTCTACAATATGCGCCCTGCTCCCCTCGCATAACCACAACCGATTTACAAAAGAAATCAGAAATTTTAATAAGAAAATTTTTGTGAGAGTAGGCTCCACAATCGGCACCCTGCTCCCCTCCCCCGACCCTTATACAAAAAAACCTAAACCGAAACTTAAAAACGAGATGATTCAAGAGATCAGGCTCTACAATCGGCACCCTGCCCAAACCCCGAACTAAAAAAAACAATGAAAATTTGAAACAATATCCTAATGTGAGAGGAAGCTCCACAATCGGCACCCTGCTCCCCTCCCCCAAACCTTAACCCGAAAACCAAAATAAATATTAAAACGGAATGAATCATGGGAGCAGATTCCACAATCAGCACCCTGCTCCCCTTCTCCAAACCTCAAACGAAATTAAAATGAAATTTATGTACAAGTTAATTCATGAGATCAGGCTCTACAATCGGCACCCTGCCCAAATCACAACCCATAAACAAAAAATGAAATTTTGCAGCAAAATCTTGTGTGAGAGCAGACTCAACAATCGGCACCCTGCTCCCCTTCACCGACCCTTATACAAAAAACCTAAAATGAAATTTAAAAACGAGATGATTCATGAGATCAGCCTCCACAATCATCAAACTGCCCAAACCCCGAACTAAAAAAGAAACAATATGAAAATTTGAAACAAGATCTTAATGTGAGAGCAAGCTCCACAATCGGCACCCTGCTCACCTCCCCCAAACCCTTTACTCAAATATTGAAATAAAATTTAAAACGGGATGAAACATGAGAGCAGGCTCCACAATCGGCACCCTGCTCCACTTCGCCAATCCTCAAACGAAATTAAAATGAAATTTAAGTACAAGATAATTCATGAGATCAGGCTCTACAATCGGCACCCTGCCCAAATACAAACCCATAAACATAAAACGAAATTTTGAAACAAGATCTTATGTGAGAGCAGACTCCACAATCGGCACCCTGCTCCCAACCCCCAAACCTAATTCAAAATTGAAATTAAATTCGAAAACGGGATGAATCGTGAAATGAGTCTTCACAACATACGAAAAAATTAGAGATTTTGACACAAGTTAAGTGAGAGCAGGCTCCACATTCGGCACCCTGCTCCCAACTCCTACCCCTTATACAAAAAATAAAATTAAATTTGAATAGATGAATCATGAGATCAGGCTCTATAATCGGCACTCTGCTCCCCTCTCCCTAACCATTATACAACAGTTAAAATGAAACTTAATAACAAGATGAAACATGACTTCAGGCTCCTCAGGTAAGGTTTATAAAGGTATTGCAAAGCACACATTTTATTCTTTTTGCCAATAAAAACGTTTTCGATTTCAACAAACGAAAATACGCGCTTGAGCTAATAGAAACAAATGCCTCGAAATTCAAAGATCAACAACAAATTTTTGTGGCTACAATTTTCTGACGAACTCCTCCAAGTAATGAGCCAGTTTAACATAACCATCTGGAGTGAGATGAACATTGTCTTGCGAAAGCTCCGTATCAGGCAGATCGGCAATTGCATAGTTCTTGAACGTTTTCTTCATTCGACCATTCAACAAATCAATTCCAGCCTTAGCACTCTTTCGATTTATAATCGTCATGATATACGTTTTTCTGCCATTTTCCTTACACCAGTCGATACACTGCTTTAACACCTGCTTTGTTTCCGCAATATGTTCGATTGGGTCATCTTTTCTGCGCGGATGCTGACTCACATCGTTCCCCCCAACTTGCAGAATCACAGTCTGGTATTTTTGAAGCACATCTTTATATCTCACCCAGCTGGAAGCATTCATTCCAGAGACTCCGAAAAAATCTAGACAGTCACTATATCGGGACATCTTCTTGACGTGGGAGTCGCCAAAGACAAGTACTTTCGAATTCATCACTAAACAAAGAATAATGAAAAAAAGTTCTAAAATTCTATGATAAAAAGATAAAGTAACAATAAAAAATTAGCAATTATTGTCCTCTGATAAGAATAATAAGAAACTCTATAATTCTATGAAAAAATTTTGAAAAAAAAACTAAAAAATGAGCATTAATTAACCCCTAAAGTGTAGTTCCCCTGATACCCGGGGCTGGGTGGTCCCACTTAGACCTGTGGTGGTGGTCCCAGTTTACACTTGGTGGTGTCCCCTGATACCCGGGGCTGGGTGGTCCCAGTTTTACGCTGGTAAGTATGAACCACAATTGGGTCGTTTTAGAGAAAGCAACCGAAAAGAGCAAAAGCCCTTCTCGGAAACCGCACAATGAGTATTTTTAGAGCTCGCAATCTGACAACGTATTAAGTACTTTTTTCGTAGATCACCTATATTCGATATTATCTCTGCTTCAGAACCTACTAGGATTATGACATTCCTACTTGGACCCTCAATCCATTTCAACAAGTCCTTGACTAGACTGAAAGTCACTTTTCATGAAATTGCACAAGAGTATTTTTGAGCTCGAAATTCGACAACTTGTTAAGTACTTTTTCGTAGATCACCAATATTCGATATTATCTCAGCTTCAGAACCTAATAGGATTATGACACTCCTACTTGGACCCTCAATCCATTTGAACAAGTCCTTGACTATAATGAAAGTCACTTTTCATGAAACTGCATAAGAGTATTTTTTGAGCTCGAAATTTGACAACGTGCTTAGTACTTTTTTCGTAGATCACCTATATCCGATATTATTTCTGCTTCAGAACCTACTAGGATTATGACACTCCTACTTGGACCCTCAATCCATTTGAACAAGTCCTTGACTAGACTGAAAGTCACTTTTCATGAAACTGCACAAGAGTATTTTTTGAGCTCGAAATTTGACAACGTGCTAAGTACTTTTTTTGTAGATCACGTATATCCGATATTATCTCTGCTTCAGAACCTACTAGGATTATGACACTCCTACTTAGGACCTCAATCCATTTGAACAAGTCCTTGACTATACTGAAAGTCACTTTTCATGAAACTGCACAAGAGTATTTTTTGAGCTCGAAATTTGAAAACGTGCTAAGTACTTTTTTCGTAGATCACCTATATCCGATATTATTTCTGCTTCAGAACCTACTAGGATTATGACACTCCTACTTGGACCCTCAATCCATTTGAACAAGTCCTTGACTATACTGAAAGTCACTTTTCATGAAACTGCACAAGAGTATTTTTTGAGCTCGAAATTTGACAACGTGCTAAGTACTTTTTTCGTAGATCATCAATATTCGATATTATTTCTACTTCAGAACCTACTAGGATTATGACACTCCTACTTAGGAGCTCAATCCATTTGAACAAGTCCTTGACTAGACTGAAAGTCACTTTTCATGAAACTGCACAAGAGTATTTTTTGAGCTCGAAATTTGACAACGTGCTAAGTACTTTTTTCGTAGATCACCTATATCCGATATTATTTCTGCTTCAGAACCTACTAGGATTATGACACTCCTACTTGGACCCTCAATCCATTTGAACAAGTCCTTGACTATACTGAAAGTCACTTTTCATGAAACTGCACAAGAGTATTTTTTGAGCTCGAAATTTGACAACCTGCTAAGTACTTTTTTCGTAGATCACCTATATCCGATATTATTTCTACTTCAGAACCTACTAGGATTATGACACTCCTACTTAGGACCTCAATCCATTTGAACAAGTCCTTGACTACACTGAAAGTCACTTTTCATGAAACTGCATAAGAGTATTTTTTGAGCTCGAAATTTGACAACGTGCTAAGTGCTTTTTTCGTAGATCACCTATATCCGATATTATTTCTGCTTCAGAACCTACTAGGATTATGAGACTCCTACTCAGGACCTCAATCCATTTAAACAAGTCCTTGACTAGACTGAAAGTCACTTTTCATGAAACTGCACAAGAGTATTTTTGAGCTCGAAATTTGACAACGTGTTAAGTACTTTTTTCGTAGATCACCAATATTCGATATTATCTCAGCTTCAGAACATACTAGGATAATGACACTCCTACTTGGACCCTCAATCCATTTGAACAAGTCCTTGACTAGACTGAAAGTAACTTTTCATGAAACTGCACAAGAGTATTTTTTGAGCTCGAAATTTGACAACGTGCTAAGTACTTTTTTCGTAGATCACCTATATCCGATATTATTTCTACTTCAGAACCTACTAAGATTAAGACACTCCTACTTGGACCCTCAATCCATTTCAACAAGTCCTTGACTAGGCTGAAAGTCACTTTTCATGAAACTGCATAAGAGTATTTTTTGAGCTCGAAATTTGACAACGTGCTAAGTACTTTTTCGTAGATCACCAATATTCGATATTATCTCAGCTTCAGAACCTACTAGAATTATGACACTCCTACTTGGACCCTCAATCCATTTGAACAAGTCCTTGACTAGACTGAACGTCACTTTTCATGAAACTGCACAAGAGTATTTTTTGAGCTCGAAATTTGACAACGTGCTAAGTACTTTTTTCGTAGATCACGTATATCCGATATTATCTCTGCTTCAGAACCTACTAGGATTATGACACTCCTACTTAGGACCTCAATCCATTTGAACAAGTCCTTGACTATACTGAAAGTCACTTTTCATGAAACTGCACAAGAGTATTTTTTGAGCTCGAAATTTGACAACGTGCTAAGTACTTTTTTCGTAGATCACCTATATCCGATATTATTTCTGCTTCAGAACCTACTAGGATTATGACACTCCTACTTGGACCCTCAATCCATTTGAACAAGTCCTTGACTATACTGAAAGTCACTTTTCATGAAACTGCACAAGAGTATTTTTTGAGCTCGAAATTTGACAACGTGCTAAGTACTTTTTTCGTAGATCACCAATATTCGATATTATTTCTACTTCAGAACCTACTAGGATTATGACACTCCTACTTAGGAGCTCAATCCATTTGAACAAGTCCTTGACTAGACTGAAAGTCACTTTTCATGAAACTGCACAAGAGTATTTTTTGAGCTCGAAATTTGACAACGTGCTAAGTACTTTTTTCGTAGATCACCTATATCCGATATTATTTCTGCTTCAGAACCTACTAGGATTATGACACTCCTACTTGGACCCTCAATCCATTTGAACAAGTCCTTGACTATACTGAAAGTCACTTTTCATGAAACTGCACAAGAGTATTTTTTGAGCTCGAAATTTGACAACGTGCTAAGTACTTTTTTCGTAGATCACCTATATCCGATATTATTTCTACTTCAGAACCTACTAGGATTATGACACTCCTACTTAGGACCTCAATCCATTTGAACAAGTCCTTGACTACACTGAAAGTCACTTTTCATGAAACTGCATAAGAGTATTTTTTGAGCTCGAAATTTGACAACGTGCTAAGTGCTTTTTTCGTAGATCACCTATATCCGATATTATTTCTGCTTCAGAACCTACTAGGATTATGAGACTCCTACTCAGGACCTCAATCCATTTAAACAAGTCCTTGACTAGACTGAAAGTCACTTTTCATGAAACTGCACAAGAGTATTTTTGAGCTCGAAATTTGACAACGTGTTAAGTACTTTTTTCGAAGATCACCAATATTCGATATTATCTCAGCTTCAGAACATACTAGGATAATGACACTCCTACTTGGACCCTCAATCCATTTGAACAAGTCCTTGACTAGACTGAAAGTAACTTTTCATGAAACTGCACAAGAGTATTTTTTGAGCTCGAAATTTGACAACGTGCTAAGTACTTTTTTCGTAGATCACCTATATCCGATATTATCTCTGCTTCAGAACCTACTAAGATTATGACACTCCTACTTAGGACCTCAATCCATTTGAACAAGTCCTTGACCAGACTGAAAGTCACTTTTCATGAAACTGCATAAGAGTATTTTTTGAGCTCGAAATTTGACAACGTGCTAAGTACTTTTTTCGTAGATCACCTATATCCGATATTATTTCTACTTCAGAACCTACTAGGATTATGACACTCCTACTTAGGACCTCAATCCATTTGAACAAGTCCTTGACTACACTGAAAGTCACTTTTCATGAAACTGCATAAGAGTATTTTTTGAGCTCGAAATTTGACAACGTGCTAAGTACTTTTTTCGTAGATCACCTATATCCGATATTATTTCTGCTTCAGAACCTACTAGGATTATGAGACTCCTACTCAGGACCTCAATCCATTTGAACAAGTCCTTGACTAGAGTGAAAGTCACTTTTCATGAAACTGCACAAGAGTATTTTTGAGCTCGAAATTTGACAACGTGTTGAGTACTTTTTTCGTAGATCACCAATATTCGATAATATCTCAGCTTCAGAACATAATAAGATAATGACACTCCTACTTGGACCCTCAATCCATTTGAACAAGTCCTTGACTAGACTGAAAGTAACTTTTCATGAAACTGCACAAGAGTATTTTTTGAGCTCGAAATTTGACAACGTGCTAAGTACTTTTTTCGTAGATCACCTATATCCGATATTATCTCTGCTTCAGAACCTACTATGATTATGACACTCCTACTTAGGACTCAATCCATTTGAACCAGTCCTTGACTAGACTGAAAGTCACTTTTCATGAAACTGCATAAGAGTATTTTTTGAGCTCGAAATTTGACAACGTGCGAAGTACTTTTTTCGTAGATCACCTATATCCGATATTATTTCTACTTCAGAACCTACTAGGATTATGACACTCCTACTTAGGACCTCAATCCATTTGAACAATTCCTTGACTAGACTGAAAGTCACTTTTCATGAAACTGCACAAGAGTATTTTTTGAGCTCGAAATTTGACAACGTGCTAAGTACTTTTTTCGTAGATCACCTATATCCGATATTATTTCTGCTTCAGAACCTACTAGGATTATGACACTCCTACTTGGAACCTCAATTCATTTGAACAAGTCCTTGACTATACTTAAAGTCACTTTTCATGAAACTGCATAAGAGTATTTTTTGAGCTCGAAATTTGACAACGTGCTAAGTACTTTTTTCGTAAATCACCCATATCCGATATTATTTCTCCTTCAGAACCTACTAGGATTAAGACACTCCTACTTAGGACCTCAATCCATTTGAACAAGTCCTTGACTAGACTGAAAGTCACTTTTCATGAAACTGCATAAGAGTATTTTTTGAGCTCGAAATTTGACAACGTGCTAAGTACTTTTTTCGTAGATCACCTATATCCGATATTTTTTCTACTTCAGAACCTACTAGGATTATGACACTCCTACTTAGGACCTCAATCCATTTGAACAAGTCCTTGACTAGACTGAAAGTCACTTTTCATGAAACTGCACAAGAGTATTTTTGAGCTCGAAATTTGACAACGTGCTAAGTACTTTTTTCGTAGATCACCTATATCCGATATTATTTCTGCTTCAGAACCTACTAGGATTATGACACTCCTACTTGAACCCTCAATTCATTTGAACAAGTCCTTGACTATACTGAAAGTCACTTTTCATGAAACTGCATAAGAGTATTTTTTGAGCTCGAAATTTGACAACGTGCTAAGTACTTTTTTCGTAGATCACCTATATCCGATATTATTTCTACTTCAGAACCTACTAGGATTATGACACTCCTACTTAGGACCTCAATCCATTTGAACAAGTCCTTGACTATACTGAAAGTCACTTTTCATGAAACTGCATAAGAGTATTTTTTGAGCTCGAAATTTGACAACGTGCTAAGTACTTTTTTCGTAGATCACCTATATCCGATATTTTTCCTACTTCAGAACCTACTAGGATTATGACACTCCTACTTAGGACCTCAATCCATTTGAACAAGTCCTTGACTATACTGAAAGTCACTTTTCATGAAACTGCATAAGAGTATTTTTTGAGCTCGAAATTTGACAACGTGCTAAGTACTTTTTTCGTAGATCACCTATATCCGATATTATTTCTCCTTCAGAACCTACTAGGATTATGACACTCCTACTTAGGACCTCAATCCATTTGAACAAGTCCTTGACTAGACTGAAAGTCACTTTTCATTAAACTGCATAAGAGTATTTTTTGAGCTCGAAATTTGACAACGTGCTAAGTACTTTTTTCGTAGATCACCTATATCCGATATTTTTTCTACTTCAGAACCTACTAGGATTATGACACTCCTACTTAGGACCTCAATCCATTTGAACAAGTCCTTGACTAGACTGAAAGTCACTTTTCATGAAACTGCACAAGAGTATTTTTGAGCTCGAAATTTGACAACGTGCTAAGTACTTTTTTCGTAGATCACCTATATCCGATATTATTTCAGCTTCAGAATCTACTAGGATTATGACACTCCTACTTGAACCCTCAATTCATTTGAACAAGTCCTTGACTATACTGAAAGTCACTTTTCATGAAACTGCATAAGAGTATTTTTTGAGCTCGAAATTTGACAACGTGCTAAGTACTTTTTTCGTAGATCACCTATATCCGATATTATTTCTACTTCAGAACCTACCAGGATTATGACACTCCTACTTAGGACCTCAATCCATTTGAACAAGTCCTTGACTAGACTGAAAGTCACTTTTCATGAAACTGCACAAGAGTATTTTTTGAGCTCGAAATTTGACAACGTGCTAAGTACTTTTTTCGTAGATCACCTATATCCGATATTATCTCTGCTTCAGAACCTACTAGGATTATGACACTCCTACTTAGGACCTCAATCCATTTGAACAAGTCCTTGACTAGACTGAAAGTCACTTTTCATGAAACTGCATAAGAGTATTTTTTGAGCTCGAAATTTGACAACGTGCTAAGTACTTTTTTTCGTAGATCACCTATATCCGATATTATTTCTACTTCAGAACCTACTAGGATTATGACACTCCTACTTAGGACCTCAATCCATTTGAACAAGTCCTTGACTAGACTGAAAGTCACTTTTCATGAAACTGCACAAGAGAATTTTTTGAGCTCGAAATTTGACAACGCGCTAAGTACTTTTTTCGTAGATCACCTATATCCGATATTATTTCTGCTTCAGAACCTACTAGGATTATGACACTCCTACTCAGGACCTCAATCCATTTGAACAAGTCCTTGACTATACTGAAAGTCACTTTTCATGAAACTGCATATGAGTATTTTTTGAGCTCGAAATTTGACAACGTGCTAAGTACTTTTTTGGTAGATCACCTATATCCGATATTATTTCTGCTTCAGAACCTACTAGTATTATGAGACTCCTACTCATGACCTCAATCCATTTGAACAAGTCCTTGACTAGACTGAAAGTCACTTTTCATGAAACTGCACAAGAGTATTTTTGAGCTCGAAATTTGACAACGTGTTAAGTACTTTTTTCGTAGATAAAAAAAAATCGATATTATCTCAGCTTCAGAACATACTAGGATAATAACACTCCTACTTGGACCCTCAATCCATTTGAACAAGTCCTTGACTAGACTGAAAGTAACTTTTCATGAAACTGCACAAGAGTATTTTTTGAGCTCGAAATTTGACAACGTGCTAAGTACTTTTTTCGTAGATCACCTATATCCGATATTATATCCGCTTCAGAACCTACTAAAATTATCACACTCCTACTTAGGACCTCAATCCATTTGAACTAGTCCTTGACTAGACTGAAAGTCACTTTTCATGAAACTGCATAAGAGTATTTTTTGAGCTCGAAATTTGACAACGTGCTAAGTACTTTTTTCGTAGATCACCTATATCGGATATTATCTCCGCTTCAGAACCTACTAAGATTATCACATTCCTACTTAGGACCTCAATCCATTTGAACTAGTCCTTGACTAGACTGAAAGTCACTTTTCATGAAACTGCATAAGAGTATTTTTTGAGCTCGAAATTTGAAAACGTGCTAAGTACTTTTTTCGTAGATCACCTATATCCGATATTATCTCCGCTTCAGAACCTACTAAAATTATGACACTCCTACTTAGGACCTCAATCCATTTGAACAAGTCCTTGACTAGACTGAAAGTCACTTTTCATGAAACTGCATAAGAGTATTTTTTGAGCTCGAAATTTGACAACGTGCTAAGTACTTTTTTCGTAGATCACCTATATCCGATATTATCTCTGCATCAGAACCTACTAGGATTATGACACTCCTACCTGGACCCTCAATCCATTTGAACAAGTCCCTGACTAGACTGAAAGTCACTTTTCATGAAACTGCACAAGAGTATTTTTGAGCTCGAAATTTGACAACGTGTTAAGTACTTTTTTCGTAGATCACCAATATTCGATATTATCTCAGCTTCAGAACCTACTAGGATTATGACACTCCTACTTGGACCCTCAATCCATTTGAACAAGTCCTTGATTATACTGAAAGTCACTTTTCATGAAACTGCACAAGAGTATTTTTTGAGCTCGAAATTTGACAACGTGTTACGTACTTTTTTCGTAGATCACCTATATCCGATATTATCTCTGCTTCAGAACCTACTAGGATTATGACACTCCTACTTAGACCCTCAATTCATTTGAACAAGTCCTTGACTAGACTGAAAGTCACTTTTCATGAAACTGCATAAGAGTATTCTTTGAGCTCGAAATTTGACAACGTGTTAAGTACTTTTTTCGTAGATCACCAATATTCGATATTATCTCTGCATCAGAACCTACTAGGATTATGACACTCCTACTTGGACCCTCAATCCATTTGAACAAGTCCTTGACTATGCTGAAAGTCACTTTTCATGAAACTGCACAAGAGTATTTTTTGAGCTCGAAATTTAACAACGTGTTAAGTACTTTTTTCGTAGATCACCTATATCCGATATTATCTCTGCTTCAGAACCTACTAGGATTATGACACTCCTACTTAGGACCCCAATCCATTTGAACAAGACCTTGACTAGACTGAAAGTCACTTTTCATGAAACTGCACAAGAGTATTATTTGAGCTCGAAATTTGACAACGTGCTAAGTACTTTTTTCGTAGATCACCTATATCCGATACTATCTCCGCTTCAGAACCTACTAAGATTATGACACTCCTACTTAGGACCTCAATCCATTTGAACAAGTCCTTGACTAGACTGAAAGTCACTTTTCATGAAACTGCATAAGAGTATTTTTTGAGCTCGAAATTTGACAACGTGCTAAGTACTTTTTTCGTAGATCACCTATATCCGATATTATTTCTACTTCAGAACCTACTAGAATTATAACACTCCTACTGTGGACCTCAATCCATTTGAACAAGTCCTTGACTAGACTGAAAGTCACTTTTCATGAAACTGCATAAGAGTATTTTTTGAGCTCGAAATTTGACAACGTGCTAAGTACTTTTTTCGTAGATCACCTATATCCGATATTATCTCTGCATCCGAACCTAATAGGATTATGACACTCCTACTTGGACCTTCAATCCATTTGAACAAGTCCTTGACTAGACTGAAAGTCACTTTTCATGAAACTGCACAAGAGTATTTTTGAGCTCGAAATTTGACAACGTGTTAAGTACTTTTTTCGTTGATCACCAATATTCGATATTATCTCAGCTTCAGAACCTACTAGGATTATGACACTCCTACTTGGACCCTCAATCCATTTGAACAAGTCCTTGACTATACTGAAAGTCACTTTTCATGAAACTGCACAAGAGTATTTTTCGAGCTCGAAATTTGACAACGTGTTAAGTCCTTTTTTCGTAGATCACCTATATCCGATATTATCTCTGCTTCAGAACCTACTAGCATTATGACACTCCTACTTAGGACCTCAATCCATTTGAACAAGACCTTGACTAGACTGAAAGTCACTTTTCATGAAACTGCACAAGAGTATTTTTTGAGCTCGAAATTTGACAACGTGCTAAGTACTTTTTTCGTAGATCACCTATATCCGATATTATCTCTGCTTCAGAACCTACTAGGATTATGACACTCCTACTTAGACCTTCAATCCATTTGGACAAGTCCTAGACTAGACTGAAAGTCATTTTTCATGAAACTGCATAAGAGTATTTTTTGAGCTCGAAATTTGACAACGTGCTAAGTACTTTTTTCGTAGATCACCTATATCCGATATTATCTCTGCATCCGAACCTACTAGGATTATAACACTCCTACTTGGACCTCCAATCCATTTGAACAAGACCTTGACTAGACTGAAAGTCACTTTTCATGAAACTGCACAAGAGTATTTTTTGAGCTCGAAATTTGACAACGTGCTAAGTACTTTTTTCGTAGATCACCTATATACGATATTATTTCTACTTCAGAACCTACTAGAATTATAACACTCCTACTTAGGACCTCAATCCATTTGAACAAGTCCTTGACTAGACTGAGAGTCACTTTTCATGAAACTGCATAAGAGTATTTTTTGAGCTCGAAATTTGACAACGTGCTAAGTACTTTTTTCGTAGATCACCTATATCCGATATTATCTCTGCATCCGAACCTACTAGGATTACTACACTCCTACTTGGACCTTCAATCCATTTGAACAAGTCCTTGACTAGACTGAAAGTCACTTTTCATGAAACTGCACAAGAGTATTTTTGAGCTCGAAATTTGACAACGTGTTAAGTACTTTTTTCGTAGATCACCAATATTCGATATTATCTCAGCTTCAGAACATGCTAGGATTATGACACTCCTACTTGGACCCTCAATCCATTTGAACAAGTCCTTGACTATACTGAAAGTCACTTTTCATGAAAATGCACAAGAGTATTTTTGAGCTCGAAATTTGACAACGTGTTAAGTACTTTTTTCGTAGATCACCAATATTCGATATTATCTCAGCTTCAGAACATGCTAGGATTATGACACTCCTACTTGGACCCTCAATCCATTTGAACAAGTCCTTGACTATACTGAAAGTCACTTTTCATGAAACTGCACAAGAGTATTTTTGAGCTCGAAATTTGACAACGTGTTAAGTACTTTTTTCGTAGATCACCAATATTCGATATTATCTCAGCTTCAGAACATGCTAGGATTATGACACTCCTACTTGGAGCCTCAATCCATTTGAACAAGTCCTTGACTATACTGAAAGTCACTTTTCATGAAACTGCACAAGAGTATTTTTGAGCTCGAAATTTGACAACGTGTTAAGTACTTTTTTCGTAGATCACCAATATTCGATATTATCTCAGCTTCAGAACATGCTAGGATTATGACACTCCTACTTGGACCCTCAATCCATTTGAACAAGTCCTTGACTAGACTGAAAGTCACTTTTCATGAAACTGCACAAGAGTATATTTGAGCTCGAAATTTGACAACGTGTTAAGTACTTTTTTCGTAGATCACCAATATTCGATATTATCTCAGCTTCAGAACATGCTAGGATTATGACACTCCTACTTGGACCCTCGATCCATTTGAACAAGTCCTTGACTATTCTGAAAGTCACTTTTCATGAAACTGCACAAGAGTATTTTTGAGCTCGAAATTTGACAACGTGTTAAGTACTTTTTTCGTAGATCACCAATATTCGATATTATCTCAGCTTCAGAACATGCTAGGATTATGACACTCCTACTTGGACCCTCAATCCATTTGAACAAGTCCTTGACTATACCGAAAGTCACTTTTCATGAAACTGCACAAGAGTATTTTTCGAGCTCGAAATTTGACAACGTGTTAAGTCCTTTTTTCGTAGATCACCTATATCCGATATTATCTCTGCTTCAGAACCTACTAGGATTATGACACTCCTACTTAGGACCTCAATCCATTTGAACAAGACCTTGACTAGACTGAAAGTCACTTTTCATGAAACTGCACAAGAGTATTTTTTGAGCTCGAAATTTGACAACGTGCTAAGTACTTTTTTCGTAGATCACCTATATTCGATATTATCTCTGCTTCAGAATCTACTAGGATTATGACACTCCTACATAGACCCTCAATCCATTTGAACAAGTCCTTGACTAGACTGAAAGTCATTTTTCATGAAACTGCATAAGAGTATTTTTTGAGCTCGAAATTTGACAACGTGCTAAGTACTTTTTTCACCTATATCCGATATTATCTCTGCATCCGAACCTACTAGGATTATGACACTCCTACTTGGAACTCCAATCCATTTGAACAAGACCTTGACTAGACTGAAATTCACTTTTCATGAAACTGCACAAGAGTATTTTTTGAGCTCGAAATTTGACAACGTGCTAAGTACTTTTTTCGTAGATCACCTATATTCGATATTATTTCTACTTCAGAACCTACTAGAATTATAACACTCCTACTTAGGACCTCAATCCATTTGAACAAGTCCTTGACTAGACTGAGAGTCACTTTTCATGAAACTGCATAAGAGTATTTTTTGAGCTCGAAATTTGACAACGTGCTAAGTACTTTTTTCGTAGATCACCTATATCCGATATTATCTCTGCATCCGAACCTACTAGGATTATGACACTCCTACTTGGACCTTCAATCCATTTGAACAAGTCCTTGACTAGACTGAAAGTCACTTTTCATGAAACTGCACAAGAGTATTTTTGAGCTCGAAATTTGACAACGTGTTAAGTACTTTTTTCGTAGATCACCAATATTCGATACTATCTCAGCTTCAGAACATGCTAGGATTATGACACTCCTACTTGGACCCTCAATCCATTTGAACAAGTCCTTGACTATACTGAAAGTCACTTTTCATGAAACTGCACAAGAGTATTTTTGAGCTCGAAATTTGACAACGTGTTAAGTACTTTTTTCGTAGATCACCAATATTCGATATTATCTCAGCCTCAGAACATGCTAGGATTATGACACTCCTAATTGGACCCTCAATCCATTTGAACAAGTCCTTGACTATACTGAAAGTCACTTTTCATGAAACTGCACAAGAGTATTTTTGAGCTCGAAATTTGACAACGTGTTAAGTACTTTTTTCGTAGATCACCAATATTCGATTTTATCTCAGCTTCAGAACATGCTAGGATTATGACACTCCTACTTGGACCCTCAATCCATTTGAACAAGTCCTTGACTAGAATGAAAGTCACTTTTCATGAAACTGCACAAGAGTATTTTTGAGCTCGAAATTTGACAACGTGTTAAGTACTTTTTTCGTAGATCACCAATATTCGATATTATCTCAGCTTCAGAACATGCTAGGATTATGACACTCCTACTTGGACCCTCAATCCATTTGAACAAGTCCTTGACTATACTGAAAGTCACTTTTCATGAAACTGCACAAGAGTATTTTTGAGCTCGAAATTTGACAACGTGTTAAGTACTTTTTTCGTAGATCACCAATATTCGATATTATCTCAGCTTCAGAACATGCTAGGATTATGACACTCCTAATTGGACCCTCAATCCATTTGAACAAGTCCTTGACTATACTGAAAGTCACTTTTCATGAAACTGCACAAGAGTATTTTTCGAGCTCGAAATTTGACAACGTGTTAAGTCCTTTTTTCGTAGATCACCTATATCCGATATTATCTCTGCTTCAGAACCTACTAGGATTATGACACTCCTACATGGACCTCCAATCCATTTGAACAAGACCTTGACTAGACTGAAAGTCACTTTTCATGAAACTGCACAAGAGTATTTTTTGAGCTCGAAATTTGACAACGTGTTAAGTACTTTTTTCGTAGATCACCAATATTCGATATTATCTCAGCTTCAGAACATGCTAGGATTATGAAACTCCTACTTGGACCCTCAATCCATTTGAACAAGTCCTTGACTATACTGAAAGTCACTTTTCATGAAACTGCACAAGAGTATTTTTGAGCTCGAAATTTGACAACGTGTTAAGTACTTTTTTCGTAGATCATCTATATCCGATATTATCTCTGCTTCAGAACCTACTAGGCTTATGACACTCCTACTTAGGACCTCAATCCATTTGAACAAGACCTTGACTAGACTGAAAGTCACTTTTCATGAAACTGCACAAGAGTATTTTTGAGCTCGAAATTTGAGAACGTGTTAAGTACTTTTTTCGTAGATCACCAATATTCGATATTATCTCAGCTTCAGAACCTACTAGGATTATGACACTCCTACTTGGACCCTCAATCCATTTGAACAAGTCCTTGACTATGCTGAAAGTCACTTTTCATGAAACTGCACAAGAGTATTTTTTGAGCTCGAAATTTAACAACGTGTTAAGTACTTTTTTCGTAGATCACCTATATCCGATATTATCTCTGCTTCAGAACCTACTAGGATTATGACACTCCTACTTAGGACCCCAATCCATTTGAACAAGACCTTGACTAGACTGAAAGTCACTTTTCATGAAACTGCACAAGAGTATTTTTTGAGCTCGAAATTTGACAACGTGCTAAGTACTTTTTTCGTAGATCACCTATATCCGATATTATCTCCGCTTCAGAACCTACTAAGATTATGACACTCCTACTTAGGACCTCAATCCATTTGAACAAGTCCTTGACTAGACTGAAAGTCACTTTTCATGAAACTGCATAAGAGTATTTTTTGAGCTCGAAATTTGACAACGTGCTAAGTACTTTTTTTCGTAGATCACCTATATCCGATATTATTTCTACTTCAGAACCTACTAGAGTTATAACACTCCTACTGTGGACCTCAATCCATTTTAACAAGTCCTTGACTAGACTGAAAGTCACTTTTCATGAAACTGCATAAGAGTATTTTTTGAGCTCGAAATTTGACAACGTGCTAAGTACTTTTTTCGTAGATCACCTATATCCGATATTATCTCTGCATCCGAACCTAATAGGATTATGACACTCCTACTTGGACCTTCAATCCATTTGAACAAGTCCTTGACTAGACTGAAAGTCACTTTTCATGAAACTGCACAAGAGTATTTTTGAGCTCGAAATTTGACAACGTGTTAAGTACTTTTTTCGTTGATCACCAATATCCGATATTCTCTCAGCTTCAGAACCTACTAGGATTATGACACTCCTACTTAGACCCTCAATCCATTTGAACAAGTCCTTGACTATACTGAAAGTCACTTTTCATGAAACTGCACAAGAGTATTTTTCGAGCTCGAAATTTGACAACGTGTTAAGTCCTTTTTTCGTAGATCACCTATATCCGATATTATCTCTGCTTCAGAACCTACTAGGATTATGACACTCCTACTTAGGACCTCAATCCATTTGAACAAGACCTTGACTAGACTGAAAGTCACTTTTCATGAAACTGCACAAGAGTATTTTTTGAGCTCGAAATTTGACAACGTGCTAAGTACTTTTTTCGTAGATCACCTATATTCGATATTATCTCTGCTTCAGAATCTACTAGGATTATGACACTCCTACTTAGACCCTCAACCCATTTGAACAAGTCCTTGACTAGACTGAAAGTCATTTTTCATGAAACTGCATAAGAGTATTTTTTGAGCTCGAAATTTGACAACGTGCTAAGTACTTTTTTCGTAGATCACCTATATCCGATATTATCTCTGCATCCGAACCTACTAGGATTATGACACTCCTACTTGGACCTCCAATCCATTTGAACAAGACCTTGACTAGACTGAAAGTCACTTTTCATGAAACTGCACAAGAGTATTTTTTGAGCTCGAAATTTGACAACGTGCTAAGTACTTTTTTCGTAGATCACCTATATTCGATATTATCTCTGCTTCAGAATCTACTAGGATTATGACACTCCTACTTAGACCCTCAACCCATTTGAACAAGTCCTTGACTAGACTGAAAGTCATTTTTCATGAAACTGCATAAGAGTATTTTTTGAGCTCGAAATTTGACAACGTGCTAAGTACTTTTTTCGTAGATCACCTATATCCGATATTATCTCTGCTTCAGAACCTACTAGGATTATGACACTCCTACTTAGGACCTCAATCCATTTGAACAAGACCTTGACTAGACTGAAAGTCACTTTTCATGAAACTGCACAAGAGTATTTTTTGAGCTCGAAATTTGACAACGTGCTAAGTACTTTTTTCGTAGATCACCTATATTCGATATTATCTCTGCTTCAGAATCTACTAGGATTATGACACTCCTACTTAGACCCTCAACCCATTTGAACAAGTCCTTGACTAGACTGAAAGTCATTTTTCATGAAACTGCATAAGAGTATTTTTTGAGCTCGAAATTTGACAACGTGCTAAGTACTTTTTTCGTAGATCACCTATATCCGATATTATCTCTGCATCCGAACCTACTAGGATTATGACACTCCTACTTGGACCTCCAATCCATTTGAACAAGACCTTGACTAGACTGAAAGTCACTTTTCATGAAACTGCACAAGAGTATTTTTTGAGCTCGAAATTTGACAACGTGCTAAGTACTTTTTTCGTAGATCACCTATATTCGATATTATTTCTACTTCAGAACCTACTAGAATTATAACACTCCTACTTAGGACCTCAATCCATTTGAACAAGTCCTTGACTAGACTGAGAGTCACTTTTCATGAAACTGCATAAGAGTGTTTTTTGAGCTCGAAATTTGACAACGTGCTAAGTACTTTTTTCGTAGATCACCTATATCCGATATTATCTCTGCATCCGAACCTACTAGGTTTATGACACTCCTACTTGGACCTTCAATCCATTTGAACAAGTCCTTGACTAGACTGAAAGTCACTTTTCATGAAACTGCACAAGAGTATTTTTGAGCTCGAAATTTGACAACGTGTTAAGTACTTTTTTCGTAGATCACCAATATTCGATATTATCTCAGCTTCAGAACATGCTAGGATTATGACACTCCTACTTGGACCCTCAATCCATTTGAACAAGTCCTTGACTATACTGAAAGTCACTTTTCATGAAACTGCACAAGAGTATTTTTCGAGCTCGAAATTTGACAACGTGCTAAGTACTTTTTTCGTAGATCACCTATATTCGATATTATCTCTGCTTCAGAACCTACTAGGATTATGACACTCCTACTAAGACCCTCAATCCATTTGAACAAGTCCTTGACTAGACTGAAAGTCACTTTTCATGAAACTGCACAAGAGTATTTTTTGAGCTCGAAATTTGACAACGTGCTAAGTACTTTTTTCGTAGATCACCTATATCCGATATTATTCCTGCATTAGAACCTACTAGGATTATGACACTCCTACTTAGGACCTCAATCCATTTGAACAAGTCCTTGACTAGACTGAAAGTCATTTTTCATGAAACTGCTTAAGAGTATTTTTTGAGCTCGAAATTTGACAACGTGCGAAGTACTTTTTTCGTAGATCACCTATATCCGATATTATTCCTGCATCGGAACCTACTAGGATTATGACACTCCTAATTAGGACCTCAATCCATTTGAACAAGTCCTTGACTTGACTGAAAGTCACTTTTCATGAAACTGCATAAGGGTATTTTTTGAGCTCGAAATTTGACAACGTGCTAAGTACTTTTTTCGTAGATCACCAATATTCGATATTATCTCAGCTTCAGAACCTACTAGGATTATGACACTCCTACTTGGACCCTCAATCCATTTGAACAAGTCCTTGACTAGACTGAAAGTCACTTTTCATGAAACTGCACAAGAGTATTTTTGAGCTCGAAATTTGACAACGTGTTAAGTACTTTTTTTTCGTAGATCACCAATATTCGATATTATCTCAGCTTCAGAACCTACTAGGATTATGACACTCCTACTTGGACCCTCAATCCATTTGAACAAGTCCTTGACTATCCTGAAAGTCACTTTTCATGAAACTGCACAAGAGTATTTTTGAGCTCAAAATTTGACAACGTGTTAAGTACTTTTTTCGTAGATCACCAATATTCGATATTATCTCAGCTTCAGAACCTAGTAGGATTATGACACTCCTACTTGGACCCTCAATCCATTTGAACAAGTCCTTGACTATCCTGAAAGTCACTTTTCAAGAAACTGCACAAGAGTATTTTTGAGCTCGAAATTTGAAAACGTGTTAAGTACTTTTTTCGTAGATCACCAATATTCGATATTATCTCAGCTTCAGAACCTACTAGGATTATGACACTCCTACTAAGACCCTCAATCCATTTGAACAAGTCCTTGACTATACTGAAAGTCACTTTTCATGAAACTGCACAAGAGTATTTTTCGAGCTCGAAATTTGACAACGTGCTAAGTACTTTTTTCGTAGATCACCTATATTCGATATTATCTCTGCTTCAGAACCTACTAGGATTATGACACTCCTACTAAGACCCTCAATCCATTTGAACAAGTCCTTGACTAGACTGAAAGTCACTTTTCATGAAACTGCACAAGAGTATTTTTTGAGCTCGAAATTTGACAACGTGCTAAGTACTTTTTTCGTAGATCACCTATATCCGATATTATTCCTGCATTAGAACCTACTAGGATTATGACACTCCTACTTAGGACCTCAATCCATTTGAACAAGTCCTTGACTAGACTGAAAGTCATTTTTCATGAAACTGCTTAAGAGTATTTTTTGAGCTCGAAATTTGACAACGTGCGAAGTACTTTTTTCGTAGATCACCTATATCCGATATTATTCCTGCATCAGAACCTACTAGGATTATGACACTCCTACTTAGGACCTCAATCCATTTGAACAAGTCCTTGACTAGACTGAAAGTCACTTTTCATGAAACTGCATTAGAGTATTTTTTGAGCTCGAAATTTGACAACGTGCTAAGTACTTTTTTCGTAGATCACCTATATCCGATATTATTCCTGCATCAGAACCTACTAGGATTATGACACTCCTACTTAGGACCTCAATCCATTTGAACAAGTCCTTGACTAGACTGAAAGTCACTTTTCATGAAACTGCATAAGAGTATTTTTTGAGCTCGAAATTTGACAACGTGCTAAGTACTTTTTTCGTAGATCACCAATATTCGATATTATCTCAGCTTCAGAACCTACTAGGATTATGACACTCCTACTTGGACCCTCAATCCATTTGAACAAGTCCTTGACTAGACTGAAAGTCACTTTTCATGAAACTGCACAAGAGTATTTTTGAGCTCGAAATTTGACAACGTGTTAAGTACTTTTTTTTCGTAGATCACCAATATTCGATATTATCTCAGCTTCAGAACCTACTAGGATTATGAAACTCCTACTTGGACCCTCAATCCATTTGAACAAGGTCTTGACTATCCTGAAAGTCACTTTTCATGAAACTGCACAAGAGTATTTTTGAGCTCGAAATTTGACAACGTGTTAAGTACTTTTTTCGTAGATCACCAATATTCGATATTATCTCAGCTTCAGAACCTACTAGGATTATGACACTCCTACTAAGACCCTCAATCCATTTGAACAAGTCCTTGACTAGACTGAAAGTCACTTTTCATGAAACTGCACAAGAGTATTTTTTGAGCTCGAAATTTGACAACGTGCTAAGTACTTTTTTCGTAGATCACCTATATCCGATATTATTCCTGCATTAGAACCTACTAGGATTATGACACTCCTACTTAGGACCTCAATCCATTTGAACAAGTCCTTGACTAGACTGAAAGTCACTTTTCATGAAACTGCATAAGAGTATTTTTTGAGCTCGAAATTTGACAACGTGCTAAGTACTTTTTTCGTAGATCACCAATATTCGATATTATCTCAGCTTCAGAACCTACTAGGATTATGACACTCCTACTTGGACCCTCAATCCATTTGAACAAGTCCTTGACTAGACTGAAAGTCACTTTTCATGAAACTGCACAAGAGTATTTTTGAGCTCGAAATTTGACAACGTGTTAAGTACTTTTTTCGTAGATCACCTATATCCGATATTATCTCTGCTTCAGAACCTACTAGGATTATGACACTCCTACTTAGGACCTCAATCCATTTGAACAAGACCTTGACTAGACTGAAAGTCACTTTTCATGAAACTGCACAAGAGTATTTTTTGAGCTCGAAATTTGACAACATGCTAAGTACTTTTTTCGTAGATCACCTATATCCGATATTATCTGAGCTTCAGAACCTACTAGGATTACGACACTCCTACATAGGACCTCAATCCATTTGAACAAGTCCTTGACTAGACTAAAAGTCACTTTTCATGAAACTGCACAAGAATAATTTTGAGCTCGAAATTTGACAACGTGTTAAGTACTTTTTTCGTAGATCACCAATATTCGATATTATCTCAGCTTCAGAACCTACTAGGATTATGAAACTCCTACTTGGACCCTCAATCCATTTGAACAAGTCCTTGACTATACTGAAAGTCACTTTTCATGAAACTGCACAAGAGTTTTTTTTTGAGCTCGAAATTTGACAACGTGTTAAGTACTTTTTTCGTAGATCACCTATATCCGATATTATCTCTGCTTCAGAACCTACTAGGATTATGACACTCCTACTTAGGACCTCAATTCATTTGAACAAGACCTTGACTAGACTGAAAGTCACTTTTCATGAAACTGCACAAGAGTATTTTTTGAGCTCGAAATTTGACAACGTGCTAAGTACTTTTTTCGTAGATCACCAATATTCGATATTATCTCTGCTTCAGAACCTACTAGGATTATGACACTCCTACTTAGACCCTCAATCCATTTGAACAAGTCCTTGACTAGACTGAAAGTCACATTTCATGAAACTGCACAAGAGTATTTTTTGAGCTCGAAATTTGACAACGTGCTAAGTACTTTTTTCGTAGATCACCTATATCCGATATTATTCCTGCATCAGAACCTACTAGGATTATGACACTCCTACTTAGGACCTCAATCCATTTGAACAAGTCCTTGACTAGACTGAAAGTCATTTTTCATGAAACTGCATAAGAGTATTTTTTGAGCTCGAAATTTGACAACGTGCGAAGTACTTTTTTCGTAGATCACCTATACCCGATATTATTCCTGCATCAGAACCTACTAGGATTATGACACTCCTACTTGGACCCTCAATCCATTTGAACAAATCCTTGACTAGACTGAAAGTCACTTTTCATGAAACTGCACAAGAGTATTTTTGAGCTCGAAATTTGACAACGTGCTAAGTACTTTTTTCGTAGATCACCTATATTCGATATTATCTCTGCTTCAGAACCTACTAGGATTATGACACTCCTACTTAGACCCTCAACCCATTTGAACAAGTCCTTGACTAGACTGAAAGTCACTTTTCATGAACTGCACAAGAGTATTTTTTGAGCTCGAAATTTGACAACGTGTCAAGTACTTTTTTCGTAGATCACCTATATCCGATATTATCCCTGCATCAGAACCTACTAGGATTATGACACTCCTACTTGGACCCTCAATCCATTTGAACAAGTCCTTGACTAGACTGAAAGTCACTTTTCATGAAACTGCACAAGAGTATTTTTGAGCTCGAAATTTGACAACGTGTTAAGTACTTTTTTCGTAGATTACCAATATTCGATATTATCTCAGCTTCAGAACCTACTAGGATTATGACACTCCTACTTGGACCCTCAATCCATTTGAACAAGTCCTTGACTATACTGAAAGTCACTTTTCATGAAACTGCACAAGTATTTTTTGAGCTCGAAATTTGACAACGTGTTAAGTACTTTTTTCGTAGATCACCTATATCCGATATTATTCCTGCATCAGAACCTACTAGGATTATGACACTCCTACTTAGGACCTCAATCCATTTGAACAAGTCTTTGACTAGACTGAAAGTCACTTTTCATGAAACTGCACAAGAGCATTTTTGAGCTCGAAATTTGACAACGTGCTAAGTACTTTTTTCGTAGATCACCTATATTCGATATTATCTCTGCTTCAGAACCTACTAGGATTATGACACTCCTACTTAGACCCTCAATCCATTTGAACAAGTCCTTGACTAGACTGAAAGTCACTTTTCATGAAACTGCACAAGAGTATTTTTGAGCTCGAAATTTGACAACGTGCTAAGTACTTTTTTCGTAGATCACCTATATTCGATATTATCTCTGCTTCAGAACCTCCTAGGATTATGACACTCCTACTTAGACCCTCAATCCATTTGAAAAAGCCCTTGACTAGACTGAAAGTCACTTTTCATGAAACTGCACAAGAGTATTTTTTGAGCTCGAAATTTGACATCGTGTCAAGTACTTTTTTCGTAGATCACCTATATCCAATATTATCTCTGCATCAGAACCTACTAGGATTATGACACTCCTACTTGGACCCTCAATCCATTTGAACAAGTCCTTGACTAGACTGAAAGTCACTTTTCATGAAACTCCACAAGAGTACTTTTGAGCTCGAAATTTGACAACGTGTTAAGTACTTTTTTCGTAGATCACCAATATTCGATATTATCTCAGCTTCAGAACCTACTAGGATTATGACACTCCTACTTGGACCCTCAATCCATTTGAACAAGTCCTTGACTATACTGAAAGTCACTTTTCATGAAACTGCACAAGTATTTTTTGAGCTCGAAATTTGACAACGTGTTAAGTACTTTTTTCGTAGATCACCTATATCCGATATTATCTCTGCTTCGGAACCTACTAGGATTATGACACTCCTACTTAGGACCTCAATCCATTTGAACAAGACCTTGACTAGACTGAAAGTCACTTTTCATGAAACTGCTCAAGAGTATTTTTTGAGCTCGAAATTTGACAACGTGCTAAGTACTTTTTTCATTGATCACCTAAATTCGATATTATCTCTGCTTCAGAACCTACTAGGATTATGACACTCCTACTTAGGACCTCAATCCATTTCAACAAGTCCTTGACTAGACTGAAAGTCACTTTTCATGAAACTGCATAAGAGTATTTTTTGATCTCGAAATTTGACAACGTGCTAAGTATTTTTTTCGTAGATCACCAATATTCGATATTATCTCAGCTTCAGAACCTTCTAGGATTATGACACTCCTACTTGGACCCTCAATCCATTTGAACAAGTCCTTGACTAGACTGAAAGTCACTTTTCATGAAACTGCACAAGAGTATTTTTGAGCTCGAAATTTGACAACGTGTTAAGTACTTTTTTCGTAGATCGCCTATATCCGATATTATCTCTGCTTCAGAACCTACTAGGATTATTACACTCCTACTTAGACCCTCAATCCATTTGAACAAGTCCTTGACTAGACTGAAAGTCACTCTTCATGAAACTGCACAAGAGTATTTTCTGAGCTCGAAATTTGACAACGTGTCAAGTACTTTTTTCGTAGATCACCTATATCCGATATTATCTCTGCATCAGAACCTACTAGGATTATGACACTCCTACTTAGACCCTCAATCCATTTGAACAAGTCCTTGACTAGACTGAAAGTCACTTTTCATGAAACTGCACAAGAGTATTTTTTGAGCTCGAAACTTGACGTGTCAAGTACTTTTTTCGTAGATCACCTATATCCGATATTATCTCAGCTTCAGAACCTACTAGGATTATGACACTCCTACTTAGGACCTCAATCCATTTGAACAAGTCCTTGACTAGACTGAAAGTCACTTTTCATGAAACTGCACAAGAGTAATTTTGAGCTCGAAATTTGACAACGTGTTAAGTACTTTTTTCGTAGATCACCAATGTTCGATATTATCTCAGCTTCAGAACCTACTAGGATTATGACACTCCCACTTAGGACCTCAATCCATTTGAACAAGTCCTTGACTAGACTGAAAGTCACTTTTCATGAAACTGCACAAGAGTATTTTTTGAGCTCGAAATTTGACAAAGTGCTAAGAACTTTTTTCGTAGATCACCTATATCCGATATTATTCCTGCATCAGAACCTACTAGAATTATGACACTCCTACTTAGGACCTCAATCCATCTGAACAAGTCCTTGACTAGACTGAAAGTCACTTTTCATGAAACTGCACAAGAGTATTTTTTGAGCTCGAAATTTGACAACACGCTAAATACGTTTTTCGTTGATCACCTATATCCGATATTATTCCTGCATCAGAACTTACTAGGATTATGACACTCCTACTTAGGGCCTCAATCCATTTGAACAAGTCCTTGACTAGACTGAAAGTCACTTTTCATGAAACTGCATAAGAGTATTTTTTGAGCTCGAAATTTGACAACGTGCTAAGTACTTTTTTCGTAGATCACCTATATCCGATATTATCTCTGCATCAGAACCTACTAGGATTATGACACTCCTACTTAGGACCTCAATCCATTTGAACAAGTCCTTGACTAGACTGAAAGTCACTTTTCATGAAACTGCACAAGAGTATTTTTGAGCTCGAAATTTGACAACGTGTTAAGTACTTTTTTCGTAGATCACCAATATTCGATATTATTTCAGCTTCAGAACCTACTAGGATTATGACACTCCTACTTAGGACCTCAATCCATTTGAACAAGTCCTTGACTATACTGAAAGTCAGTTTTCATGAAACTGCATAAGAGTATTTTTTGAGCTCGAAATTTGACAACGTGCTAAGTACTTTTTTCGTAGATCACATATATCCGATATTATCTCTGCATCAGAACCTACTCGGATTATGACACTCCTACTTAGGACCTCAATCCATTTGAACAAGTTCTTGACTATACTGAAAGTCACTTTTCATGAAACTGCACAAGAGTATTTTTGAGCTCGAAATTTGACAACGTGATAAGTACTTTTTTCGTAGATCACCAATATTCGATATTATCTCTGCATCAGAAACTACTAGGATTATGACACTCCTACTTAGGACCTCAATCCATTTGAACAAGTCCTTGACTATACTGAAAGTCACTTTTCATGAAACTGCACAAGAGTATTTTTGAGCTCGAAATTTGACAACGTGCTAAGTACTTTTTTCGTAGATCACATATATCCGATATTATCTCTGCATCAGAACCTACTAGGATTATGACACTCCTACTTAGAACCTCAATCCATTTGAACAAGTCCTTGACTAGACTGAAAGTCACTTTTCATGAAACTGCCCAAGAGTATTTTTGAGCTCGAAATTTGACAACGTGTTAAGTAATTTTTTCGTAGATCACCAATATTCGATATTATCTCTGCATCAGAACCTACTCGGATTATGACACTCCTACTTAGGACCTCAATCTATTTGAACAAGTCCTTGACTATACTGAAAGTCACTTTTCATGAAACTGCACAAGAGTATTTTTGAGCTCGAAATTTGACAACGTGTTAAGTACTTTTTTCGTAGATCACCAATATTCGATATTATCTCTGCATCAGAACCTACTCGGATTATGACACTCCTACTTAGGACCTCAATCTATTTGAACAAGTCCTTGACTATACTGAAAGTCACTTTTCATGAAACTGCACAAGAGTATTTTTGAGCTCGAAATTTGACAACGTGTTAAGTACTTTTTTCGTAGATCACCAATATTCGATATTATCTCTGCATCAGAACCTACTCGGATTATGACACTCCTACTTAGGACCTCAATCTATTTGAACAAGTCCTTGACTATACTGAAAGTCACTTTTCATGAAACTGCACAAGAGTATTTTTGAGCTCGAAATTTGACAACGTGTTAAGTACTTTTTTCGTAGATCACCAATATTCGATATTATCTCTGCATCAGAACCTACTAGGATTATGACACTCCTACTTAGGACCTCAATCCATTTGAACAAGTCCTTGACTATACTGAAAGTCACTTTTCATGAAACTGCACAAGAGTATTTTTGAGCTCGAAATTTGACAACGTGCTAAGTAATTTTTTCGTAGATCACCAATATTCGATATTATCTCTGCATCAGAAACTACTAGGATTATGACACTCCTACTTAGGACCTCAATCCATTTGAACAAGTCCTTGACTATACTGAAAGTCACTTTTCATGAAACTGCACAAGAGTATTTTTGAGCTCGAAATTTGACAACGTGCTAAGTACTTTTTTCGTAGATCACATATATCCGATATTATCTCTGCATCAGAACCTACTAGGATTATGACACTCCTACTTAGAACCTCAATCCATTTGAACAAGTCCTTGACTAGACTGAAAGTCACTTTTCATGAAACTGCCCAAGAGTATTTTTGAGCTCGAAATTTGACAACGTGTTAAGTAATTTTTTCGTAGATCACCAATATTCGATATTATCTCTGCATCAGAACGTACTAGGATTATGACACTCCTACTTAGGACCTCAATCCATTTGAACAAGTCCTTGACTAGACTGAAAGTCACTTTTCATGAAACTGCACAAGAGTATTTTTGAGCTCGAAATTTGACAACGTGTTAAGTACTTTTTTCGTAGATCACCAATATTCGATATTATCTCTGCATCAGAACCTACTCGGATTATGACACTCCTACTTAGGACCTCAATCTATTTGAACAAGTCCTTGACTATACTGAAAGTCACTTTTCATGAAACTGCACAAGAGTATTTTTGAGCTCGAAATTTGACAACGTGTTAAGTACTTTTTTCGTAGATCACCAATATTCGATATTATCTCTGCATCAGAACCTACTAGGATTATGACACTCCTACTTAGGACCTCAATCCATTTGAACAAGTCCTTGACTATACTGAAAGTCACTTTTCATGAAACTGCACAAGAGTATTTTTTGAGCTCGAAATTTGACAACGTGCTGAGTACTTTTTTCGTAGATCACCTATATCCGATATTATCTCTGCATCAGAACCTACTCGGATAATGACACTCCTACTTAGGACCTCAATCCATTTGAACTAGTCCTTGACTATACTGAAAGTCACTTTTCATGAAACTGCACAAGAGTAATTTTGAGCTCGAAATTTGACAACGTGCTAAGTACTTTTTTCGTAGATCACCTATATCCGATATTATCTCTGCATCAGAACCTACTAGGATTATGACACTCCTACTTAGGACCTCAATCCATTTGAACAAGTCCTTGACTAGACTGAAAGTCACTTTTCATGAAACTGCACAAGAGTGTTTTTGAGCTCGAAATTTGACGTGTTAAGTATTTTTTTCGTAGATCACCAATATTCGATATTATCTCAGCTTCAGAACCTACTAGGATTATGACACTCCTACTTAGGACCTCAATCCATTTGAACAAGTCCTTGACTAGACTGAAAGTCACTTTTCATGAAACTGCCCAAGAGTATTTTTGAGCTCGAAATTTGACAACGTGTTAAGTACTTTTTTCGTAGATCACCAATATTCGATATTATATCTGCATCAGAACCTACTAGGATTATGACACTCCTACTTAGGACCTCAATCCATTTGAACAAGTCCTTGAATAGACTGAAAGTCACTTTTCATGAATCTGCACAAGAGTATTTTTGAGCTCGAAATTTGACAACGTGTTAAGTACTTTTTTCGTAGATCACCAATATTCGATAATATCTCAGCTTCAGAACCTACTAGGATTATGACACTCCTACTTAGGACCTCAATTTATTTGAACAAGTCCTTGACTAGACTGAAAGCCACTTTTCATGAAACTGCTCAAGAGTATTTTTCAGCTCGAAATTTGACAACGTGTTAAGTACTTTTTTCGTAGATCACCAATATTTGATATTATCTCAGCTTCAGAACCTACTAGGATTATGACACTCCTACTTAGGACCTCAATCCATTTGAACAAGACCTTGACTAGACTGAAAGTCACTTTTCATGAAACTGCACAAGAGTATTTTTTGAGCTCAAAATTTGACAACGTGCTAAGTACTTTTTTCGTAGATCACCTATATTCGATATTATCTCTGCTTCAGAACCTACTAGGATTATCACACTCCTACTTAGACCCTCAATCCATTTGAGCAAGTCCTTGACTAGACAGAAAGTCACTTTTCTTGAAACTGCACAAGAGTATTTTTTGGGCTCAAAATTTGACAACGTGCTAAGTACTTTTTTCGTAGATCACCTATATCCGATATTATCTCTGCATCAGAACCTACTAGGATTATGACACTCCTACTTAGGACCTCAATCCATTTGAACAAGTCCTTGACTAGACTGAAAGTCACTTTTCATGAAACTGCCCAAGAGTATTTTTGAGCTCGAAATTTGACAACGTGTTAAGTACTTTTTTCGTAGATCACCAATATTCGATATTATATCTGCATCAGAACCTACTAGGATTATGACACTCCTACTTAGGACCTCAATCCATTTGAACAAGTCCTTGAATAGACTGAAAGTCACTTTTTATGAATCTGCACAAGAGTATTTTTGAGCTCGAAATTTGACAACGTGTTAAGTACTTTTTTCGTAGATCACCAATATTCGATAATATCTCAGCTTCAGAACCTACTAGGATTATGACACTCCTACTTAGGACCTCAATTCATTTGAACAAGTCCTTGACTAGACTGAAAGCCACTTTTCATGAAACTGCTCAAGAGTATTTTTGAGCTCGAAATTTGACAACGTGTTAAGTACTTTTTTCGTAGATCACCAATATTTGATATTATCTCAGCTTCAGAACCTACTAGGATTATGACACTCCTACTTAGGACCTCAATCCATTTGAACAAGACCTTGACTAGACTGAAAGTCACTTTTCATGAAACTGCACAAGAGTATTTTTTGAGCTCAAAATTTGACAACGTGCTAAGTACTTTTTTCGTAGATCACCTATATTCGATATTATCTCTGCTTCAGAACCTACTAGGATTATCACACTCCTACTTAGACCCTCAATCCATTTGAGCAAGTCCTTGACTAGACTGAAAGTCACTTTTCATGAAACTGCACAAGAGTATTTTTGAGCTCGAAATTTGACAACGTGTTAAGTACTTTTTTCGTAGATCACCAATATTCGATATTATCTCAGCTTCAGAACCTACTAGGATTATGACACTCCTACTTGGACCCTCAATCCATTTGAACAAGTCCTTGACTATACTGAAAGTCACTTTTCATGAAACTGCAAAAGAGTATTTTTTGAGCTCGAAATTTGACAACGTGTTATGTACTTTTTTCGTAGATCACCTATATCCGATATTATCTCTGCTTCAGAACCTAATAGGATTATGACACTCCTACTTAGGACCTCAATCCATTTGAACAAGACCTTGACTAGACTGAAAGTCACTTTTCATGAAACTGCACAAGAGTATTTTTGAGCTCGAAATTTGACAACGTGCTAAGTACTTTTTTCGTAGATCACATTTATCCGATATTATCTCTGCTTCAGAACCTACTAGGATTATGACACTCCTACTTAGACCCTCAATCCATTTGAGCAAGTCCTTGACTAGACTGAAAGTCACTTTTCATGAAACTGCACAAGAGTATTTTTGAGCTCGAAATTTGACAACGTGTTAAGTACTTTTTTCGTAGATCACCAATATTCGATATTATCTCAGCTTCAGAACCTACTAGGATTATGACACTCCTACTTGGACCCTCAATCCATTTGAACAAGTCCTTGACTATACTGAAAGTCACTTTTCATGAAACTGCAAAAGAGTATTTTTTGAGCTCGAAATTTGACAACGTGTTATGTACTTTTTTCGTAGATCACCTATATCCGATATTATCTCTGCTTCAGAACCTAATAGGATTATGACACTCCTACTTAGGACCTCAATCCATTTGAACAAGACCTTGACTAGACTGAAAGTCACTTTTCATGAAACTGCACAAGAGTATTTTTGAGCTCGAAATTTGACAACGTGCTAAGTACTTTTTTCGTAGATCACATTTATCCGATATTATCTCTGCTTCAGAACCTACTAGGATTATGACACTCCTACTTAGGACCTCAATCCATTTGAACAAGACCTTGACTAGACTGAAAGTCACTTTTCATGAAACTGCACAAGAGTATTTTTTGAGCTCGAAATTTGACAACGTGCTAAGTACTTTTTTCGTGGATCACCTATATTCGATATTATCTCTGCTTCAGAACCTACTAGGATTATCACACTCCTAATTAGACCCTTAGACCCTCAATCCATTTGAACAAGTCCTTGACTAGACTGAATGTCACTTTTCATGAAACTGCACAAGAGTATTTTTTGAGCTCGAAATTTGACAACGTGTCAAGTACTTTTTTCGTAGATCACCTATATCCGCTATTATCTCTGCATCAGAACCTACTAGGATTATGACACTCCTACTTAGGACCTCAATCCATTTCAACAAGTCCTTGATTAGACTGAAAGTCACTTTTCATGAAACTGCATAAGAGTATTTTTTGAGCTCGAAATTTGACAACGTGCTAAGTACTTTTTTCGTAGATCACCTATATCCGATATTATCTCTGCTTCAGAACCTACTAGAATTATGACACTCCTACTTAGACCCTCAATCCATTTGAACAAGTCCTTGACTAGACTGAAAGTCACTTTTCATGAAACTGCACAAGAGTATTTTTTGAGCTCGAAATTTGACAACGTGTCAAGTACTTTTTTCGTAGATCACCTATATCCGATATTATCTCTGCATCAGAACCTACTAGGATTATGACACTCCTACTTAGGACCTCAATCCATTTCAACAAGTCCTTGCCTAGACTGAAAGTCACTTTTCATGAAACTGCATAAGAGTATTTTTTGAGCTCGAAATTTGACAACGTGCTAAGTACTTTTTTCGTAGATCACCTATATCCGATATTATTTCTGCTCCAGAACCTACTAGGATTATGACACTCCTACTTAGGACCTCAATCCATTTGAACAAGTCCTTGACTAGACGGGAAGGCACTTTTCATGAAACTGCACAAGAGTATTTTTGAGCTCGAAATTTGACAACGTGCTAAGTACTTTTTTCGTAGATCACCTATATTCGATATTATCTCTGCTTCAGAACCTACTAGGATTATGACACTCCTACTTGGACCCTCAATCCATTTGAACAAGTCCTTGACTATACTGAAAGTCACTTTTCATGAAACTGCACACGAGTATTTTTTGAGCTCGAAATTTGACAACGTGCTAAGTACTTTTTTCGTAGATCACCTATATCTGATATTATCTCTGCATCAGAACCTAATAGGAATTTGACACTCCTACTTAGGACCTCAATCCATTTGAACAAGTCCTTGACTAGACTGAAAGTCACTTTTCATGAAACTACATAAGAGTATTTTTTGAGCTCGAAATTTGACAACGTGTCAAGTACTTTTTTCGTAGATCACCTATATCAGATATTATCTCTGCATCAGAACCTACTAGGATTATGACACTCCTACTTAGGACCTCAATCCATTTCAACAAGTCCTTGACTAGACTGAAAGTCACTTTTCATGAAACTGCATAAGAGTATTTTTTGAGCTCGAAATTTGACAACGTGCTAAGTACTTTTTTCGTAGATCACCTATATCCGATATTATCTCTGCTCCAGAACCTACTAGGATTATGACACTCCTACTTAGGACCTCAATCCATTTGAACAAGACCTTGACTAGACTGAAATTCACTTTTCATGAAACTGCACAAGAGTATTTTTGAGCTCGAAATTTGACAACGTGCTAAGTACTTTTTTCGTAGATCACCTATATTCGATATTATCTCTGCTTCAGAACCTACTAGGATTATGACACTCCTACTTAGACCCTCAATACATTTGAACAAGTCCTTGACTAGACTGAAAGTCACTTTTCATGAAACTGCCCAAGAGTATTTTTGAGCTCGAAATTTGACAACGTGTCAAGTACTTTTTTTGTAGATCACCTATATCCGATATTATCTCTGCATCAGAACCTACTAGGATTATGACACTCCTTCTTGGACCCTCAATCCATTTGAACAAGTCCTTGACTATACTGAAAGTCACTTTTCATGAAACTGCACAAGAGTATTTTTTGAGCTCGAAATTTGACAACGTGTCAAGTACTTTTTTTGTAGATCACCTATATCCGATATTATCTCTGCATCAGAACCTACTAGGATTATGACACTCCTTCTTGGACCCTCAATCCATTTGAACAAGTCCTTGACTATACTGAAAGTCACTTTTCATGAAACTGCACAAGAGTATTTTTTGAGCTCGAAATTTGACAACGTGCTAAGTACTTTTTTCGTAGATCACCTATATCCGATATTATCTCTGCATCAGAACCTACTAGGATTATGACACTCCTACTTAGGACCTCAATCCATTTGAACAAGACCTTGACTAGACTGAAAGTCACTTTTCATGAAACTGCACAAGAGTATTTTTTGAGCTCGAAATTTGACAACGTGCTAAGTACTTTTTTCGTAGATCACCTATATCCGATATTATCTCTGCTCCAGAACCTACTAGGATTATGACACTCCTACTTAGGACCTCAATCCATTTGAACAAGACCTTGACTAGACTGAAAGTCACTTTTCATGAAACTGCACAAGAGTATTTTTTGAGCTCGAAATTTGACAACGTGCTAAGTACTTTTTTCGTAGATCACCTATATTCGATATTATCTCTGCTTCAGAACCTACTAGGATTATCACACTCCTACTTAGAACCTCAATCCATTTGAACAAGTCCTTGACTAGACTGAAAGTCACTTTTCATGAAACTGCACAACAGTATTTTTGAGCTCGAAATTTGACAACGTGTTAAGTACTTTTTTCGTAGATCACCAATATTCGATATTATCTCAGCTTCAGAACCTTCTAGGATTATGACACTCCTACTTGGACCCTCAATCCATTTGAACAAGTCCTTGACTATACTGAAAGTCACTTTTCATGAAACTGCACAAGAGTATTTTTTGAGCTCGAAATTTGACAACGTGTTAAGTACTTTTTTCGTAGATCACCTATATCCGATATTATCTCTGCTTCAGAACCTACTAGGATTATGACACTCCTACTTAGGACCTCAATCCATTTGAACAAGTCCTTGACTAGACTGAAAGTCACTTTTCATGAAACTGCACAAGAGTATTTTTGAGCTCGAAATTTGACAACGTGTTAAGTACTTTTTTCGTAGATCACCAATATTCGATATTATCTCAGCTTCAGAACCTACTAGGATTATGACACTCCTACTTGAACCCTCAATCCATTTGAACAAGTCCTTGACTATACTGAAAGTCACTTTTCATGAAACTGCACAAGAGTATTTTTTGAGCTCGAAATTTGACAACGTGTTAAGTACTTTTTTCGTAGATCACCTATATCCGATATTATCTCTGCTTCAGAACCTACTAGGATTATGACACTCCTACTTAGGACCTCAATCCATTTGAACAAGACCTTGACTAGACTGAAAGTCACTTTTCATGAAACTGCACAAGAGTATTTTTGAGCTCGAAATTTGACAACGTGCTAAGTACTTTTTTCGTAGATCACCTTTATCCGATATTATCTCTGCTTCAGAACCTACTAGGATTATGACACTCCTACTTAGGACCTCAATCCATTTGAACAAGACCTTGACTAGACTGAAAGTCACTTTTCATGAAACTGCACAAGAGTATTTTTTGAGCTCGAAATTTGACAACGTGCTAAGTACTTTTTTCGTGGATCACCTATATTCGATATTATCTCTGCTTCAGAACCTACTAGGATTATCACACTCCTACTTAGACCCTCAATCCATTTGAACAAGTCCTTGACTAGACTGAAAGTCACTTTTCATGAAACTGCACAAGAGTATTTTTGAGCTCGAAATTTGACAACGTGTTAAGTACTTTTTTCGTAGATCACCAATATTCGATATTATCTCAGCTTCAGAACCCACTAGGATTATGACACTCCTACTTGGACCCTCAATCCATTTGAACAAGTCCTTGACTATACTGAAAGTCACTTTTCATGAAACTGCACAAGAATATTTTTTGAGCTCGAAATTTGACAACGTGTTAAGTACTTTTTTCGTAGATCATCTATATCCGATATTATCTCTGCTTCAGAACCTACTAGGCTTATGACACTCCTACTTAGGACCTCAATCCATTTGAACAAGACCTTGACTAGACTGAAAGTCACTTTTCATGAAACTGCACAAGAGTATTTTTGAGCTCGAAATTTGACAACGTGCTAAGTACTTTTTTCGTAGATCACCTATATTCGATATTATCTCTGCTTCAGAACTTACTAGGATTATGACACTCCTACTTAGACCCTCAATCCATTTGAACAAGTCCTTGACTATACTGAAAGTCACTTTTCATGAAACTGCACAAGAATATTTTTTGAGCTCGAAATTTGACAACGTGTTAAGTACTTTTTTCGTAGATCATCTATATCCGATATTATCTCTGCTTCAGAACCTACTAGGCTTATGACACTCCTACTTAGGACCTCAATCCATTTGAACAAGACCTTGACTATACTGAAAGTCACTTTTCATGAAACTGCACAAGAATATTTTTTGAGCTCGAAATTTGACAACGTGTTAAGTACTTTTTTCGTAGATCATCTATATCCGATATTATCTCTGCTTCAGAACCTACTAGGCTTATGACACTCCTACTTAGGACCTCAATCCATTTGAACAAGACCTTGACTAGACTGAAAGTCACTTTTCATGAAACTGCACAAGAGTATTTTTGAGCTCGAAATTTGACAACGTGCTAAGTACTTTTTTCGTAGATCACCTATATCCGATATTATCTCTGCATCAGAACCTACTAGGATTATTACACTCCTACTTAGGACCTCAATCCATTTCAACAAGTCCTTGACTAGACTGAAAGTCACTTTTCATGAAACTGCTTAAGAGTATTTTTTGAGCTCGAAATTTGACAACGTGCTAAGTACTTTTTTCGTAGATCACCTATATCCGATATTATCTCTGCTCCAGAACCTACTAGGATTATGACACTCCTACTTAGGACCTCAATCCATTTGAACGAGTCCTTGACTAGACTGAAAGGCACTTTTCATGAAACTGCACAGGAGTATTTTTGAGCTCGAAATTTGACAACGTGCTAAGTACTTTTTTCGTAGATCACCTATATTCGATATTATCTCTGCTTCAGAACCTACTAGGATTATGACACTCCTACTTAGACCCTCAATCCATTTGAACAAGTCCTTGACTAGACTGAAAGTCACTTTTCTTGAAACTGCACAAGAGTATTTTTTGAGCTCGAAATTTGACAACGTGTCAAGTACTTTTTTCGTAGATCACCTATATCCGATATTATCTCTGCATCAGAACCTACTAGGATTATGACACTCCTACTTGGACCCTCAATCCATTTGAACAAGTCCTTGATAATACTGAAAGTCACTTTTCATGAAACTGCACAAGAGTATTTTTTGAGCTCGAAATTTGACAACGTGCTAAGTACTTTTTTCGTAGATCACCTATATCCGATATTATCTCTGCATCAGAACCTACTAGGATTATGACACTCCTACTTAGGACCTCAATCCATTTGAACAAGTCCTTGACTAGACTGAAAGTCACTTTTCATGAAACTGCATAAGAGTATTTTTTGAGCTCGAAATTTGACAACGTGCTAAGTACTTTTTTCGTAGATCACCTATATCCGATATTATCTCTGCTCCAGAACCTACTAGGATTATGACACTCCTACTTAGGACCTCAATCCATTTGAACAAGTCCTTGACTAGACTGAAAGTCACTTTTCATGAAACTGCACAAGAGTATTTTTGAGCTCGAAATTTGACAACGTGTTAAGTCCTTTTTTCGTAGATCACCAATATTCGATATTATCTCAGCTTCAGAACCTACTAGGATTATGACACTCCTACGTGGACCCTCAATCCGTTTGAACAAGTCCTTGACCATACTGAAAGTCACTTTTCATGAAACTGCATAAGAGTATTTTTTGAGCTCGAAATTTGACAACGTGCTAAGTACTTTTTTCGTAGATCACCTATATCCGATATTATCTCTGCTCCAGAACCTACTAGGATTATGACACTCCTACTTAGGAACTCAATCCATTTGAACAAGTCCTTGACTAGACTGAAAGTCACTTTTCATGAAACTGCACAAGAGTATTTCTGAGCTCGAGATTTGACAACGTGTTAAGTACTTTTTTCGTAGATCACCAATATTCGATATTATCTCAGCTTCAGAACCTATTAGGATTATGACACTCCTACTTGGACCCTCAATCCATTTGAACAAGTCCTTGACTATACTGAAAGTCACTTTTCATGAAACTGCACAAGAGTATTTTTTGAGCTCGAAATTTGACAACGTGTTAAGTACTTTTTTCGTAGATCACCTGTATTCGATATTATCTCTGCTTCAGAACCTACTAGGATTATGACACTCCTACTTAGGACCTCAATCCATTTGAACGAGTCCTTGACTAGACTGAAAGGCACTTTTCATGAAACTGCACAGGAGTATTTTTGAGCTCGAAATTTGACAACGTGCTAAGTACTTTTTTCGTAGATCACCTATATTCGATATTATCTCTGCTTCAGAACCTACTAGGATTATGACACTCCTACTTAGACCCTCAATCCATTTGAACAAGTCCTTGACTAGACTGAAAGTCACTTTTCTTGAAACTGCACAAGAGTATTTTTTGAGCTCGAAATTTGACAACGTGTCAAGTACTTTTTTCGTAGATCACCTATATCCGATATTATCTCTGCATCAGAACCTACTAGGATTATGACACTCCTACTTGGACCCTCAATCCATTTGAACAAGTCCTTGACAATACTGAAAGTCACTTTTCATGAAACTGCACAAGAGTATTTTTTGAGCTCGAAATTTGACAACGTGCTAAATACTTTTTTCGTAGATCACCTATATCCGATATTATCTCTGCATCAGAACCTACTAGGATTATGACACTCCTACTTAGGACCTCAATCCATTTGAACAAGTCCTTGACTAGACTGAAAGTCACTTTTCATGAAACTGCATAAGAGTATTTTTTGAGCTCGAAATTTGACAACGTGTTAAGTACTTTTTTCGTAGATCACCAATATTCGATATTATCTCAGCTTCAGAACCTACTAGGATGATGACACTCCTACGTGGACCCTCAATCCATTTGAACAAGTCCTTGACCATACTGAAAGTCACTTTTCATGAAACTGCATAAGAGTATTTTTTGAGCTCGAAATTTGACAACGTGCTAAGTACTTTTTTCGTAGATCACCTATATCCGATATTATCTCTGCTCCAGAACCTACTAGGATTATAACACTCCTACTTAGAACCTCAATCCATTTGAACAAGTCCTTGACTAGACTGAAAGTCACTTTTCATGAAACTGCACAAGAGTATTTCTGAGCTCGAAATTTGACAACGTGTTAACTACTTTTTTCGTAGATCACCTATATCCGATATTATTTCTGCATCAGAACCTACTAGGATTATGACACTCCTATTTAGGACCTCAATCCATTTGAACAAGTCCTTGACTATACTGAAAGTCACTTTTCATGAAACTGCACAAGAGTATTTTTTGAGCTCGAAATTTGACAACGTGTTAAGTACTTTTTTCGTAGATCACCTATATCCGATATTATCTCTGCTTCAGAACCTACTAGGATTATGACACTCCTACTTAGGACCTCAATCCATTTGAACAAGACCTTGACTAGACTGAAAGTCACTTTTCATGAAACTGCACAAGAGTATTTTTTGAGCTCGAAATTTGACAACGTGCTAAGTACTTTTTTCGTAGATAACCTATATTCGATATCATCTCTGCTTCAGAACCTAATAGGATTATGACACTCCTACTTAGGACCTCAATCCATTTGAACAAGTCCTTGATCCTTGACTATACTGAAAGTCACTTTTCATGAAACTGCATAAGAGTATTTTTTGAGCTCGAAATTTGACAACGTGCTAAGTACTTTTTTCGTAGATCACCTATATCCGATATTATCTCTGCTCCAGAACCTACTAGGATTATGACACTCCTACTTAGGGCCTCAATCCATTTGAACAAGTCCTTGACTAGACTGAAAGAAACTTTTCATGAAACTGCACAAGAGTATTTTTGAGCTCGAAATTTGACAACGTGTTGAGTACTTTTTTCGTAGATCACCAATATTCGATATTATCTCAGCTTAAGAACCTACTAGGATTATGACACTCCTACTTGGACCCTCAATCCATTTGAACAAGTCCTTGACTATACTGAAAGTCACTTTTCATGAAACTGCACAAGAGTATTTTTTGAGCTCGAAATTTGACAACGTGCTAAGTACTTTTTTCGTAGATCACCTATATTCGATATTATCTCTGCTTCAGAACCTAATAGGATTATGACACTCCTACTTAGGACCTCAATCCATTTGAACAAGTCCTTGATCCTTGACTATACTGAAAGTCACTTTTCATGAAACTGCATAAGAGTATTTTTTGAGCTCGAAATTTGACAACGTGCTAAGTACTTTTTTCGTAGATCACCTATATCCGATATTATCTCTGCCCCAGAACCTACTAGGATTATGACACTCTTACTTAGGACCTCAATCCATTTGAACAAGTCCTTGACTAGACTGAAAGAAACTTTTCATGAAACTGCACAAGAGTATTTTTGAGCTCGAAATTTGACAACGTGTTGAGTACTTTTTTCGTAGATCACCAATATTCGATATTATCTCAGCTTAAGAACCTACTAGGATTATGACACTCCTACTTGGACCCTCAATCCATTTGAACAAGTCCTTGACTATACTGAAAGTCACTTTTCATGAAACTGCACAAGAGTATTTTTTGAGCTCGAAATTTGACAACGTGTTAAGTACTTTTTTCGTAGATCACCTATATCCGATATTATCTCTGCTCCAAAACCTACTAGGATTATGACACTCCTACTTAGGACCTCAATCCATTTGAACAAGTCCTTGATCCTTGACTATACTGAAAGTCACTTTTCATGAAACTGCATAAGAGTATTTTTTGAGCTCGAAATTTGACAACGTGCTAAGTACTTTTTTCGTAGATCACCTATATCCGATATTATCTCTGCTCCAGAACCTACTAGGATTATGACACTCCTACTTAGGACCTCAATCCATTTGAACAAGTCCTTGACTAGACTGAAAGAAACTTTTCATGAAACTGCACAAGAGTATTTTTGAGCTCGAAATTTGACAACGTGTTGAGTACTTTTTTCGTAGATCATTAATATTCGATATTATCTCAGCTTAAGAACCTACTAGGATTATGACACTCCTACTTGGACCCTCAATCCATTTGAACAAGTCCTTGACTATACTGAAAGTCACTTTTCATGAAACTGCACAAGAGTATTTTTTGAGCTCGAAATTTGACAACGTGTTAAGTACTTTTTTCGTAGATCACCTATATCCGATATTATCTCTGCTCCAAAACCTACTAGGATTAGGACACTCCCACTTAGGACCTCAATCCATTTGAACAAGACCTTGACTAGACTGAAAGTCACTTTTCATGAAACTGCACAAGAGTATTTTTTGGGCTCGAAATTTGACAACGTGCTAAGTACTTTTTTCGTAGATCACCTATATCCGATATTATCTCTGCTTCAGAACCTACTAGGATTATGACACTCCTACTTAGGACCTCAATCCATTTGAACAAGACCTTGACTAGACTGAAAGTCACTTTTCATGAAACTGCACAAGAGTATTTTTTGAGCTCGAAATTTGACAACGTGTTAAGTACTTTTTTCGTAGATCACCTATATCCGATATTATCTCTGCTCCAGAACCTACTAGGATTAGGACACTCCTACTTAGGACCTCAATCCATTTGAACAAGACCTTGACTAGACTGAAAGTCACTTTTCATGAAATTGCACAAGAGTATTTTTGAGCTCGAAATTTGACAACTTGTTAAGTACTTTTTCGTAGATCACCAATATTCGATATTATCTCAGCTTCAGAACCTAATAGGATTATGACACTCCTACTTGGACCCTCAATCCATTTGAACAAGTCCTTGACTATAATGAAAGTCACTTTTCATGAAACTGCATAAGAGTATTTTTTGAGCTCGAAATTTGACAACGTGCTTAGTACTTTTTTCGTAGATCACCAATATTCGATATTATCTCAGCTTAAGAACCTACTAGGATTATGACACTCCTACTTAGGGCCTCAATCCATTTGAACAAGTCCTTGACTAGACTGAAGGAAACTTTTCATGAAACTGCACAAGAGTATTTTTGAGCTCGAAATTTGACAACGTGTTGAGTACTTTTTTCGTAGATCACCAATATTCGATATTATCTCAGCTTAAGAACCTACTAGGATTATGACACTCCTACTTGGACCCTCAATCCATTTGAACAAGTCCTTGACTATACTGAAAGTCACTTTTCATGAAACTGCACAAGAGTATTTTTTGAGCTCGAAATTTGACAACGTGCTAAGTACTTTTTTCGTAGATCACCTATATTCGATATTATCTCTGCTTCAGAACCTAATAGGATTATGACACTCCTACTTAGGACCTCAATCCATTTGAACAAGTCCTTGATCCTTGACTATACTGAAAGTCACTTTTCATGAAACTGCATAAGAGTATTTTTTGAGCTCGAAATTTGACAACGTGCTAAGTACTTTTTTCGTAGATCACCTATATCCGATATTATCTCTGCTCCAGAACCTACTAGGATTATGACACTCTTACTTAGGACCTCAATCCATTTGAACAAGTCCTTGACTAGACTGAAAGAAACTTTTCATGAAACTGCACAAGAGTATTTTTGAGCTCGAAATTTGACAACGTGTTGAGTACTTTTTTCGTAGATCACCAATATTCGATATTATCTCAGCTTAAGAACCTACTAGGATTATGACACTCCTACTTGGACCCTCAATCCATTTGAACAAGTCCTTGACTATACTGAAAGTCACTTTTCATGAAACTGCACAAGAGTATTTTTTGAGCTCGAAATTTGACAACGTGTTAAGTACTTTTTTCGTAGATCACCTATATCCGATATTATCTCTGCTCCAAAACCTACTAGGATTAGGACACTCCTACTTAGGACCTCAATCCATTTGAACAAGACCTTGACTAGACTGAAAGTCACTTTTCATGAAACTGCACAAGAGTATTTTTTGGGCTCGAAATTTGACAACGTGCTAAGTACTTTTTTCGTAGATCACCTATATTCGATATTATCTCTGCGTCAGAACCTAATAGGATTATGACACTCCTACTTAGGACCTCAATCCATTTGAACAAGTCCTTGATCCTTGACTATACTGAAAGTCACTTTTCATGAAACTGCATAAGAGTATTTTTTGAGCTCGAAATTTGACAACGTGCTAAGTACTTTTTTCGTAGATCACCTATATTCGATATTATCTCTGCTCCAGAACCTACTAGGAATATGACACTCCTACTTAGGACCTCAATCCATTTGAACAAGTCCTTGACTAGACTGAAAGAAACTTTTCATTAAACTGCACAAGAGTATTTTTGAGCTCGAAATTTGACAACGTGTTGAGTACTTTTTTTCGTAGATCACCAATATTCGATATTATCTCAGCTTAAGAACCTACTAGGATTATGACACTCCTACTTGGACCCTCAATCCATTTGAACAAGTCCTTGACTATACTGAAAGTCACTTTTCATGAAACTGCACAAGAGTATTTTTTGAGCTCGAAATTTGACAACGTGCTAAGTACTTTTTTCGTAGATCACCTATATTCGATATTATCTCTGCTTCAGAACCTAATAGGATTATGACACTCCTACTTAGGACCTCAATCCATTTGAACAAGTCCTTGATCCTTGACTATACTGAAAGTCACTTTTCATGAAACTGCATAAGAGTATTTTTTGAGCTCGAAATTTGACAACGTGCTAAGTACTTTTTTCGTAGATCACCTATATCCGATATTATCTCTGCTCCAGAACCTACTAGGATTATGACACTCCTACTTAGGACCTCAATCCATTTGAACAAGTCCTTGACTAGACTGAAAGAAACTTTTCATGAAACTGCACAAGAGTATTTTTGAGCTCGAAATTTGACAACGTGTTGAGTACTTTTTCGTAGATCATTAATATTCGATATTATCTCAGCTTAAGAACCTACTAGGATTATGACACTCCTACTTGGACCCTCAATCCATTTGAACAAGTCCTTGACTATACTGAAAGTCACTTTTCATGAAACTGCACAAGAGTATTTTTTGAGCTCGAAATTTGACAACGTGTTAAGTACTTTTTTCGTAGATCACCTATATCCGATATTATCTCTGCTCCAAAACCTACTAGGATTAGGACACTCCTACTTAGGACCTCAATCCATTTGAACAAGACCTTGACTAGACTGAAAGTCACTTTTCATGAAACTGCACAAGAGTATTTTTTGGGCTCGAAATTTGACAACGTGCTAAGTACTTTTTTCGTAGATCACCTATATCCGATATTATCTCTGCTTCAGAACCTACTAGGATTATGACACTCCTACTTAGGACCTCAATCCATTTGAACAAGACCTTGACTAGACTGAAAGTCACTTTTCATGAAACTGCACAAGAGTATTTTTTGAGCTCGAAATTTGACAACGTGTTAAGTACTTTTTTCGTAGATCACCTATATCCGATATTATCTCTGCTCCAGAACCTACTAGGATTAGGACACTCCTACTTAGGACCTCAATCCATTTGAACAAGACCTTGACTAGACTGAAAGTCACTTTTCATGAAACTGCACAAGAGTATTTTTTGAGCTCGAAATTTGACAACGTGCTAAGTACTTTTTTCGTAGATCACCTATATCCGATATTATCTCTGCTTCAGAACCTACTAGGATTATGACACTCCTACTTAGGACCTCAATCCATTTGAACAAGTCCTTGATCCTTGACTAGACTGAAAGTCACTTTTCATGAAACTGCACAAGAGTATTTTTGAGCTCGAAATTTGACAACGTGTTGAGTACTTTTTTCGTAGATCACCAATATTCGATATTATCTCAGCTTAAGAACCTGCTAGGATTATGACACTCCTACTTAGGACCTCAATCCATTCGAACAAGTCCTTGATCCTTGACTAGACTGAAAGTCACTTTTCATGAAACTGCACAAGAGTATTTTTGAGCTCGAAATTTGACAACGTGTTGAGTACTTTTTTCGTAGATCACCAATATTCGATATTATCTCAACTTAAGAACCTACTAGGATTATGACACTCCTACTTAGGACCTTCAATCCATTTGAACAAGTCCTTGACTATACTGAAAGTACGTTTTCATGAAACTGCACAAGAGTATTTTTTGAGCTCGAAATTTGACGTATTAAGTACTTTTTTCGTAGATCACCTATATCCGATATTATCTCTGCTTCAGAACCTACTAGGATTATGACACTCCTACTTAGGACCTCAATCCATTTGAACAAAACCTTGACTAGACTGAAAGTCACTTTTCATGAAACTGCACAAGAGTATTTTTTGAGCTGGAAATTTGACAACGTGCTAAGAACTTTTTTCGTAGATCCAGTATATTCGATATTATCTCTGCTTCAGAACCTACTAGGATTATGACGCTCCTACTTAGGACCTCAATCCATTTGAACAAGGCCATGACTAGACTGAAAGTCACATTTCATGAAACTGCACAAGAGTATTTTTTTGAGCCCGAAATTTGACAACGTGCTAAGTACTTTTTTCGTAGATCACCTATATTCGATATTATCTCTGCTTCAGAACCTACTAGGATTAGGACACTCCTACTTAGGACCTCAATCCATTTGAACAAGACCTTGACTAGACTGAAAGTCACTTTTCATAAAACTGCACAAGAGTATTTTTTGAGCTCGAAATTTCACGTGATGATTAATTACTTTTCTCGTAGATCACCTATATCAAATATTGTCTCTGTCTTAGAACCTACTAGCATTGTCACACTTCTATTTAGGTAGGTAATTTCATAACCTGTCCTAAAACCGAAGCTCTGTGGTGCAGAGCAAACCAGACCGGAAAAGGAAGCGGAGCTAGCAAAGAAGCGCAAAATTGAAAAACCAAGAAGAGCGCAAAACGAACCTTCTTGCTGTGCAAAAAACTCCCACGATGTGGGAAAGCGGAACAACACCGGCCCGAACACAGAAGCTCTGCGGTGCAGAGCAAGCCAGACCGAAAAAAAAGAGCAGCTAGCCAAGCTAGCTTGCAAAAAAGCGGAAAGAAGAACTCACCTTAGAAAGATGAGAAGCCAGCAGCTGACGAAACAAAGCAAACTCTGAAAATACATTTTGTTAAAATAAATAAAACAAGAAAACATCAGAGACAACACAGAAAGCTTACGGAAACCCACGGCGAAATTAGAGCTTCAGCTCAAAACGAAAACAAACGCAGACGCAGCGAAACACAAACACAAAGAAAGACGCCCGAAAACGCCCAAAAAACGCCCGCACGCACGCACCGCACCTACATCCCCATCATGGGGTGCACCAAAGCCCAGCGGGGGGAGCCGACTAACCGGCGTCTCAACGGGACACGGGGGGGGGGGTGCACCCCATGGGGCGAAACGCCCTCACCTTAGAATAATAGTATATATATAAGTATAAAGGGGGTGAGAAGATCATCCCCCGAACCGACTTGGCTGAAAATTGGAGGAAAGGTTCCTCGCTATCTATGGGTGCTATTGCAGCACTGTTGGGACATCAGTTTTAATTTGACTAGTGTTATAAATATTGACTACAGTTATAAATAACACACTATTTGACTAATGTTATAAATAACTGTTATAAATAATGTTATAAATACAAGCTACTATAACCAAAAGTGACCGGAACCACCAGCGACACAAACAGGGTCTACGGGAACACTACCAGAGACCACTATCAATAGTTTTTTTATTTTCCCAAGTGAATTACCTCATTAAAAGCATGAAATGAGGGGGTTGGGGGGGGTCATTTGCAGAGTGAAAATTTACCCCCTGGATCGCAGAAAACCCTATACAAAACATATATGGGGAAATTCCCCATTACAAAGGGAGTTCAACGAGCCCATTCGTGCAGTCAAAGTCATTAATTTCAACATTTGACCTGTAGAAACGTGAAACGTACCAGTCACTAAAAGGTAAAAATGACCGTATGTGTCGAGGCTAATTTCTCGAAAACGGCTGAAAGAAACAAAACGCCATTTACAGGGACTCAAGTACTGCTCAAGCTGAGTTCAAATCAAAAAACAGATTGAAAATCGGTTCACTCTACGAGGAGATATTCCAACATAAAGGTACCGTACCAAATGACCAAAATGACCCATTTCGGGTCCTGTTTCTGTACTATAACATAACCACTCATTATAACCACCTGTAAAATATATATGGGGAGACTCCCCACTAACAGGGAAATCTAACGGACCAATTAACAAGCTTTAAATCGCATTATAGGTGATGTGACAGAGCTCTGTATGTACCGGTACCCTGCTTCAGCAGGTAAAAAATGGGGTACCTGTCCTGGCCAATTTCTCGAAAACGGCTGATCGAAACCAAACGATACCTATATCAAAACAAAGCTTAGCTCAAGCTGGGTTTAACAAAAAAAGTTCCATCAAAATCGGTTCACTCTACAAAGAGTTATTGCAAAGTAAAGGTACCGTACCAAATGATCAAAAAAGCAGAGTACTCATGCCGCAGAGCCAAAATTGACCATCTAAACCTGCGAAAACGCTATATAAAGTATACATATTCGGAATCTACGTTAGACGGGCTATTCAAAACACTAATTTTGTCACTAGAAATGAAAAAATTCAAAGCTTCAAGGTGGTGTACCGGATGGTGTCAACCGCTTCTGAGGCTAAAATCGAGGTCAAGTTTACTGGACAATTTCTCGAAAACGGCTGAACAAAAAAGAACCCTCTTAGTACAGTTTTTAGCACTGCTTGAGTTACGCATCATATTAAAAAATGAGCTTGATCGATACATTCTTCGAGGAGTTATAGCAATTATAATGTACCGTACCAAATGACCAAAAAAGCGAGGCGACCGCCCTTCAGAGCCAAAATTGACAATCTCAACTACATAAAATACCATATAGAATATATATGGGGATACTCCCCACTAACTGAGGATTCTAAAACACTAACATTTGTTGGGCAAATCCGGTTTTTTGTTGTACCGAAATTTGGGTCACCCAGAGTAGCCCGAAAATTCGACTTTTTTCAAATTTAATCATTAATAACTTTTTGATCAGGCCGATTTGAGAAACCAACACACTGCAAACAAGAGGGGTTCAGTGCCAACAAAATGCGACCACTCCCGTTTAATTTGGTTCAGTACTTTAGAAGTTATTAACAAAATACTAATTTATACCCCAATTTTTGGGCTTTCAGCGATGCCCAAAATCTCCGGAACCGTTGTAAAACAACGTGAAATAGCGTTCGCGGCGCATTTGTGGGAGTAATTCTGGTGCACTTCAGCGTTCTAGGCCACTGCAAACCTTCCTGGTGAGGTGGGAAAAAATTTCTCACCTCACCATGAAGGGTATGATGTTTTGTGTGTTTTGAAATAAAACCACATCCACATAATTTTGATGAAATCGTGAAAAAAGATAAATTGTTGAATTAACCCAATTATTTGATACAATTAGCTTCAACAACTTGAACAATGTCTAGAAAACACAAAACGCACGCCGAAAAACTTGTTCAATTGCGCAAAACACCACTCAGCCATAAAATTTGAGAAAAGATTTTGTTTTTCGGCATTCATCATTGAATAACTGTTCTAAAGAATTTTTTGAGGAATGTGACTAGCCATTCCAAAAAAGAACGTCTTAACAGCAAAAGATAGTGCCAATGATCACTCGTTTTGATCAAAAATTAAATGAGAAAATTGAAAAAGCACAAAAGATTAAATTCCTTTCTCAATGTGATAAAACAAGATCTTTCCTCCGCAATTGCAGATTTTGCTTAAATATCTGTTGCAAATATTCTTATTTACCTGGCTTTTTTATCTCTGAAGGCGGTGAATGAAGTAAAAGATCAACATAAATTGAAAGAAAATACTAATCTTGAAACAATCAACGCCTTCAACAGCCCGTAAAAGAATTGCTAATTGCGTTCACAAAACATATATGCATTTTTTGTCATTTCAAAACGAAATATTCTTTACCTCTAAAGTTTCCTTTACCTCAAGATAAGAAAATCATTAGGAGGCAAGGAGCCTGAATTGATAAATTAAAGTGCACGCGAAAGAAGTGTCCAAGAACCTAAAAAAAGGAACGAATAATTTTTTATAAAATTGTTATTACTTTTTTGAAATGGACAAATTTGCAGACCTAATAAACGAAGTTATTTCATATTTTGTCATCGCAATTGGTTGCTCTGGGACTGTGGATTCCCTTTGTGTATCAGAAAACCCTAACTAGTTAATTTTTTAAATCGAAAAGCGTCTTTGATCCACTTTACCCTTACTTGTTCACAGACTTTCATGCATGTGTTTTGTGTGTTTTGACATAAAACCACATCCACATAGTTTTGATGAAATCGTGAAAAATGATAAATTGTTGAATTAACCCAATTATTTGATACAATTAGCTTCAACAACTTGAACAATGTCTAGAAAACACAAAACGCACGCCGAAAAACTTGTTCAATTGCGCAAAACACCACTCAGCCATAAAATTTGAGAAAAGATTTTGTTTTTCGGCATTCATCATTGAATAACTGTTCTAAAGAATTTTTTGAGGAATGTGACTAGCCATTCCAAAAAAGAACGTCTTAACAGCAAAAGATAGTGCCAATGATAACTCGTTTTGATCAAAAATAAATGAGAAAATTGAAAAAGCACAAAAGATTAAATTCCTTTCTCAATGTGATAAAACAAGATCTTTCCTCCGCAATTGCAGATTTTGCTTAAATATCTGTTGCAAATATTCTTATTTACCTGGCTTTTTTATCTCTGAAGGCGGTGAATGAAGTAAAAGATCAACATAAATTGAAAGAAAATTCTAATCTTGAAACAATCAACGCCTTCAACAGCCCGTAAAAGAATTGCTAATTGCGTTCACAAAACATATGCATTTTTTGTCATTTCAAAACGAAATATTCTTTACCTCTAAAATTTCCTTTACCTCAAGATAAGAAAATCATTAGGAGGCAAGGAGCCTGAATTGATAAAATAAAGTGCACGCGAAAGAAGTGTCCAAGAACCTAAAAAAGGAACGAATAATTTTTTATAAAATTGTTATTACTTTTTTTGAAATGGACAAATTTGCAGACCTAATAAACGAAGTTATTTCATATTTTGTCGTCGCAATTGGTTGCTCTGGGACTGTGGATTCCCTTTGTGTATCAGAAAACCCTAACTGGTTAATTTTTTAAATCGAAAAGCGTCTTTGATCCACTTTACCCTTACTTGTTCACAGACTTTCATGTACCACAATTTTTTCAATGTTTTTTGCCGTAATCAATAATTAAAATAAGTTGAAGTGAATTAAATCCTTTGCTTTTGTGTTTCAATGATATTTTTGATACTAGACCAAAAGGAACGGATTCGAGAATTCTAGGACAAAAAGATTGCTTAGAAAAGAAAATTCTTGAAGAGAGCGTTTTTAAAAAGTTAATGTTGAGGAAAAGAGCAAAAACTACATTCTGATGGGTAATTACGACTGTCATGATATAAAATATTAACTTCAGCAGGATTTCAGCAGGACTGTATGACATCTAACTGCAATTAGCGAGAGCAGTGGACAAACGACACAGAGTTGCCCAAAAATTCGACTTTTTTCAAGTTTAATCATTAATAACTTTTTGATCAGGCCGATATGAGAAACCAATCGAACACTGCAAGCAAGAAGGGTTTAGTGTCAACAAAATTCGACTACTCCCGTTTAATTTGGTTTAGTACTTTAGAAGTTATTAACATAATACTAATTTATACCCCAATTTTTGGGCTTTCAGCGATGTCCAAAGTCTGCGGAACCGTTGTAAAACAACGTGAAATAGCGTTCGCGGCGCATTTGTGGGAGTAATTCTGGTGCACTTCAGCGTTCTAGGCCACTGCAAACCTTCATGGTGAGGTGGGAAAAAACTTCCCCCCTCACCATGAAGGTTACGATGTTTTGTGTGTTTTGACATAAAACAATATCCACATAATTCTGATGAAATCCTGAAAAAAGATAAATTGTTGAATTAACCCCATTATTTGATACAATTAGCTTCAACAACTTAAATAATGTCTAGAAAACACAAAACGCACGCCGAAAAACTTGTTCAATTGCGCAAAACACCACTCAGCCATAAAATCTGAGAAAAGATTTTGTTTTTCGGCATTCATCATTGAAAAACTTATCTAAAGAATTTTTTGAGGAATGTGACTAGCCATTCCATAAAAGAACGTCTTAACAGCAAAAAAGATTGCCAATGATCATTCGTTTTGGTCAAAAATTAAAAGAGAAAATCGAAAAAGCACAAAAGATTAAATTCCTTTTTCAATGTGATAAAACAAGATTTTTCCTCCGCAATTGCAGATTTTGCTTAAATATCTGTTGCAAATATTCTTATTTACCTGGCTTTCTTATCTCTGAAGGCGGTGAATGAAGTAAAAGATCAACATAAATTGAAAGAAAATACTAATGTTGAAACAATCAACGCCTTCAACAGCCCGTAAAAGAATTGCTAATTGCTTTCACAAAACATATATGCTTTTTTGTCATTTCAAAACGAAATATTCTTTACCTCTAAAGTTTCCTTTACCTAAAGATAAGAAAATCATAAGGAGGCAAGGAGCCTTAATTGATAAAATAAAGTGCACGCGAAAGAAGTGTCCAAGAACCTAAAAAAGGAACGAATAATTTTTTATAAAATTGTTATTACTTTTTTGAAATGGACAAATTTGCAGACCTAATAAACGAAGTTATTTCATATTTTGTCATTGCAATTGGTTGCTCTGGGACTGTGGTTTCCCTTTGTGTATCAGAAAACCCTAACTAGTTAATTTTTTAAATCGAAAAGCCTCTTTGATCCACTTTACCCTTACTTGTTCACAGACTTTCATGTACCACAATTTTTTCAATGTTTTTTGCCGTAATCAATAATTAAAATAAGTTGAAGTGAATTAAATCCTTTGCTTTTGTGTTTCACTGATATTTTTTGATACTAGACCAAAAGAAACGGATTCGAGAATTCTAGGACAAAAAGATTGCTTAAAAAAGAAAATTCTTGAAGAGAGCATATTTAAAAAGTTAATGTTGAGGAAAAGAGCAATAACTACATTCTGATGGGTAATTACGACTGTCACGCAATCAAATATTAACTTCAGCAGGATTTCAGCAGGACTGTATGACATATAACTGCAATTAGCGAGAGCAGTGGACAAACGACACAGAGTAGCCCGAAAATTCGAATTTTTTCAAATTTAATCATTAATAACTTTTTGATCAGGCCGATTTGAGAAACCAATCTGACACGGCAAGCAAGAAGGGTTTAGTGCCAACAAAATGCGACTACTCCCGTTTAATTTGGTTTAGTACTTTAGAAGTTATTAACATAATACTAATTTATACCCCAATTTTTGGGCTTTCAGCGATGCCCAAAATCTGCGGAACCGTTGTAAAACAACGTGAAAAAGCGTTCGCGGCGCATTTGTGGGAGTAATTCTGGTGCATTTCGGCGTTCTAGGCCACGGCAAACCTTCATGGTGAGGTGGGAAAAAACTTCCCCCCTCACCATGAAGGTTACGATGTTTTGTGTGTTTTGACATAAAACAATATCCACATAATTCTGATGAAATCGTGAAAACAGATAAATTGTTGAATTAACCCCATTATTTGATACAATTAGCTTCAACAACTTAAATAATGTCTAGAAAACACAAAACGCACGCCGAAAAAGTTGTTCAATTGCGCAAAACACCACTCAGCCATATAATTTGAGGAAAGACTTTGTTTTTCGGCATTCATCATTGAATAACGGTTCTAAAGAATTTTTTCAGGAATATGACTAGCCATTCCATACGAGAACGTCTTAACAACAAAAGATAATGCCAATGATCACTCGTTTTGGTCAAAAATTAAATGACGAAATCGAAAAAGCACAACGGAACAATTTTTTTCTGAATGATCCAAATTACCCCAAAAACAAGTTTATGCAGAAAAAGTGATTTTTCTCTGGATTCCCAGTTCGTTTTTCCGCCACCTCATTCCGGGTTGCTTAGAAACAACGTTTTCTATATGTCAAGAATTATCAAGATCTTATCAAGTTTTGCCAAGAAAAGTTCTTGACATGTCTTGATAAGATCTTGTCAAGATCTTATCAAGGTGTTCCAAGAAATGTTTGTCTATCAAGATCTTGGCAAGATGTTTCAAGTTTTGCACGAGTTAACAAGATCTTGCATGTCATGGCAAGGTGTATCAAGTTTCGTTTCACTGGGACTGGTAACCTTGAACTTTGACTGAAGTTTGTTTTAGATTATATTTAACCTAAAGTACATTAATAATTTGTTGTAACGTCTAGTCGGTAACATCTTTCGCCGCATTGCGCAATTCGCAACTCGCCTGACCTTTTTTATTTAGAATTCCCATTTCAAACTAGATGATTTTTTAAGCCTCGCTTTGGGTGTCTTTGCTTTGAATAATAGGAGTTAATTAAACTGTCTGTTCTGTTTACTTTTTTTCTATTATCCTATAAGATTCCTTGCACTACAAGATGTTACGCGATGTTCCTGCATTTGTATCATATGAAAAGTGTATGACAGATGTAAAGTTGGAATCAGTCCGCACATTAGACATAAAAAAGTGTTCATTTGCCAAAGCGGTACTGCCTAAGACGTCCTTTTTCGATCCTTGCTAAGCAACATTAGTATCCTGTTCATAACTTCACAATTCCTCAAACCTCCCCCTCCCCACTAATGCAATGTGATATTCCTGTATGAACTGACAAATTGCACATATTAGCTTACATGACCAGTGAAAGATGAAATGAGTATCAAGACTTGTCAAAGAGTATAGAGAAATTACATGTGACCCCGGGTTGATACAAAGTTTTTATTATAGAACTTTCATATAATGACCATTGACTTCATAAATCAAAAAAGTTTCAAAAGATTGGTAAAACTGTAACTTCGCCATAAAACAGTTTGAGGTGCCATCCGGAAGTGACCTCTGATCAGACCAAGTCCAACGCACACGGTGTGTTCCCGGACCAGAATTACAGGATCTGGAATTTGGTTCGAGCGCACAATAGTGTGATCAGAGGTCACTTCGGTCTGGGGATGGTGTGATCAAAGGTCACTTCGGTCTGGGGATGGTATGATCAGAGATCACTTCGATCTGGGAATTGTATGATCAGAAGTCACTTCGGTCTGTGGATGGCATGATCAGAGGCAGATTCAAGCGCACATTAGTCTGATGAGAGAGCAATTCGAGGTGCTACTTTTTCTTTTGATTTGTTGTTTACTGAGAGATGTTGTCTCTGCCATGAGGCAACAAAAAGCAGAATTCTGATCACAGACGCACCTAGAGTCTGATGGATTAGATCAGAACCAAAGGCGTCTAGCTGGTGGGAAATGCCAATCCTCCTAAAAGGAAATATTGGTAAACTGTAGAACACGACGTTTTATATGAAAAGCTGTCCTAATTCATCCACTGAGTTCAAAATATGCACTAATGTTATACTACATAAATTTTTTTCTCTACAGTTGGGTTTTACTTTCTTTAGCAATACTTTTAGAATGGTCCCTTTAGATAAACTTAATAATGCAAACATCAATTCTCTGAAATGAATATATTATTTAAAAAAACTATAGAAATTCGTTCATAGCGGAAGACATTCACTGATCAGACTATTTCGAGCGCAATTGAATCTGGTCAGAGTTGCTTCCGAGCGCACAATAGTCCGATCGGGAGTGACTTTTGAGCGCACAATCGCCTGGACGATGGTTTGAGTTTGGTCGGGGCCATGGTCGCACAATCGTGTGGGCAATTGTCTGATATCGGGCTGATCAGAGGTCATTTCCGCCTGCAAAGGTCTGATCAGAGACGGTTTCGAGCGCACTTCGAGCGCAAACTGTGCTTCGAGCGCACTTTCGTCCGATCAGAGAATATTTTGGTCGGGGATGGTCTGATCAGAGTTTACTTTCGTCCGGAATGGTCTGATCAGAGGTTACTTCAACCTCGGAAATGAAAGGCCATAAAATGAAACGTCATAATATGAAATTGCAACTTTTTGAATTATGGGGTCAACCCTGGACATCTCCGTGACGCTGTAAGCTAATCAACCAGATATAAGTGCATTATCAACAAATAGCCAAAGAAAGACTGAGAGAATTGGTGAGAGATGATACGAATCAAAGTATTCCCGGGTCGAGGTTTGGTCCAAAAATAATGTAAGAATAGCGGTGAATAGCGGTGAAAAACACTTTTTTTCACCGCACAGCGCCCGCATTTTTTAGTGTTGAATGCGGTGAAATTTTGCGCTTTTAGCGGTGAAAAATTTTCGTTCACCGCGTTCACCCTATTTCTTACAAAAAAGAAACAGCCCTACACGAGTTCAAATCTCTCATCTCCTGCATGTCATCAACTTGTTAGTCCACTGCGCCATCTGTCACTTACTTTATTGATATTTCCTGTAAATTTAAGATAAACGTTGAAATTAGCGGTGATATTTGTAAGATTTGCGATTTTAGCGGTGAAAAAATTTTTTCGCCGCATTCTGCTGATGGCGGTGAAAAATTTTTTTTCATTGCATTCTGCTGGTAGCGCTGAAAATTTTTTTCACCGCTCAAGCGGTGAGAAAAAAATTTTCACCGCTAAACGTTCTTTTTTCACCGCATTCATCGCATTGAACGCAAATCTTTTACTCAAATTCACTTTTACTCAAATTCACCTCAAATCTTACATCTTTTAGCGATTTTCAGCGGTGACACCTCGACCCGGGTTTCATTACTTTGCCTACCATTGCCTTGACAAAATGTTTTCTTGTATTTTCACCGACGCATGGTGTGCATGTCTACCTCGTAGTTTTTCAGTAGCTATTTGTAATAATCGATTAGCCAGAAAAGTAGCCGATCCTTAAAAGTAGCCAGACTTGGTTTGGCTGTTTCACCAATTACGTTAATGACTAGTGCAGACCACAATGAATTCCAGATTGGACAAGCAAATGACGCCAGAGTTTAACAACTATGCTGTACGGTTTTCCTTCATTGGGTAATAACTGTATCGAGAAACCTAGTGCGATTCCCGACGGAAGTGTCAATTTTTATTAAAAAAGATGTTGCACACTTAATAGTTATCAAACTCATCGTCTAAAACTTATGATTCCCATTGGCACCTGAACAATTCCTGGAAGAGCAATGATGATCTTGTAAGCGCTACAATGGTCAATATCAAGTATTCCTTCGCTGCTGATTTATCTGCATTTACACGAGCCCTACCTCCGGTTGAAAACAATTAAGTTTTGTATAATACGATAGATAGGGATAACCTTGATCAAAAGTTGCATTCCCGGGCACAAATCAGCTTCAAATATTCAAAGTCTTATGTGACGTATGTGACGTATACATAATATGCCGCTTAAAAAATTTCGGAGTAAATGTGCAATTTCATAAAGAGCGAAACTTGGGAGCAACCGAAAAGGTTCAAAGTCAGCACTTGTATGCATCAATTATCTGTTTTTGTAGCATATAAACTTTGTAGAGTCGACATAATTCTAATGTCGTTTCCTTTCACAAAAAAAAACTGTTTTTTGAATTATCACGCTTTATTCCCTTTAATTATAGCGTTGTTCTCCTAACCTCGACTACCCAACTGAATGTTTTACACAGTACCGTGCTATATAAGAACTTATAAAATGCAAGGGGGGCATAAAAACACTGGGGGCCAATGCAGCATGAACCCCAAATTCCGTGGGGCAGTCATGAGGTTTAACCTCTCACAACCCCTCAGCATCCAAATTATGTATCATGAGAAGCACTTCCCCCTTTAATTACGAAATTAGTCAAACTAGTCACTAATCAGAGATGGACAAAACGATTCTAACGGCTGCTCTCCTATCAAAGTCAAGGAAAACTTTACACCGCCCAGTTCGTTTCAGCGGTTTCAAATCTGTCCGGATATTGTGTTTTTGCAGTTAACTTTTGTGAACTGTATTATCCGCTATACTTTAGATAACCGTTGCATTACTCTTTGCTCGATTAGCCTCAATAACTAACTGCTCAGCTTTGCTGCATAACAACTTGTTTCTCCCAGAATAACAAAATAATTCAAATAGAAAAAATCAAATTTTTGTTGAGTTTTTGTTAATAACTCAATTTATCAACCGAAATTGCAAATTCTGCTCCTAACAAATTGCTAAAGATGACTTCGAGTAACTGTCAATCAATTTTTAAGTTTGTAGCGAACCTCCTTGTTAATGGGGGCGCTTTTAAAGCAACTCAGATATTATAAATCTGATTCAAATTAATAAACAACTTTCTGTTTCTCAATTGGCTTCAATAACCACCAATATCCAAACTATGCTAGGCTTCGTTAAAGCCAGTAAGAGCAACTGACTATGTGCTTTGCACAAAGTTTCTGTTACTTAGGAACTTTGTTCCTCAGAAAGAAAGATTGAGAATATCAAAGTTAATTCTCTTTTCAACAAGTCAAAGTAAAGTTAAAACTGTACAATCACTAATATGATCTACAGAAACAATACACGATAACAAGTAATTTACCGCTCAAGAAAGTGCTTCAATACGCACTGTATGTCAGTTTAATATAACCAAAATTGCAAATTTCTTCTGATTTTTGGTAGTTTCTCAAGCTCCCTTTATGCTGCTAGTCACGTGGATATACATGTCAAATTCAACTGTTGATTGGTTGCAGATAAGAATGTCGACAGAATGTTAACACTTTTCCATAACGTCCTTTTTTCAGTGTAAATTTGATGTCATGGGAAATTTGTTAACCATGTAGAAGTTTTGTCGAATATTCTGTATCAATAACAGGTTGATTCGCAATCCAATCGCAAAGAATCTGATGCAATACTGTTAAGTCGTAGTATCGTTTTGCTGGTGGTTGAGGTAGTTCGAGTTTGAGTTATAGTTTGACTTCATGAATGGCGATTGCGTACTAATAATAGTTGCTAAATATAAATGTTGAATAAAATGAACAAATCCAAATGACTTCGATAGAATGTAGCATTAAATTTCGCTTGTCACGTTATTCTAAATTGAACTGCTTGAAAAGACCTTGAACCGCTATTCAATTTGATTTCTGAATTGTTAAGCTTGGCCGCAATATCGCCGGCCCTGTTTTCCATCGCGAAAACATCTTTTCCAGGTAGTACTGGGGCGAGCTTCACTACTGGTCTCTTGTACACTCCGTCGTTCGTTCGAACTATCGCTGATCGAATCACACCGTCAGACCCATCGATGGTCTCCGTAACTCGACCTAAATTGTAACATCCACGCTTATCGCTGTCTTCGATCAACCAAACGAGGTCGCCTTCTTTAAGGGTTTCGTTCGTCGTAGATCGCCATTTTTGTCGATTATTCAGAGTTGGCAGATATTCTTTACGGAATCTGTCCCATATGAGATTTGCATAGGCTTGAGATTGTTGAAAGAGCTTTCGATGATCAACAAATTCTTCTGCGCATGGTAGATAGGGTAAGCAAACTGTTGCCAAGCAAGAAGTGATTGGGGGTCAATGCTTCTAAGTCATTAACATCTGAACTGACTGGAGTCAACGGTCTTGCGTTCAGGGTCTGCTCCACAATACACATCGTTGTTGAAAGAACGTCCTCGGTGACTGATCTGTTCTCCAACACTGCATACATTGCTTTCTTGCAACTTCTCACCAACCGCTCCCATACTCCTCCAAAGTGAGGTGCTGCGGGTGGGTTGAACTTCCATCTGATCTCTCGTTGAATTAGATGTTCTTCGATCCCTTCTTTGTTCCATGCGGCAACCTACTCTGCAAACTCTCTTTCAGCTCCAACAAAGTTTGTCCCGTAGTCACTGATGATTGTACTCGGTTTGCCTCTTCGCGCAATAAATCTCATTATTGCATTGAGACAACTATCTGTGTCCAACTTGGGTACCACTTCTATATGCACCGCTCTCATAGTTAGACAAGTAAAGAGACAACACCATCGCTTTTCATTTCTTCGCCCAATCTTCACAATGAAAGGGCCAAAGTAGTCAACTCCAACATTTGTAAAGGCTGTTGAAGCATCTAAACCGCTCTTCGGTAGATCTGCCATTACTGGTGCTATCGTTTGTGCTCTACCCTTTCTGCAGGTAACGCACTTATTCTTGATAGATCTTAAGGCGTTTCTTATGCCTAGGATCCACATATTCTGCTGAACAATGTTTCTCACATGCTCAGTGCCCTCGTGTTGGTTGTCCTTGTGCTCATTTCGTAAGAATAATTCAACCGCATGATGTTTCCAATGTAGCAAAATTGGATGCTTTGCATTGAAGTCCAATTGACTTTTGCCTATTCTGCCTTTGGCTCGAATAAGTCCTTCTTCATCTATGAAGGGTGAGAATTGTAGGATTTGCTGCCTTTTGAAACTTCCTTTTCAGCTTCGAGAGATTTCATCTCTTCACCAAACTGTTCTTGCTGTAGTAACTTGAAGATTGTTGCTTTTGCTTTTTCTCTTTCTTCAATGCTGACTACAACTGTTGCTGGTTTGTGTTTGTTCAATGCTCGCTGTACGTATGCTACTGTGTTCATTAATCTGTTAAAGTTACTGAATCGTTCCCACTGAATAACAGCTTTCTTTTCTTCAGCCTGTATCATGAAGACTGATGAGGGTATATTCTCTTCATCTGATGCAAAGATTAGGTTCACTTGCTCTGACCACTCGCTTTCTGGTCGTTTCAACCAGGCCGGCCCAGTGAGCCACTCACTTCTCTTGAGTTCCTCAATGTTGATTGCTCTGGTGCCAATGTCCGCTGGGTTGTTGATACCGCTCACATGTTTCCACTGTGAAACATCAGTTGTATCTAGTATCTCAGCTACTCGAATGGCCACAAACACTTGCTATTTACGATGGCAACTGTGTATCCACTGCAATACTGTAGTTGAGTCTGACCAAAAACTGCAACTATTTATCTTCATTTCATGTTCTTTGACTATCTGTTCTTTCAACCTCACTGCTATGACTGCCGCTTGCAGTTCCAATCGCGGTATTGAAAGATGCCTCATCGGTGCCACTCTGCATTTTCCGATGACAAATGCTAAGTCAGCTGAGTATTTTTTTGGTTGTGAACGTAGATAGGCAACTGCACACATCGTGTCTTCAGATGCCTCAGCAAACACATGAAGTTCGGTTTTATCCCGAATTTCGCTAGGCTCCACTTCTTCTTCTTCGCTAGGCTCCACTTCGTTGTCCCAATGTTGTCCATTCTTAGTCCAGATGCCTTTCAGAAGTCGTCTCATATGAACACTGAATGGAGCAAACAATCCGATCGGGTCGAATACTGAAGATACCAGTGACAGAATTTTCCTCTGCGTTATAGATGTTTCAACTTCCTTGTTTGTACCTCTGCACACTTGAAGACTATCATCAGTAACAGTCCATTGTAGCCCTAGCACTGAGGACCCCTCCGTAGTAGGTTCAACTTCGACTTGCTTCGTGTCGCTGATTGACTTCAAGTATTCTGGGATTGCTTCGGTAACTGCATCGTTGTTGCTTATCCACTTCTTCAGTTCAAATCCATGTTGTGAGAGAAGACGTTGTAGTTGATTGAAAACTTCAATTGCTTCGTCAGGGGTTTCTACTGATTTGATGAAATCGTCCATGTAGAAGTTGTTTTGTATTGCCTTTGTTGCTATTGGATACTCCTTTTCGTTATCCAGTCCCACTCGCTTGAGAGCATAACTTGCACAAGTTGGAGAACTCTTAGCTCCAAATACGTGACGCTGATATTCGTATATCTGAACAGATTCATTAGTCCTTGGGCGCCATAAGAACCTCAAGCAACTTCTGTCCTGCTCGGGAACTTGCACTTGTAGAAACATCGATTCGATGTCCGCTGTCAGGGCTATTGGTCCTTCACGGAATCTGAATATTGTTCCAATCAACCCATGTAGCATATCAGGTCCTGCTAGTAGCTTGTCATTTAGGCATACTTCTTTGTACTTTGAGGCAGCATTGCAAACACGTCTTACTTTGCCAGGCTTGTTCGGGTTTAGCACTGGTTGGTGTGGCAAATACCATTCTTTCCCGAAGGTGCCTTTCACATTGGACTCGTCCAATATCTTCACGAATCCTTTTTCTACATCTGTATCTATTGATTGTTGATACAAACTCTTCAGGTTTGGGTCCCTTTGGAATCTTCGCTCCAGTGAGTAAAGCTGACCCAAGGCTGAGCTGTAGTTGTTCGGTAGGTTTGGCTCCGGTTCGCTCCACAGCATTCCCACATCGTACCGCTCGCCTGTAAATTTTGAAGTACTCTCTAGCATCTTCTGTGCCTGCAGTTCCTTCTTTGACTGACTTACGACGTTGATTTTGGAAGCATAGGTTTCTATGTCCCACCAGGTTTGGATATTCTCAGCCACTTTCACATCCTCTGTGAAGGCGCAATGACAAACATTTTGTCTTTTTTTGCCCGTCATGGGTCCACTGACTACCCATCCTAGCTCTGTTAGAACGGCGAAAGGTTCACTTCGTGTTCCTATCTTATAGTCCAATGGGCGTTGTAGCTCATAAGCATCTTGACCAAGGATGATGCCAACTTCCATCAAGTTGAAGCTTTTGTTGGGGAGAACATTCAAGTGATTGAAGCTTTGCTTCAGCTTGTTGTAGTTGTAGTTTGTGTTCCCCAATGATATTGACGGGTGTGCAAACGCTTCGATTGAATGCACCTTTGAATGTACTCCCCTTATTTTGAGAGGAACCTTTCTGTCTTCAGGTCCTTTGTTCCATGTATGCCAGCTATGTTGAGCGTCACATCGGTGCCTTGGGCTCGTAACTTCTCTTTCACACCTTGAATGATGAATGAAACCGTTGATCCACTATCGAGGAAAGCATATGTGTTCAGCCTGTTGCCAGCGCTCTGTATTGAGACAGGAGCTATCTGAAGAAAGCTTGTAACTTCGTTACTCTGATTGATTGTTGCTGCGCTTACTTTGACTGCTTGATTGCTCTCTTCCATTTGGTTTTCTGAGTGTAGCAATCGGTTGTGCTTCTTGATGCATCCATTGATGCCGCACGCATTGACTTCACAATCTTTGATTGCATGTCCTTTGCCTAGACATCCGTAACATAAGCGTTGCTTTCTCACTGCTGCGTACCGATCATTGACACTCATGTTCCTGAATAGTGGACAGTTTCATATTTTATGAGTGCCATCAGCTAGAGGACAGTGATCACTTTGCGTTTGCTTCGTTTCTTTCACGTTGGAACTTGCACTGAAGTTCGACGTTTTCGAGAACCGTTTGTCTCTATTCGTGCTTCTTCGGTCTTCTTCTCTTTGCTCTCCCTTGAAAGCTGAAAACCCTTCGTGCACGAAAGCCATCCTAGATAGCCACTTTTCAAACATAATTAGATCAGGCCAATCTTCATCTTTATCATCAACATAGAACCACCACCTCTCTTTGAGAACTTGGGGTAGCTTGTCTACTGCCATATACAGTGTCGAGCTTGATTGCAGATCACCAATCTGCTTGTACTCTTTGAGCACATTCACAAATTTCGAAATAATAACTGAGAAACTGATCAGACCTGTTGAGTCGTGAGGTTTCACCTGACTTGCTTTGCGAAGACTCTCCAGTTGTGAATCAATGATCACATGAGGCCTTCCAGATTTCCTCTCCAGAATACTCCATGCAGCACCATAGAACTGTCCAGAATAACCCATTCCAGAGATTGCTGACCTTGCCTTGTCTGTCAGTAGGGTCTTCAGATGGCTCATCTTCTCTGAGCCTGGTATTGGTCGTTGATACACTGTAGCAATGAACATACTAGACCACTCCGGCAATTCAAGAGGATTTCCATCGAAGTTGTTCAACTTCAGCTTTGGTAGGTTACTGCTACCTGCATACCCACTGTTGTATCGTAGTAGACCAGCTCGGGGGAAACGTCCCGGTCTTCAACACTTGAGGATCGGTCTCGTGAACTGCGATATCGTGAGAATTGACTAGACCTGTTCATTTCAGGGGTTACTTTGAAGTGAGCTGTTGATCGATCTGGTGCTAGAAGGTTGTCGATCCTGCGGGCCCAGTCTGACACATCTCTCTTCTTTGGGGTCTAGTTGAAGGGTGATTTATCTCGAGCACCCGTTGATTGGGAACGAGCATCATCGTTCTCTAATGCAGTTCTCTTCACTTTGCGCTCTAGCTCACGCTCTTCCTCCAGGAGTTGATGCTTGGTTTCCAGTTCCTTCATTTGCATTTCCAGCTCTAGCTTCCTTCGCTAAAACCCTGCCTGTTCCAGACGCATCTTAGTTTTGAATTCGATATCGAATTTCTTCATCTTTTCCTCGCGCCTTTGCTTTGCTGAAGATGTTTCCGAAACATTCTCCGTCTCTTGGCCGCTTGCTGTTGCTCCATTTTGCACTGTTTGAGCAACTAGGTTGTCCGTTGGGTAGTTGTTATTGCTCTCGTTGTCGTTGACTGCTTGGGTTGCGTTGCTTTACACTGCATTCATTGCTGGTTGCGTGCCTTTGCTTATATATGCAAGCCAATGATAGTCCAAACTTGCTTTGCACTTCCTTGCTTCTTTCAGATGTTCTTCAACAAAACTTGTTGGGTAGGGTGCAAGCTTGTTTCGACGCTGCAGTTGCTTGGGTATTTCTTCCTCTAGGAGGTGAACAGTCTGTTGGTAGAGGACCTTTAGTTTGTTGGGTCGATCTGAATCTTCAATTATTTTGTAGCCAATCCCTGTTTTAGTGTTAACTTCTTCCAATAAATCTTGTAACTTCTTGTCGTACCTTTGAGCTGTTGATTGAAGCTCCTCTCTGCTGATTGTGCTTGAATTGCCTGGTTGCTGCTTGCTTTTGCTTTGCTTGTTCCTTTTAAGCGAGGTTAGCTCTTCAACGTAATTTGTGAATTGCATTCGCAAATTTCTCTCTGCCTCACTGGGGTTGCGCTGTTGATTTGTTTGATTCTCTTTGGGGGGTGCCTTCGACACTCTCCTCATCAGATTGGACAGCAGTTTGCCTTCCACTGTCCGGGTCGGCGGACCAAATGTAACGGCTGCTCTCCTATCAAAGTCAAGGAAAACTTTATACCGCCCAGTTCGTTTCAGCGGTTTCAAATCTGTCCGGATATTGTGTTTTTGCAGTTAACTTTTGTGAACTGTATTATCCGCTATACTTTAAATAACCGTTGCATTACTCGTTGCTTGATTAGCCTCAACAACTAACTGCTCAGCTTTGCTGCATAACAACTTGTTTCTCCCAGAATAACAAAATAATTCAAATAGAAAAAATCAAATTTTTGTTGAGTTTTTGTTGATAACTCAATTTATCAACCGAAATTGCAATTTCTGCTCCTAACAAATAGTTAAGGATGACTTCGAGTAAATGTCAACAAATTTTTAAGTTTGTAGCGAACCTCCTTGTTAATGGGGGCGCTTTTAAAGCAACTCAGATATTAAAAATCTGATTCAAATTAATAAACAACTTTCTGTTTCTCAATTGGCTTCAATAGCCACCAGTATCCAAACTATGCTAGGCTTCGTTAAAGCCAGTAAGAGCTACTGACTATGTGCTTTGCACAAAGTTTCTCTTATTTAGGAACTTTGTTCCTCAGAAAGAAAGATTGAGAATATCATAGTTAATTCTATTTTCAACAAGTCAAAGTAAAGTTAAAACTGTACAATCACTAATATGATCTACAGAAACAAGACATGATAACAAGTAATTTACCACTCAAGAAAGTGCTTCAATACACACTGTATGTCAGTTTAATATAACCAAAATTGCAAATTTCTTCTGATTTTTGGTAGCTTTTCAAGCTCCTTTTATGCTGCTAGTCACGTGGATTTACTTGTCAAATTCAACTGTTGATTGGTTGTAGATAAGAATATCGACAGAATGTGAACACTTTTCCATAACGTCACTTTTTCGGTGTAAATTTGATGTCATGGGAAATTTGTTAACCATGTAGAAGTTTTGTCGAATATTCTGTATCAATAGCAAGTTGATTCGCAATCCAATCGCAAAGAATCTGATGCAATACTGTTATGTCGTAGTATCGTTTTGCTGGTGGTTGAGGTAGTTCGAGTTTGAGTTATAGTTTGACTTCATGAATGGCGACTGCGTACTAATAATAGTTGCTAAATATAAATGCTGAACAAAATGAACAAATCCAAATGGCTTCGATAGAATGTAGCATTAATTTCGCTTGTCACGTTATTCTAAATTGAACTGCTTGAAATGACCTTGAAGCGCTATTCAATTTGAGTTCTGAGTTGTTAAGCTCGGCCGCAATATCGATACCCGGGGTTTCCTTAAACTCTTAATCTGCACTGAATCAATATAATTTCATTATGAATTTTACTATGCCAAGAACTCAAATTATGGCGCCTTTTACCACAATCATACCGTTATTCCTACCGTTATTGTTCTTTTCTTCTGTGAAAACTGATTTATAAACGTGTCTTTCTCTGTGAATAGTGATTTATTATTGACTCTTTCTCTGTGAAGACCGATTTATTTACGTGCCTTTCTTTATGAACACTAGTTTATACACGTGCGCTGGTCTTTGAAGCTCGAATTACATAGGTGTATGATTCATAGGTCGCTCGAATTTGCTAGCATGGTATCGCATTTGAGAAGCTGGTTCTTAGCCAATTAACACCAATCGACGCACTGTTTCAACTAAGCAACTGCATCACCTAATTTAACAGCTACATGAATTACGGATGTTATGCTAAATCATGCTAAACCATTTAAATTAAATTTTGATGTCAAAACTGTCAAAGTTGATCCCGGAGACTACCTCAAAGTCTTTTCCGTACTTTCCTAATCTCAAAAATTGTATTCTCAAAAACTATTGGGTTGAAGTTGATATGGTGAATGAAATCTGGTTGATGTACTCGGGGCCCAGGCCTAGACCTCGACTTATGAAAAGACTTTAAAAGTCTAGTAGGGGGGGGGGGGCCAATATTGACTATAATTACACGGTCGAGGTTCCTAGTAAAAGTCGAGCTAATATCTTTTCATGGGTCGAGCTAAAGTCTTTTCATAACGAAGAAAGTCCAGCTAAGGTCTTTTCATGGGTCCAGCATTAGTCTTTTAATAACCAGCAAAGTCGAGTTAAGGTCTTTTCATGGGTCCACCATTAGTCTTTTCATAAGTCTGTTTTTTTCAATATTCAAATTTTTTATTTGTTTCCTGCTTCTGTACATACAGAAGCAGAACCGGAGCAAGACTATATAGTTTTGCACCAGAGCAGTCCAACTTAAGAATCAGTTGGAAATCTGCCAAAAGCCTTAAGAATTTTGTCAATTCTTAAGTTAAAGAGTTTTTTCAGATCGAGTATATTACCACATTACTTGATTCAATGAAACCAGCTAGCTTAAGAATATTGGTCCTAGTCCCATTAGCCATGAAAAAATTTCGGCGCTATTCAGTTTGTTTTCCTTACCAAAATTATTAGCTATTTTTTTTTAAAAAATAATGCAGGTTTTTGAGGTATTTATGGTTCTTTTGAATCGTAAAAGGTGCATGATCACATATGCTGACTACGTTATATGCAATATTGCACGCAAAACGTTAATGGCAGAAAAACAGACTTATGAAAAGACTAATGATGGACGCATGAAAAGACTAATGATGGACCCATGAAAAGACTTTAACTCGACTTTGTTTGCAAACATTGTTGCGAGCTTAAGTCCAGCACAAACTTTGGGTCAAGCCAAAGTCTTTTGTAAAATTTAGGGTCCACCTAAAGTCTTTTGCAAAAAATCTGAGTCGAGCTAAAGTCCAGAATGCCTTAAAGTCCAGCTAAAGTCTTTTCATAGCTCAAATGAGTCCAGTATGGTCTTTTCATAGCACATTTTTGTCGAGCATTGTCTTTTCATGAGTCGAGGTCTAGACCTGGGGGACACTGGACTCCGGACTTGGGGTAATGAAGTGAGAATAGTGGTAGAGAAACCATTTTGAATGTGCTACTGCTCGGTTGAGTCTGAAAATCAAGTTCAGCAGCCCAAGTCCTCAGGCGACACTTTGTCAACGTTTCGATGAAACGATGTCCTCTGTTGGGTGTTTGAACACCACCTGAACTGGCATCAATGGTATAAAAGAATTTGAACAGATTTGATCATTAGCAATTTGACTAGCTGATAATGTAGCAGCGTATTGCACTAACAAAGTCACTGATTTCAAGGCTTGATTTGATTCTGAAGTCGGCTCATACTGCAAAGCATTATCGATCAACGAAAGAAATATATCGTAGACAGGTTCAGTCAAAACATTCAGAATTTTCTTGGAGAAAAACTCGAAAAGAGTCGCAATGAGATCGAAATTAAATTCAGATATTATGGAAATTTTAAAGAAATCGTTGTTCAACAATGGCGCAATTATGTTTATTGAGCAAAAAGCAGCTTTCCCCGAATCTGTGGACATGATGGCTCAAATACATCAATGCTTTTATTTTCACGCAAACAAACAATGATTCATTACAAGACTAAACAAAACAGAGAATCTCAATCCTCATTAAAGCCCCCATTCAAATACTAAAATAAATATGTATATATAAATATATATATATATATATATATATATATATTATATATATATATATATATATATATATATATATATATATATATATATATATCAGAAACACGTTACCGCGACACGTTACCGCTAATTTTACACAAATTTTGCCAGTTTTAGAATCACAAGAGAGTCTTTTTGAAAAAAATTCACTTTACTCTTCGACACTATTCTGTACAGCATGTGTGCTCTGTGATATTGTTTGATTTCAACTGCTTTTACCCGAGACATTTGTAAATAGTGCTTCACAAAGTTTGCGATTAAATACTTAGTCCCTCACAGAGTAATAATCCATAATAAATGACCCTTCACAGTGGATCCCACGTTAATAAATAGTCCATCACAGTAGTCTACACGTTAGTAAATCATTATGCACAGAAGTCTCCACTTTGATGAATCAATCATCACGCGAATACACGTTTGTAAAGAAGCATTCTCCACGGTTTGTATTAAGCCTGTGATTTCTCTACGAAGTAGGATTAGCTAATTTCCAATGGATTCATAATGATTCAAGTCTGTATACAATTGGTTTCTTCTGCTCAGTGCTGAAATGCTCTGAGGGCAAAATCGTTTAAAAATCTTCCTGAAATTTGCAACTATAGGAAATAGCGTTTATAATAGCGAGTTTATAATAACCTCGTAAGTGTAAGAAAAATTAAAGAAAGTCTATACAGTAAATATTGGTCGCCTAGTTAAGAAAAATTTAATTTCACAAAAATCTATTCCCTTATTCAATTTGTGACTATTATCTCATTTTAAGTAGAAACTCGGGTCGTCCCGAATGGCAAACAAGTTTGCAGGCCCTCTGTATTTATGCCGCCAGTCTTCTTTCTTCACAATTGCAGGCCTCGACATTTTTACGTAGAACAAAAGTCATGTTTCAGGTATAAGAAATCCAATGTTTTCTCTCAAATTGAACAAGCAACACCGAAGAAAAAGACATATATTTTTTGATAGCTTTCACATATGTTAAATATATATAAAATGAAAGCTTCAGACATTTAAGACCAACTACCCCCATAGTATTTCTTCTCGTTTTTAAAATCTACCCCCATAATCTCCTTCTTCTCGTTTTTAAAATTCAACTATGTGGATCTCACTGCTATTTTGTCTTCCGTTTCTTTTTCTTGATAGTAAAACCTCACATATAAGTTTAAACAATCAATTTATTCTTAGTGTTCTTGAGACCGTTATCTATGACACGGATGGTTTGTATTTCAGCTTCCTAAAACAATTGAAGAACAACAAAGAGTGCATAATGGGTGGTAGTTGTTCATCATCTTCGCCTATGACGTCAACTGATTATAGCTATGCAGTTGCAAATGCACTCGATCAACTTCTTCATCTCAAAATGTCAATTGAGCTGAGTCAGGCAAGTGTAATAACTTTTCCCCTAGCTACTTTTAAGGATTACTCCCGAAATGATTACCCGGCGTTTTAAAACTGACTGGGTCGTGATTTCAGAGGTAGTCATTGGGCTGAATTTTTGTAAAATCAACGCTAAGAAGCGCGCTGAATAGAAGCCATAAGTTAGCTCTTTCTAGCCTTGATCTTACATAATTTCAGAGTTTCGTGGCGTATATCTTAATTAAAATTGGCGTTTTCAATATTAAATCTTACATATTTAAAAACCCGAGTACTAGTTTTGGTAGTCACCATAAAACGGAGCCCCAACTCTGGAAATAGAACGGCACTTCCTAAAAATACAGCTCGAAAAAGTGATTAACGTCCAGAAACGACTAAGAATGGTCATTTCGGAAACAGGCGGGTCAAAAACTGTCAGAACTTTTTGAAAAATGGGTATTTTGAACTGCAGGTTAGTTAGTGAATCACCTGATTTAAAAACTAAACCAAACGTTGCTGAGTAACAAGCCACTGATGGGCTTACGCACGATAAGGTTTTGTTTATTTAAGGAAAAAAATAACTCTAAAAAACTGGAAGCTCAATGTTTTAGCACCAGCCAGTTTTTCGATATCTCAATGATCATAATAATTTGTTCAGTAGTGTGTTCAAAAACCACTTGTTTATAGCCAGGAGTAAAAAAAAATCATAATAAATTTGGGAACGAACAGAAAATGTCTATAAACTTCTCGAGTTTGCATAGATTAATTCTTCATTTTCCACCGTGGGAGTGTAATTAGCAAACTGTGTTGTTTGATTGAAAGTTTGAATTTCTAATGCTCCTATTGTCTTCGTAAACACAAGGAGAAATTGCTCAATTTTTTCTCAAAATATCAACAACTTAGCGGACAGAAAGCAAATTGACTCGAACTTATTTTTTTAATCAAAACTCAAAGCAACTAAATCAACTTGAAATATTGAAATTGTCATATATTAAATAACATAACAACCTTTTTGATAAATTTTTTCTGAAAGTAACTTTCAGAACACATACTTTTTCAAGAGAGATACTTTTTCATTTTGAATTTGTCTTCAAGTTGTGGACTGCTTTTGTTTTATGTGACGGCCTTCAACCAAAAATTGGTCAAATAATGTAGAAGTTTGTATTTTTATCGTTAGCTGGGGACTGACTGGCGCCCAAAACCCTTTAAAATTTTCGAAAAATTTGTTTGGTAGGTCCTCTTGTTGAAGGGAGTGTAATGTGTTGTCCCAAAAAAATGTCGCTCTCTCGGATGCTTGAAAATGTCACTCTGGATGATTGAATTAATAATCAAAATATGTAACACCAGCAACAAGTAATGTTATAGCCAGAGACAGTTGACTGAGTAAACTCAACAACCAGAAAGAATTTTTCTATCCAAACTAATTAATGGTCCATACAAAATCAAACCAAATCAATCATTCCCTCCGCAAGTATTCACAAATCTGTCAATTTACTTCCTATCCCAAATTATTGAAATAAGTTCTGCCTACCAGTAGCAATGTTACTGACGAGAAACTTATAATCTTTGCAACCAACAATATTGAAAAACTTTGCCGTTTCACTCAATGCAACTGCGAAACTATGTTTTTTTGCAAAGAACTCACTAAAAAACTATACTGTTCTCACACTGAGAACCAACTGCTCCACTTGAGCTTTCTCACTCTCAGTTTTGACCGACGAACGGCCGTAAGACTCTCTTTCGCAAAACTCAGCTTCGTAAGACTCTCTCTCAGACTCCCTCTCTCGCGTCTGATGGTTTTTCTCGTGCTTAAGTTTGGTCAACCTTATCAATTTTTTGTCAGCAAAATGTAACGTGTCGTTCCTTATAGATTTTTTTGACCCAACGTATAAGTGCAATCGTGAGCGCAGATTACTGGTCAAGCGCTGTAGTTATCTTGAATAAATGGTTGCTAAAGATGACCGGATATTCGTGGACAAATCGCTTTGATAAGTTCAGGATCAAAGCAAGTTTATGTTTCATGTCCAACAGATCTTATGCAAGTGCAAGCCTTCTGTTTTTAACTTTTTCCACGTTACTGATATTTCTGTGTTTTAGCCCAATAATACGTTTGCTCCCCCGTGGATGTAGCGATGTTTGTTTTAACCAAATTTTAAAAATTTTCTGATAATCAAAATGCCGAAAGAAAGTCAGGGAAAACTAAAATCTTTCTGCGTTTATCTTCGTAAAACCTTGGTTAGTGTTACTACAATGAAAATGAACTGTAGTTAGTTTTGCGTTATTCACGTTTGAATGTGGTTTTTTGAAGATATTTTGACTTTGGTAAAAGTGCTCCATTCATGAAAGTACATAAAAAAAACAGTTACATAGTACATAAAAATCTCATCTTTTCTTGTTTGTTTTAAAAAGCCAAAGGAATATTTTGATTTTGGTAAAAGTGCTGCTCCTTTCATGAAAGTACATAAAAAAACAGTTACATAGTGTATAAAAATCTCATCTTTTCTTGTTTGTTTTAAAGATCCAAAGGAATGGTTTCAGATACCCAAAAAACCTTGCTTTTTCTCCCAATGCTCAAGAAACGTTCCGGGAGTCACCAGTCAAAATTTGAGGTCTATCGGACTTGAGGAGGTTTTGAGAAATTGCGGGGGGGTTGTGGTGATAATATGGACGCTTGATTTTCTTGCGTTCGAGTTTCTCTCTGTCAGAATTCCTTTAAAACAGTTCTTGTGCTCTTTTTGTCTTACCGATCTCATCGAAAGATTACCTCGGAGTAATAATTAGTCCTATGTCAAACATCGAACTCTTTTCATAACCCGTTATTTTCACTAAAAATTCCCTTTTGCAAAAATTTGACCTTTTGAACCTCCAATAATTTAACTATTTCTGTATTAAGAATTTTGATTCCTTCCACTGTACAACTACCAAAAATATAGTAAGGTACTTTTTTCGTAGCTTCATTTTCAAATAGACACTATGATTTTTCCAATTTTCACCTCATATAATCAACTGACTGACACAATTTGAAAATGAGAACAAACTAATTACTTGAATTTTTTACTCAGATTTGTTCCGCATGTGTCCTTTAATAACATAATCACTTTGAAAATGTCTTTCCATGGAATTTTCCTTAGGATTGCCTAACAAAATTCCATCCAAGACTACAACTTTCCAAACAAAGAAGAGTAAATTCGGTTCAGTTTCCTTTTTTAATTTCAACTCTTCGTTTTTTTCTTTTCAATCACTCTTTTGTTCTGCTCAATTTTGCTAGGCAACCAAGCCCGTTAAGTGTATCTGTATAGAAGCTAATCACTTTTGGAATTACACCATAAAAGAACCATTTTCTAGATATCAAAAACTCTTTTTACCTACCATTCGTAAAATAAAAATAATTGGCAAGTGTAAATTTTACTATACAGTACGCTCTGATTTTTCTTACAATAAAGTTTGCGACAAATACATTCCACTTGCTTGGGTAATCATTAGGGGCAAACAGACATGCTTGTTCTCGGAAAAATGCAGAAAAAGACCCACAAATCCTTCAAAGCACACTTGTTGTTTTTTTGCTTCTTTTATACAGCAATTTTTTTAAATCATACCCAATAAATGCTTCCTGAAAACACTAAACAGTAGCCCCAAACTTGTAGCTGCTTAGATTGGATAAAATCACACTTTCGTTATAACAAAATGGCTTTTAGGGGATGCAATTTTGGAGTTTGTGGGGAATGCTTTCTCCCAGACTCTTCATTTCTGTTTTCTACTGTTATCATACTTTGCTCCTTCCGTTTAATGACCTCTGAGTTTCATTCTGACTATATCTGACAACTTTATCACTCTAAATTTTGGTTGACGAACGGCTGTAAGACTCTCTTTCGTAGACCCTCCGCAAGTATTCACAAATCTGTCAATTTACTTCCTATCCCAAATTATTAAAATAAGTTCTGCCTACCAGTAGCAATGTTACTGACGAGAAACTTATAATCTTTGCAACCAACATTATTGAAAAACTTTGCCGTTTCACTCACTGCAACTGCGAAACTATGTTTTTTTGCAAAGAACTCACTAAAAAACTATACTGTTCTCACACTGAGAACCAACTGCTCCACTTGAGCTTTCTCACTCTCAGTTTTGACCGACGAACGGCTGTAAGACTCTCTTTCGCAAAACTCAGCTTCGTAAGACTCTCTCTCAGACTCCCTCTCTCGCGTCTGATGGTTTTTCTCGTGCTTAAGTTTGGTCAACCTTATCAATTTTTTGTCAGCAAAATGTAACGTGTCGTTCCTTATAGATTTTTTTGACCCAACGTATAAGTGCAATCGTGAGCGCAGAATACTGGTCAAGCGCTGTAGTTATTTTGAATAAATGTTTGCTAAAGATGACCGGATATTCGTGGACAAATCGCTTTGATAAGTTCAGGATCAAAGCAAGTTTATGTTTCATGTCCAACAGCTCTTATGCAAGTGCAAGCCTTCTGTTTTTAACTTTTTCCACGTTACTGATATTTCTGTGTTTTAGCCCATGAATACGTTTGCTCCCCCGTGGATGTAGCGATGTTTGTTTTAACCAAATTTTAACTATTTTCTTATAATCAAAATGCCGAAAAAAAGTCAGGGAAAACTAAAATCTTTCTTCGTTTACCTTCTTAAAACCTTGGTTAGTGTTAATACAATGAAAATGAACTGTAATTAGTTTGCGTTATTCACGTTTGAATGTGGTTTTTCGTAGATATTTTGACTTTGGTAAAAGCGCTGCTTCTTTTATGAAAGTATATAAAAAATCAGTTTTCTCATCTTCTCTTATATGTTTTAAAAAGCCAAAAGAATGGTTTCAGATACCCAAAAAACCTTGCTCTTTCTCCCAATGCTCACGAAACTTTCCGGTAGTCACCAGTCAAAATTTGAGGTCGATCGGACTTGAGGAGGTTTTGAGAAATTGCTGAGGGGGTGTGGTGATATTATGGACGCTTGATTTTGTTGCGTTTGAGTTTCTCTCTGTCAGAATTTCTTTCAAACAGTCCTTGTGCTCTTTATGTCTTATCGATCTCAGCTCAAGATTACTTCGGGGTAATAATTAGTCCTATTTCAAACATCGAACTCACTTCATAACTCGTTATTTTCACTAAAAATTCCCTTTTGCAAAATTTTGACCTTTTGAACCTCCAATAATTTAACTGTTTCTGTATTAAGAATATTGATTCCTTCCAATGTACAACTACCAAAAATATAGTAATGTATTTTTTTCGTAGCTTTTTTTTCAAATAGACACTATGATTTTTTCCAATTTTCACCTCATATAATCAACTGACTGACACAATTTGAATGAGAACAAGCTAATTACATGAATTATTTACTCAGATTTGTTCCCCATGTGTCCCTTAATAACATAATCACTTTGGAAATGTCTTTCCATGGAATTTTCTCTAGGATTGCCTAACAAAATTCCATCCAAGACTACAACTTTCTAAACAAAGAAATATAAATTCGATTCAGTTTCCTTTTCTTAATTTCAACTCTTCGTTCTTTTCTTTTCAATCACTCTTTTGTACTGCTCAATTTTGCTATGCAACCAAGCCCGTTCAGTTTATCTGTATAGAAGCTTACAACTTTTGGAATTACAACATAAAAGAATCATTTTCTAGTTATCAAAAACTCTTTTTCCTACCATTCGCAAAATAAAAACAATTGGCAAGTGTAAATTTTAAAATACAGTTCGCTCTGATTTTTCTTACAATAAAGCTGTGACAAATACATTCCACTTGCTTGGGTAATCATTAGGGGCAAACAAACTTGCTTGTTCTCGGAAAATGCAGAATAAGACCCACAAATCCTTCAAATCACACTTGTTGTTTTTTTTTCGCTTCGTTTATACAGTAATTTTTTTTTAATCATACCCAATAAATGCTTCATGAAAACAGTAAACAGTAACTCCAATCTTGTAGCTGCTTAGAGTGAATAAATTCACACTTTTGTTAAACCAAAATGGCTTTTAGGGGATGCATTTTGGGAGTTTGTGGGGAATGCTTTCTCCCAGACTCTTCATTTCTTTTTTCTACAGTTATCATACTGTGCTCCTTCCGTTTAATGACCTCTGAGTTTCATTCTGACTATCTCTCACAACTTGATCACTTTGAATACAGAAGCTAGTCTCCTTTTTGTTTACACAAAAAAATAATCAATTAGCTCCAACTCACATCGCAAAAGTTTGTTCTTTTTGATTACATAGTCAATGTGCTCAAGATTTGCTCCTAAACAAAACAAACTAATTAACAACTCAATATCGAAGCTTCAACTTCATGTAGTTTTTTGACGAAACTCTATTATAAATTTTACAAATAATAAGGACAGATGTCATATTTTGCTGAAAACCTATAAAAAATTTTTTCTGTGAGTCTCATTTTTTTGAGACTGCAATTTAGGTGACAATTTATCACTGGGAGACATCTTAAATGAGGGTTCCCATCCACTAGTTTTGAGAAAAGCCTTTAACTGATTGTATTGTAACTTTTATAAGGCACTGCCGGAAATTTTGACGACCTTAATGACTTCAAAACAACTGTCATCATGCTCTTCTCTTAGGATTTTGATAATGTAAAACATCTTTTCAGAAAAGCTGAAAATTTGAAAATTTAAATTTTTGGGCGCCAAAATTTTGCTGGTGATTTAAGCTTGATCCCGCTTGGAATCAGAGTCCAAACAATCCGTAAGCGCAAACCTGCTATTTTTTTTATAATTCTGCGTTTCTCTTCTGAAAACAGATTATGAAATTTTGTCATCCTAAAATGAGAAGGAGAAAAAAATACAAAAAAATGAAGACTAAAAAAACCATCAATTTGACGCAACTGATAGATTCACTGCACTTAGTTTCGAAATGTTATCATTTCAGCTGCCGCTGTTTCTTATTGTCATTTCTATCAACGTTTATTGCTTGGTGACTATATCTCTAACTAAAACGCTGCATTCTCTGGACTTCTTTCTAGTCGGTTACCAATGCTTCTCTGATCTGGTGTTCAGTGGCCTATTTGCAAGTGTCTTCATGGTTTACGACTTGGTTCTCTCCGCTCGTTTGGAGGAAAGGCAACGTTAGCAGCTCTGTTGTTTTCTACCCTCATCGCGATAAACAATAATAGTTTCTTATCCC